>NC_051863.1:191004874-191604874 GCF_015732765.1 Culex quinquefasciatus | reverse complement strand
TTGGACTTGTTGGATCTCTTCTTGCATCTGGGTAAATTACTTCAACGAAATTCTACGGGCAAACAACGTCGAAAGCAAACAGATGTTTCGTGGCCGAAGGCAGGTGAATTCCGTTAATCTCGCATCTCTCAAATGTGCGGTGCATTCATAGCTTTCCACACCTTGAAAAGGAAAGTAACGATTAGCCCCTCCTTAGAAATTGCCGCAATCGCTTGTATTAGCTCAGACCAGCTAATTAGCCCCGAGATTAGAACCCATTCTGCGCAAAACGATAAGCGATTGAATCCGCGTGCGAAACTTTGGGGGCCAATCCCAAAGTAGCGGACTATGCAGCTAGAGAGTCCATCAGACCCTTGTGCATCGCAAGCGTTGAAGAAACACTTGCCTGTCTATTCAGTGGTCGATCCGTACTTCAAAGTCGGCAGGTCGGGCGCGAATAAGTGGAAAATTGGGCTCCAAATTACAGTTTACGCGAACCACGCTCTAAAATACTATTTACGCGAGCAGTGAGCCGGGGGAAAAAGCTGCCGAATTCGAGGTGTGATTCCGAGCGGTTACGGGCGCGCTCGTATGGAGATGAGGTGCGAAAATGGCCTCTCTGTGTGTGTGGGGCGTAGACACAGGCCGGTTGATAATCACCTGAATTTTCGGATGTTCTCGGGGTGTGATTTGCGTCTCGGGGTGTGGCCAATTTCAGCCAAATTAAGTAATCAAGAAATAGAATATAGGTTATTTTTTACAACCTTGTTTGGACGGCCAGCCGTCGTGTTGTGATGCAAGTTGGAGGGGGGAAAAAGTGATCCACATTGCATCCGCTATGAAAAAGTCATATTTTTGCGCAATTATTTGAAATTGTCGGTTGCAAGAGAAAAGTACTGGTTTTCGCATGATTTAATTTCCGTTCCAATTGGAAGGATTTTTTGCGATGATTCTGGTTGATTAATGTGGGGTCATTTGGTTGCTGTTTCCGAAATTATTTCTAGTGTTTTTTTTTTTGGGTTTCAACGGGTTTATAAAACACAGCTAGGCATTTTAGGTGGCACAGTCTAGACTTGATTATCCGAAGTCAACAAAAATATAACCCCAAAAATTCTTTAAGGTGATTTGTAAATTTCAAATCAAAGATGCCGGATGGTTATGAAATATTGAGAAAAAGCATGTTTCCATGTAATAGGCAATAAACCACTCAAATTTGACTGACGTCCAAGAACTCGAATTTAAGTTTAAAAGGTATAAAAAAAAACAATAAACCAGCTTTGAAACTAGCACAACATCAATAAAGGAAACACGTCCAAAAATAAATTTCGATTTAAATCTACTTCTCAACCTCAGACAACAAATCTTAGCAGAGTTCGGGTGAATTACGGCCATGCCATTATTTATTGGCCCGGGCAAATGCCAATTATCGCCGGTAGCGTTTTCTCATCAATTCAAAGCTCTCACAGTTCAGAACGATTCTGCCGACACGCGCGCGCCGGGCAAAACAAGAAAGATCTAAACCAATCATGTCAACCAGGGTCTCTCACGTAGCGCCCCCTCATCAGTGTGGTCCCCCCAAGAACGGCAACAAGTGCCAAGAGTCAAGGAGGTAAAAAGCTTCTCCGCGAACAATTCTTTACAAAATTGGCAGATTTCTTATATTATTTTTTAAAATTTTATTATCTTTTGACTTGGCTTTTTTTTTGCTTCATCGTTCATAAAAAGACCCTCACAAAATTTTACCAAAATTAAAAAAAAATACAAATAAAATCCTTATTTGATGTTCGCGGAGAATGGTTCAAGTGAGGGCAAGGTCGACCATCACACCGCAAATAATTTCTTCGAGACGTCGTCCTCCTCTTCAGCACGACGATGATCTCGCTGGGTCTGACGCAGCTCAAATCGTAGCGCAAGATGATTGTTATGCTTCTGACGCTTTGGCGGTGTCTGCTGTCTCAACCAAGTTATGCTGCGGCGCGGTGCTCATAAAAGGCCTTCAGAGTCAGCAAATACGGTGTTGAGCCACCCTCATCACCTGAGTGCGATCAACAGTTTTTTTTTCGCCTTTTAATATTATTATTTTCATTCTTTCGTTGCTTCTTAACGAATCAATCTTTCGACCTTGCAACAGGGTTTGGGGTTCTGGCGTTTCGATGCTTGGCTATTGGGAACGGTTCCAAACGGCAATTGGATAAGGTTAGCTGTCGATAAATTAATCAGATGAAACTAAAAACTTGGTTTGTTTCTAATCTAATATGCAGTCGGGTAAGCACTGAACATTCGATAACATCTTCTAAAACTCGAATGAATCAGTATGAAGCAAATCCCTTAACTACTAATGGCTCGTCTCTTTACTTTAATTTACGATTAATGTGATTACATTTTTGTGATTAAATAAGATTTTATGAAAGAAAATACGATTTCAGTTCCAAATTCGTTACCGTCCACCGCTTCATAGGAAATAATTGATTGTTGATTCAATTTACCTGAAAAGATAAGACAAAAAAAACATTTAGTTAAAGCACAGAGAACTAACTGAACTAAAAGTCTTAAAAAAAATTAAATGATCAAGTCAGTCCAAAAATTTTTAAATTTATTGCAAATGCATGTGGACTAAGTGAATTTCAATCATTTAGATGTAATTTTGCCTCAATTTATGTGTAAAAGGGCATTTACACTTTTAAAAAGAAACGTAAATTTACACATATTTTGTACCAATACGAATTTCTTTACTCAAAATCTGCCCACATTCCCAAGCGTAACATTATCATGATTTTTTATCTTGACAGGCATAAAAAATAAAATAAAAAGGAATTTTTGAACATTTTGATTCCAAGATAGTAAACAAAGGTTTAGTTAAATGCAAGGCTGAATATTTAACGGAATTATTTTTTTTCTTCGAGTTGATCCAGCCTCCGGCTGAAAAACTCTATGATAAAAAAAAAACCTCGTTTCTATGTAATATTACTTCAGTCAATGTGTAATTATTTTGTGACTGCACTTTTTCCACAGAAATTGAAATAAAATTATAATTACTATAAAAAAACACAAAGGTTAACACGATTTAGGAGGCAACATAACACATTTTTTTGACAGAAATGACTGCCCACATTCCCAGATGTAATATTAGCATGATTTGACTACGAGGCAGCTTTACTTATTTTGACGAAAAAGAATGAAAAAAAAGTTTTCCCATGATATCAACCCACTTTTGCAAAGCTACATATCTAGTTCAATTATTATTAGAAAAAATATGAAAAGAAAGTTATTTTGATATTTTGAATGATGAGATGATGAGATTTAACTCCATGTTTTGTTCTCGTCACAAGTAACTAGACAGCAAAAAAAAAAATGATGGTACATAATATTCATCAGGAAATGAGATTTTGTGTAAAAAAAGTGCATTCTTACATCAGAAAATCATACATTTTTATCAGTTTCTGGTAAATATTTATCAGGATCACCTTTTTACAATTTTTTAAGGTAATATTTTTTGCTGAGCAATCCATTATTGAATTAATAACATTTCACAACGCAAATGAAGAATAATGATTTTTGATAATGTTATATTTTGGGGTAATTCTCCGCCAACTCACACAGCAGTTGCCCCGACCCCTCTTCGATTTGCGTGAAATTTTGTCCTAAGGGGTAACTTTTGTCCCTGATCACGATTCTGAGGTCCGTTTTTTGATATCTCGTGACGGAGGGGTGGTATGACCCCTTCCATTTTTGAACATGCGAAGAAAGAGGTGTTTTCAATAATTTGCAGCCTGAAACGGTGATGAGATAGACATTTGGTGTCAAAGGGACTTTTATGTAAAATTAGACGCCCGTATTTGATGGTGTACTCAGAATTCTGAAAAAACGTATTTTTCATCGAATACAACACTAAAAAAGTTTTAAAAACTCTCCCATTTTCCGTTACTCGACTGTAAAAAAATTTGGTACATGTCATTTTATGGGAAATTTAATGTAGTTTTCGAATCTACATTAACCCAGAAGGATTAAATTTTTCGTTTTAAAATTTCGTGTTTTTTAACTTTGTAGAGTTATTTTTTAGAGTGTGATAATGTTCTACAAAGTTGTAGATCAGACAATTACAAAATTTTTGATATACATACATAAGGGGTTTGCTTATAAACATTACGAGTTATCGCGAATTTACGGAAAAAAGTTTTGAAGAAGTTGGTCGTCGTCGATCATGGCCGTTTATCGTCACCCGCGACATGCACGGACGACAAAACAAAAAAAAACACAAAAAGTATTTTTTTTCAAAACTTTTTTTTTGTAAAATCGCGATAACTTGTGATGTTTTTTAGCAAACCCCTTATGTATGTTTATCCAATTTTTTGTAATTGTCAGCTCTACAACTTTGTAGAACATTATTACACTCTAAAAAATAACCCTGCAAAGTTAGAAAAAAACACGAAATTTTAAAATGAAAAATTGTGTTCGAAATGAAAAAATTACCCTTCGGGTCAATGTAGATTCGAAAACTACATTAAATTTTCCAAAAAATTACAAGTTCAAAAAAACATTACAGCCAAATAACGAATAATGGGAGAATTTAAAAAAAAAATTGTGTTTTTTTCAATGAAAAATACGTTTTTTCGGAATTCTGAGTACGACATCAAATCGGGCGTCCAATTTTACATAAAAATCCCTTTGACACCAAATTTCTATCTCATCACCGTTTCAGGCTGCAAATTATTGAAAAACACCTCTTTTTTCGGGGTCGGGGTAACTTTTCCCGATTTCGTGTGAGTTGGTACCATTATCCATTACCCATTAATAATGTATTGATAATATTTACTGACAAAAAGAAAACTCTCAAAATTATAATTTTGAAAATTCGGTTGGCATTTTATTCAAGTCAATGTATCTCAATCGGTGAGGAATTCCCCCTGGGTATGAATTAGGCGACTCCTGGAGGAGAATTGGGTTGCACCAGAAATATAATAAATCTGACACTTTCTTCTAACCTATCGTATCGGAAAGGATATATCAGCTCTAAAAATAAGTTTCTGTTGGTTTTTAGATTTTTTTTAAACGTGAGCTGATTATTGTTAAATAGAATAGATATTAAATAATATTTTATTCGATTTATGTACATGTTTAAAACAAGAGCAAATTTTTAAATAAAAGAAATATAATTATTAAATTTTGAAAGTTATTTTAAATTTATAAGAGAATTAAATTTTTCAAGAAAATTTTTATCAGTTTTGCATTGAATCAAACATAAAGAGATTTTTGTTTTTTGTTTTTTTTTTTTTGTTCAAGGGTGGGTTATGTGCTTCAGTTTTCTATGTTTTAAGAACACAAAAATCTTTAAAAATTTAACAGATTTTTCAAAGTGATCTGTGAAATATTAGGATTAATTTGAGTATTTTTTTTAAAAGGCATAGAATATGAAAATTATTGAAAAAATACCACACTAAAAAACATGAAAATCCAAAAATATGAGCACTAAATTTCAAATTCTTTTGAAAAAAATTGCTCAAATTATACTTTTACAACTTTTTATCGATTTGTTACACAGTCAAACTAACTCAAGTTTTTATTTAATACAATCTGGCATACATTACAAATTTTTTGTTTCATCTCAGTGTTATTTAAAAGGTTTGAAATTTTTAGATAACATTTTTTAGTTTTATTTCTCAAACTTCAGTGTTATGATAAATATTAAGTCTAAATGTAATATTTAATAAAATAAAAAAAAGATCAATATTTGACGACGACGATATTTAAAATTTATAGAAATCTTCCAGTAAGTAACACAGAATTTCACTGTGGAGTCGGAATTTATTTTTTTTCCAACTCCGACTTCACAGCCCAGATTGCAACCGTGATTTCATAGAAAATTACCGGGAAACCCTTCGATGATCTACCTGGGAATTGAGTCGTCATCGAGGCTTAGCAAATTAATGCCTGGGTTTTGTGGGGCGTCAAGTCCGATCAGCTAAATTTACATCCAATTTCCGATCCATATCTGGACTTAGTCCCAAAAAACCTTTTCCGCGGATGAAATTGATCACAACGCGTAAAGGCCGCGGCGTAGTCCATTTGCCCGTACCGTAGTGGATCCGCCCGCATTTCAACCAAGAGTCGAGAGTCGAGTCGATCTAAACGCGCGATCTTTCACCACAAGGCGAGATCGAACAACGGAATTCAATTAAGTGGATCCCACCGCGGGTTGATGGTCAACCGTCCAGAAGGCAACTCTTGCCGGTGGAGAGCGTTTCTAAAACTGGAGTATCTCGGTGGATGCTGCGGTGGAAGCATCTTCATTGGATACGCCCTCACTCTCTTCCTACACTGCTAGGAGGGAGCGATGACTTCAAACCCTAACTTCCCGGAGTATCTTTACCGGCGGCCGGAGCCAATTAATTGTGGACTGTTTTTAGCTTAATTTCGTTCATCATACCACTGGGTCCAGCTTAAATTTCGTTCAAAATCACACCAAAATTTAAAAAACAACGGATTTTCTGCAAATTCTCTAAGTTTTGCGCTAATTCAATTTCAAGGACTAGTTTGCGCTAATCGCTCAATCAAGTAGTTAGCCCTAACACCGATTCATCGTTTCCGTGATCTTTCAGCACAATATCTCAGATGTTTAGACGAAATCACTTTCAATTAATTTGTGTTTTTTTCTGCTGCGTAATCGTGCCAATTCTTTGTCGGTAACGAGCTGCCTTCCCGCCTTTTACGGGGGCCCACGGGAGGTTCTCCGAAGACCGCTATCCGGGCCAACCCCCTTCGAGCACACGAGACCTAAGTAAATAATACCCATGTTCGACTAACGAAAAACATCCAAATTAGCACTCCCCGCGGGATCATCATCTTTTCGTTGCCCTGTGTTCAATGGCTTCATCGCGGAAGAAAAGCTCTTGGCGGCCAAAGATTCTGAATGGGGCCTTTGAGCAGGTATGGTTTTCCTTCTTTTTTTTTGCCTCTGTTTTTTGTATGCTCCAGAAGAACATCATCATAATCTCGTGCGAGCATTGAAAAGTAAACATACTTACAACACCACTCACCAGGGGAACCTTTTGCTTGCTCATCGTTATGACTCGAGCCTTTGGGCAGGCGAATCAACAAGTTGGCTTTTGGGCTAGTAAGGGGATTATGATTAACCATCTTCAACCCTTGAAGCTTGATTCAAAAGGGGTTATTTGTATTATGCTTATGCAGTTTGACACAACTTTGTTGTGAGCTAGTGCTAAGAAAATTGCTACAAAAAGCAATAAATCAAGAAGCTGTGAATTAAACTTTTAAACAAAAATAGTCATAAATTCATGACTAACCAGGTATCTTCATGTCAGATCGTTTAAAAGCTTTCAGCACCCCCTCCTGTGACTTTCAACGCCTGGTGGCCGCCCGACTTGTGTAGCAAAATTGGCTGGTGTTGAGGATAGCAAAACAAAAAAGCCCCAAATCATCACACAAGAAATGCCGCTCTCCCCCCCTCCGATCACCCTGATACTCGGCTGTGCTTTAATGTAGTGCATTTTCTAGACGAGATCAGATCAGGTCAAGTTAACGATATATGGTCGGTTGGTCGGGCGGTGCGAAATTTGAAAGAAATTCCACCGCCAGGAGGTCAGGATCACGCGCGTCGTAAAGTATGGTACGGGGCACTCGTTGAGAATTGGCATTGCACTATACCGTTGGATTTGGGGTGAATTTTTGCGAGCGAAAGTGGGTGCGGCATTTCGGATCTGGTACATTTCACCGAAGGTCGTTTCGCCTAATGGACATTTCGCCGAATTTTTTAGGTACTGTTTGGGGGTCATCCAAAAATCACGTAGGCGCTGAGGTGGTTGTGTGACGGTTGTTTTTTTTTGTTAAGATTTCGACATTGTATAAATGGTTGAGAGATGATCTCTCATGCTATTTAATAGAAAGTGTTTTTAATTTCAAGTATTTTAAAAATGCTCTTTTTTAGTTTTTTTTTTGTTATTGTTTTTTACTGCTTAATGCTTAGTAAGAAAGAATTACATCCATAGTTACAACAAGTTTAACAAAGACAAGATTATTGTAGGGGCAAACATTTTTAGAATAGTTTTGTTAGACTCTTTTTTGTTTAAAAAAACTGCTGCATAAATTCACAGCCAATATTCAAAATTATTTGTTTGAAAAAGAGTGAAACAAAAAAACATATTTTAAAACAGTGGTAAATTTTTCCACAGACATGTACATTGAAGTCAGATTTTTTAAAGAACTGCTCATGTTTTAAAGAAATTCAAAAACATGTTCAAGAAAGTTAACTTCGCTTTGAAAACCATCAAAAGAACTCCTCTTTTTTAAAAGAATGTGGAAGCACAACATTATTAATTTTAAAAGAGTAGACAATTTCCAGAAACTTTTTTATTGAAGTCATAAAATTTCGAATTAAATACTATGATAAGAACTGCTCATGTTTTAAAGAATGAAAAAACACAAACAAAAATGTTTAAAAAGATAAAGATGTCTCAAAGAATTGATGTTTTTTTTTCAAAAATGTTCTGATTTAGACAGACAACTACACTTAAAACCATCAAAAGAACTGCTCTGTTTTTTACAGTATGTGAAAACACAAAAAAAAAAACAATATTGATTTTAAAAGAATAGACAAATTTCAGAAACTTTTTCAAGTCATTCAATTTTGCATTAATAAGATAGTAAGATCTGCTCATGTTTTAAAGAATGGAAAAACACACAAAAATGTAACAAAACCATTGATGATTCTATGCCAAATCAAATTAGATTATGATAAATTCGTTTTCATACTTTTTATTTTTATATAATTTTTCATTTTTGTCGCAAAAGTTTGCATAAAAAAGTAGTCTTCTCTATTGACAACTGTTCCGCTGAGTTATCCTGGCGTAAGTTTAATAGTTTAATCATTTTTTGTCCTTTTTATATTTTTTTTCATTTTTTCCTTTTCGGCGAAATGTCTCATTCAGCGAAACGTCCCATTCAGCGAAACGTCCTATTCGGCGACCTTCGGCGAAATGACCCTCGGCGAAGCGACATTCAGCGAAATGTCCCCCACCCCGGCATTTCAATTGATAAAAAGCTTTTTTTATTATTCAACCTGGACGAAAAAAATAATTAGAAGAGACAGTTTGGCAACTTTCAATATGAATTAACCTTGCAAATATTTACCAAGCTTTTGTCTCCCGACCTCGAAAAAAAAAACGAGAAAAACATCGCAAAAAAATTGACCGTGCTTCTATTTAAATGAAAATTTTGAAAATTAAGGAAGACATAAAAAGGAACAGAGCAAGCATGATTCTATCAAAAATTGTGCATAGTATTTTATATATATTATGAATCTGCTAATTGAGCACCCGACGCGATTGGTTATGATAACGTATTTTTTATGGAGTTAACTAGTTGTTACGGAGCGGCGCGCGCTGAGTCTGCAGAAAATACTTCTCGGCGATGCAAGAAGCAACCCACCGAGTCTTGAATCAGCATCAGCTCACGTCGTCCTCGCAGCTGATGTACAGATACGTCAAGTTGGATGATTTGTTGAAATTGAAGTGATCGAGAAAGTGGGAGCTAAAAAAAACTTTGATTTACATTTATTGAAAATCAAGTTCGTTTCCAAGGATACTAGATGACACCAGAAAAAAAGCAGCTTCTTAATTTTTTTATCTTTCATTTTTTAAAGGGTTAAAATGGATGAAAACAAACATTTTTATGCATGTTTCTAATGTGAAATTGTCTCAGGAACACGATTATGATAAAATTATCACCAGAAAATGGGATCTAAGGGGTCCACCGAGCAAAAATTTACTACCAAAAAATTCACTAAAAGTAAAAGTGTCTATTCAATATGTTAAACTGCCTTACCCAAAGCGGTCTCAGTCTCAGATGGTAGTCCCAGATGTCCCCTACAAGCTGCAGGTCGAAGCGAGTTGATATCTGGATGGAACACTTTTTTATTTCAGTTTGAAAATTATGCTATTTTTTCACTAAAATGCCAATAACTCCCTTTAGAATTAACCAATTGGGATGCTCTACCCTGCATTTTGTTGCATTTTTGAAGCCCTTCAAGATGCATTTTGAATTTTGAAAATAAATTGAATTTTGCCTAAGTTATAGCCTTTTTAAGATTTTTTACGTTTTTGAACCTTCAAACTTTGTGTCCCGATTTGCCCCACTTCCCGTTGACCTAGAGTGCTCATATTTTGGCCAGACGCTAGTTTTATATGTACAAACAACCCCTGAAAATTTCAGGCAGATTGGTGAGGTCCATACGACGTCCCATACAAAGGGGTATGCCCTGTTCGTGGACTCGCTCTTAAATTTGAATTCCTAGTAACGATCCTAAATATTAATTAAAGCTCACCACTGGAACTTTGTAAGGGCTGCTGAAGAAAGTGTTTCTGGTCAATCGAAGGTGTCCAGAAAGTGAGTACGAGAGTTTATTTTTATTAAATCTTAATCTAAATTTGTTAAAACCTTAAACTAGAGCTGCGGACTGACTAGATTTCGCACAAGCACGACATTGCCTACCTGTTGGAGGACATACACGGATAGGGTGACCAATGTACGCAAAACTAACCTTAAACCTAGAATTACTATTAATTTGAATAAATTTAGCTTTTAGCGATTCCACATCAATCAACGGTGTGCTGCTCAAAAGAACCCGAAAAAGTCCCAACACTAGTAAAAAATAGTGCAAATTTGGGAGGCGTTAAATTAAATATTTTCTCTTTTATTTATTATGGCGGAAAAAATACACATTATGAGATCATCAAACCAAATTTTCAAAAAGAAAATGTAAATACTGACTAAATCTCTATAATTTCTAAAATTTCTATATTTTGATATTTTTGAAATTCAGGACGCTAAAAAAATCTTATGTTTAGGGCTTTTCAGAAACGCAGGCATTTTGAAGGTGAATAGTTACTCTAAAAAAATGTCAAATTAAAAAAATAAATAGATCTATCCTTGAAAAGTGACGTTTAAAAACGTTACTTAATCCATCTTAAGATGGTTGATGCCTTCCTCGCATTAATATACTTTTTATAGGATTGCCAGATTTTCAACCGTTTGTACTCTATGGAAAGGTCTATTGATTACCCATCCAACGATGGGTCGCTTGATAGATCCGGACAACATCATCATATCTGAGGTCCGGCCTCAAAAAGTGTATAAAAAACTCTTAAGTGCTTATAACTTTAGATAGGGTTGGCAGATCTTTTATGTTTTGGGCTCGTTGGAAAGGTCTGTTGATTACCTAACCAACGATAAGTCTCATTATAGATCCGGACAAGTGTATAAATTAGGATGTAACAAAAATTACTTTTTGGCGAGCATTCAAGGGTTTTTTTTCGGTGGGCATCCTAAGCCCAAATCAAATTTATGATCTTGATTGGACGTAACAGGAGCTGGCGCTTAATTTGAATTTCAAATGAGATTTAACCCGTGAAAGAGATTTTTTTTAAATATCACTTTTTGAGGCATTTTGGCCACTGAAGCATTTATTTTCAACATCACTGGCGTGTAGGCCAGATCCTTGCGCATCTTTCGGTATATATAACATTGAAAATTGAAGCACCCTGGAGCTCAGTAGAGATTTTCAAAGTTCAAGTATTTTTTTCGAGAAATTGACCCCAGCAAAATCAAATGGCGTCTAGGGCGTCGCGAGGCGCGACGCATATCTTTTTGCCGGGGCCGATTTTTAGATAAAATTCCAAACTTTGAAGGTCTGTACCGAGCTCCAGGTTGCTCCAAATTTCAATGTTATGTATACCAAAAGATGCGCAAGGATCTGGCCTACACGCCAATGATGTTAAAAAAAAACCCTTCAGTGGCCAAAATGCTTCAAAAAGTTACATTTTGGAAAAAAAATCTTGTTTTTAACCCGTTTAAAATTCAAATGCAAAGCGCCAGCTCCGGTTACAGCCAATCAAGCTCATATTTTGGATTTGGGCTCAATACGCCCACCGGAACAAACCCTTGAATGCCCACCAAAAAGTCATTTTTGTTACATCCTACTATAAACAACACTAAGTGCTTATAACTTTTGATAGGGATGTCAGATCTTCGATGTTTTAGGCTCATTGGAAAGGTCTTTCTTACAAAACCCCACATTTTTTGCACTCTTCCGAACTTTAGCCCAAATCGTTTTTTAACATAACTTTTGAAGTACGTCTCTAAATTTAATAATATTAACTAGGGCCTTATGGAACCCCAGAATGGATCGAATGAGACCAAAACGGTCCAAATCGGTTCAGCCAGTCTGGAGATAATCGTGTGCATTTTTTTGGGTGCAGGGATGCCACACGGTTATTTAAAATGTCTGTAAAATAGTATGTGTATGTCTGTGCATTTGTCCAAAATTCAAATTTATCAATTTACAGTTATTCAAATTCATCAAAAAAATCGCATTTGAAGACTGTCAAAATAAGTTTCGGTTGATATTTTACAAAATATTAATTAAATGTAGTTTTTTTAAAGTCTGTACTATCTGACAGAAGCTAAAATTTCTGTGAAACACAGATAAATCTGTACATCTGGCATCCTTGACATCTAGGCACACGTACAGACATTTGTTCAGATTCTGAGTCGATAGGTATACGTGAAGGGCAAATTGAGAAGTTAATTTTTCGAGTGATTTTATAGCCTTTCCTCAGTAAGGTGAGGAAGGCAAAACGTACCAATATCAAAAACCAAAAAAGTCGAAAAATCAAATATCAAGTAACATCGTCGCTTTTAAGAAAAACAAAAAACCAAAGGATATTGCGAAAATTAAGAAATTTGTGTTTAGGCAAAATAACATAATTTGAAAAAAAAATATATATATTTAGCTTGTTTAACAAACAAACATGGATGAAGATATTACCAGACTAGCAAACCAAATCTTCAAAACCCCACAGAATGGCCATCGCGGCATCTCGCCGCTAAAGACAGGAAAACCCCCACGCGTTGAAAACGTAAAAAAAAGTAACCGTTTGGGGCCTTAAGCTGCCGTAAAATATTTGTGTAGTGGCACGCTGCACATCGCTGCATGCATAGCGTGCGCGTTACATACAAAGTTTAAACGGCGCGTTTAAATAAAACGTACGTTTTCGGAATACCGTTCTTAAACCTGTTCAAGCATAACTAAAACTTTTAACGATCCCCACTGTACTTTTCCGCTGGGCCGGTCGGCTGGTGCTCCAGTAAAACGCTTTGTGTTGATTAAAATGCTCTACATGATACATATTTATGCTTCTGCCCATGGAAGAGTGCCAACAATGCCCGGGCTGGCCGCTATTCCGGAGCAATTCCACACGCAGAACATTTCTGGCCGGTACCAAGTTCGAGATTGCACTATTTAACAAAAAAAAAAAGCTTGCAATGGAAAGCCCAAACAATCGACTCTCCAAATAGTGTGTTGCTCCAGTAAAAATGATGATGATGGCACGGTTGTAAACTCCGACCGAGTTAGAGTCCAGTTCGTGGGCTTCTTGTTGGCCATTATTGCGTATGGTCGTTTGGTCTAAGTTAAAAGGCCGGTTGTCTTTGTGCGGGGGTGGTCAGAACAGGTGGGATGTTTTGGCTAAGTTCCGGCAACGAATTGCTCTTTTAATTGTGGGTTTTGCTTTATTTTTATTATTTCACAGAGTTAGGGTATGCTCACTTTAGGATAATGATGAAGTCATGTTTTGCAATGTAATTAATTTGAAAGAAATATACAAACTACTCGAACTGATTCAAACATTAACATATTTACTGCCTCATTGGATTTGTCCTAGTATTTGAATGAAAACACATTTTCCCTTTCGTCTTCTGCCTAACAACTTAATTTAAATCAACTTCCCATAACGCTACTCGAGCCCGAGCTTTTTTATAGACTCCCCAAACCGCTTTCTTCCGACTATTTTAAAGTTTATTGTCTCTTCCCCTAAGCCAGCTTAAACCGGTGCACTATGTCGTTGATCCACTTTAATGCTGCAGGTCCCGGGAAGCAATTCATATCTGACAATCACACAGTGAAGGAAAGAGGGGGCTCGATCTGCCATCGTGGTGCCATAAATATTTTATCGTGCAATTTCGCGCTAATCATCCGTAAATATTGTTTATTGCCGCACGAAGCTCAACGAGGTTGGGAGGAAGCTTAATTTCCCACATAATTTAACTGTTTAAGCCACCGAACGGTGTGGTGCAACTGCAGATCCAACTTTATGCTATTTGTCGCTAAATTGGTCTCATTCTGTCCAAGAAGTGGTTTATTATCACACCATTATCTTGGATTTTGTTTTGCGAAATTTTAAAACAATGCAGTTTGGAAATGTATTACCAGATCAACCGTTTTGAGAACTGGTTAAACTCTCACCCAGTTGAATTCATCACGAGGGTAAGAATCAATTGCAACTCGCTGCTGCTACTGGCTGCTGGGAAGACTAATGAGTCCATTATTTGCTCTTTTTTTTTGCTGAGACAGTCTGCCCCGCGGTGACTGAACTGAAGAGGAGCACTCGGGTATGATCCTGAAGGGTACTCCGATTAACCTTGAAGATGCTGCTTGGATATGACTGATGGATGGATTTTGTTGAGCTTGTTTTTGTAAGGGATAGGAAAGATGGCTACTGGATGGTGAAAACACCTTTGTTGCAGGACAGTGGGAGTTTCTTCAGGAGTTTTGAGAATTGGAATTATCATTATTTTGAATCATGTTCAATGTAATTCCAAACCAATTTAAGTTGTTTTTTTTTCCTTTGCTGACTATTTTTTGTTGAATGATATCAGTTCAATTTAGTTCATCAGTTTTATTGAATTTTTGGATAGGTTTTAGAAAGCCTAATTATTTTTGAATAGTTATATCAAGCTGGTCCCAAAATTATAATTTTGTCTAATTTCACTAACCAAAAGCAAACATTTTACGGATAAGTTTTATTTTAAAACTCACTACCTTTTCTCCTATATTTTTTTTTGCTCTTCCAGGAGGTCATTTTTCCGTATTTTTAGTATTTTATATGAATTAATCGTGTTTATTTTTGTTTGTTTTTATTAGTGTTAGGGCTATTCCACAACCTGCATCTATTATCTTCTGTTTATTTGTTTTCTTTCAATTTTTGAGCTTTTTTTTTATTTTGCCTTCTTTTCTGAGGTAAGGCTACAATCCTGTTCTAAAAATGATCCTAAAAAATACGAAAAAATATCATTTTTTGGACCTCGGAGTTTTTGCATCCTTTTCAATATGACCAGTTCTTTGAAAATAAATTGATCTTCAGCTAAAAAATAATTTCTATTGATTTGCATTCTTTAAACAACTTTAAAGAACAATTTAATAGTAGTTTATGCAACAAGTTGCAAAAAGTGGATTTTTTCAGCACGAGTCGTACATTTAGCCAACGAGGTTCACCGAGTTGAATAAATACGACGAGTGCTGAAAAAATCAAGTTTTGCAACGAGTTCCATACAACATTTTTTGCAATTTCGAAAAACACCCATTGAGTGAAATTTTAAGTCGAATTTTCATGTATTTTGTCAATAAATCGTTTAAATCAAAAAAATGTTGAAAAATGTTACTTTTCGAAACAAATGCTGAAAAGTTCAACTTTTCAGCACCCATTTCAGTGCTGAAAAGTAGAACTTTTCAGCATTTATTTTGAAAAGTGTTGCTATTCGATTCTGTTATTTTTGGTACAGAAAAGTAGGCTATTTCATCGTTCAAGAATGACAGGAAAAGTAAGTAGTTTCACGACGGAATTGCAAAAAAGAATTTATGAATTTCTTGGAGATCTTGAATTTTTTCACACATGACCAGTTCTTTGAAAATGAATTAGTTTCACGAAAAAAAAAAATCTCTGTAGTTTTTACAATCTTTCAAACAAGTTCAAAGAGTTCTTTGTTCAATTTAAAACAGGATCTGGGAGTTTTTGCATTGTTTAAAAAAAGGCTGATGCAAATAATTAAAAAAATCAAAATTTAAATTACAAGCCAAAGTCTCAACATTTAAATAAAAAAAAGTGTTTTATTCTACATTTTCGGTTGTTTTATAATCATTAGTTTTCAAAAAAATTAAGATTTGACGGGAAGAAATAATGTCTATGAGTTTTGGCATTCTTTTAATCATAAACAGTTCTGTGGATAGTTCAAAGAGTAGATAGCTTCTAGTTTATTTTTGAATGTATTTTGCAAAAAACATTTTCGAACTATTTTTTGCATTCTATAAAACATGAGCAGTGATTCAAAAACATTCAGAAAGATTCTTTATCAGAAAAAAATCGAAGATCAACAATTAGGCAAAAGATAATGATTTTTGTTAGAATAGGCCGAAATTGCGTGGCGTGCCAATTACAAAATATTGGAATTTTTGGCCATTTCATGATACTTTAAAAACTGCTCAAAATAAACGTAAAAATGTATTCGTTTAGCATCATTATGAAAAGAAAAGTGGGTTAAAAGTAAGCAGATGTTCAAGATACAAAATAAATTTTCTGACTTAAATTGTTTATTTGAAAAAAGATTGTATTGGATTGATTTTGAGAAGTTTTTAAGAATTTCCGATATTTATTATTCAGTTATTTAAATTTTATTGGGATTTTAGAAATTTACCTGCTAAAATATTTCCAACACAAAGCGCATCTTAAATGTCATTTAATAAAAAAAATCAGTAAAATAAATATAATAAAACTTAATTTGTTTTTCCAGCTGGATGTAAATTTGAATAATTTAAGAAAGTTTGAGAAAAACTTCATTAAATGCAGTTTATTTATTGATAATTCCTGGAAATAAGAGGACATTAAAAAATGCTAAGTTAATTTGATTTCAACATGTTTCATATTTTAAGCAAATTTAATAAAAAAGCATAATTTAGTGTCAAAAAAATCATTTTTTTTAAATTTCCCGCAAATTAAATAAAACACGTTTATCGATATTTCGATAAATTTTACGAAGATTAAAAAAGCACAAACTTTGTTGCGGATTTTTATATTCAAATATTCTTATGATCTTTAACATTCTTTGTGGAATCTAGTGAAATAAATAAATATGTATTGTTAATTGAATATTTAAATTATTAAACATCATAACGCTATTGCAATTATTTTTACTTTTAAATAATGTCTATAAGTTTAACAAACAATTTTTGATTGATAAACACCAAAAAAGGCAAAGAAAACAGAACCAACTTTAATACTATTTTTGGTTATCCCAAATCAATATTTTTTAAAGTGTGAAAATATTGTCTCATTGTCCACTGAGTCCTCTGTCAGGCCGCGTGGCAAATCATAAATCATACCAAAGTGTTACCCAGAGTCCACAAGCCCTCACAGGTTGAACCGATATTTCCTCCCTCAAGCAAAGAAATGCATCCCGGAGAGCAACTGAAAAAAAATACTAAGTGCAAGGACAAAACTATCGTCCATTAGCTTGTGCAATGCATCAACGACAGTCAGTGGCGATGCACTTCGCGGCATCTTCACTCAGCTCAAGGATACCTTTTTTTCTGCACCTTAATTTGCTGGGCTGTGGAAGCAAGGAGTTCATTGATGTTGAAAAGAGCCACACGCGTATCGCTCTTTGTTTTATGAGTTTCAGGAGCGATGAGACGTTCTTTTTTTTTTTGCCCTGCGGGAAATGGGACATTTACTGAAGTGGAAATAAGTTATGACGATCTGGTGGCTTCGGTTTCGCCACTTTTTGCCAGGATTTGTTCTGAAGAAAGGGAGATTTATGACGTCGTTTGAAAGCTTTCGATTCGACTGCTGGGAGGCAGATTCTCGGTAAAAAGTGGCACTTTTGTCATGATATATTTAGCTCTCTGAAAAGTGGCGCTTCAAAAGTCAAAAGTGCACCGTAAATTGATGGCTATTGAGTCCAATTCGTTCGGATGAAACGCACCGCAGGAGCAACTCCGCAATGTCCGCAACGAAATGTATGAAACTCCCCCGCGGGGTCTATAATCATGTTGTTGGATCCGGTAAAAGTTTAAAATAGTGTAATAGAAAGTGTTCCGCGTGATCATTCCTCAGCTGCAGATGAGCGTTGCAAATGTTTACTTTTCGTGGCAAAGTCGTGCGCACCCCCGTCTGAGCCGGCGAAAAAAAAAGGAAACTTTGTTTGCGATATCCGCGGCCACCAAAATGAGTACCTTTCCCACAGCAGCTTTGGAAAAAAAACTCCCAGGTTGTGGTCAGCTCGGCTCGGGCAGAAAATCTCATTACCGTAGGTGTTGATCATCTCCGAAAAAGGCAAATCTTGGGGAACCCGCCCGATCTGTCATTAGTCCGCACCTCCCCACGGTGGAGGCGTCGCCGGCGATGATCTTTCTCCCAGCCAGCAGCAGCCGCATGCTGCATGAAAACCGCAGAAAGAAAGCAGAACTCACCACCGACCCGCGGAAACAGTCAATTGACTGGGCATGGAACATCACGAAGTTTACACATCGGTGGATCTGGGCTTTGCTCCGGAGTGGCCACCTAGAAGGGCGCCCATTTGGTTAGCTTTTCATAGATTTGGATCAAAGATTTGGTGATTTGTTTTCTTTTTAGGGGAAATTGTCTTTTAACATGTAGCATTAGACAAACATCATTGGCTTCATCTATAAAGTTCGTCACTCCAAAATCTGCCAAAATTTCTTTCATTAATCTATTTTGAACTTTGGAAATCAAATAATAAGTTGCAGAGATAATGTGCTGCGAAGCATTAAATTAAGGACCAGTTTTCAATGTTAAAAAGTACTTTGCTTGTAAAATTATGTTTCACAATGATTTCATTTTAAGCGTTGTTAAATGGACCAATAGTTGCCGAACTATCATTAGTTGAAAAATGAAAAATAATTGGGCGCTTGGAAAAAATAATAAATATTCCTGAATTTTAATTCTTTGCAATACTCCATCTCAGCAATTAGTAAAATATTGTTTTAAGTTATGACAATGAAGAGAAAAACAAACAAAATTTAGTTGAAAAAAATAATAAATTAGCTAAAAACTTATTTTATTTGAAATTAAGGCTTCCTATATATTTATTTAAACTGTAAAAAATTGAAACATGTCATTTAAGGAATATTTAATGTACTTTTCGAATCTACATTGACCTAAAAAGATATTTTTTCATTTAAAACATTTTTTTTTCATTTTAAGATAACTTGTTTTTTTCTAACTTTGCAGGGTTACTTTTTAGAGTGCAAAAATGTTCTACAAAGTTGTAGAATAGACAATTGAAAAAATGTTGATAAATATATACTTAAGGAGTTTGCTTGTTACCATCACGAGTTATTGCGATTTAACGAGAAAACAGTTGAGCAATTCTCTGAGATTTCGGTCATTCGATTTTTTTTTTGTATTTTTTAATCCGGCTGAAACTTTTTTGGTGCCTTCGGTATGCCCAAAGAAGCCATTTTGCATCATTAGTTTGTCCATATAATTTTCCATACAAATTTGGCAGCTGACCGTACAAAACTGATATGTGAAAATTCAATTCTGTATCTTTTGAAGGAATTTTTTGATCGATTTGGTGTCTTCGGCAAAGTTGTAGGTATGGATATGGACTTCACTGAAAAAAAATGATACACGGTAAAAAAAAATTGGTGATTTTTAATTTAACTTTTTGTCACTAAAACTTGATTTGCAAAAAAACCACTATTTTTATTTTTTTTTTTTTTAAATGTTTTAGAGGACATAAAATGCCAACTTTTCAGAAATTTCCGGAATGGGCAAAAAATCTTTGACCGAGTTATGATTTTTTGAATCAATACTAATTTTTTCAAAAAATCAAAAAATTGGTCGCAAAAATTTTTCAACTTTATTTTTCGATGTAAAATCGAATTTGCAATTAAAAAGTACTTTAGTGAATTTTTGATAAAGTGCGCTGTTTTCAAGCTATAACCCTTTTTAGGTAACTTTTTTGAAAATAGTCGCAGTTCTTCATTTTTTTAAATTAGTGCCCATGTTTGTCCACTTTTGAAAAAAATATGTTTGAAAAGCTGAGAAAAATCCCTCTATTTTGTTTTTTTAAACTTTGTTGATACGTCCTTAAGTTGCTGACATATTGCTTTGCAAAGGTTTAAAAACAGGAAAATTGATGTTTTCTAAGTCTTACCCAAACAACCCACCATTTTCTAACGTCGATATCTCAGCAACTATAAATCCGATTTACAATGTTAAAACATGAAACATTCGTAAAATTTTCCGATCTTTTCGAATACAATATTTTCAAAAATTTAAATCAAGACTAACATTTAAAATGGGCGTAATATTGAATGTTTTGCCCGTTTGAAATGTTAGTCTTGATTTTAAATTTTTGAAAATATTTTTTCGAAAATATCAGAAAATTTCATGAATGTTACATGTTTTAACATTGTAAATCGGACCTATAGTTGCTGAGATTTCGACATTCGAAAATGGTGGGTTGTTTGGGTAAGACTTAAAAAAACATGAATTTTCCTTTTTTTTACCTTTGCATGGCAATATCTCAGCAACTATGGGTCGTATCAACAAAGTTCAATAAAGTAAAATATATAGAATTTTCTCAGCTTTTCCAACATATTTTTTCAAAGGTGGACAAACATGGGCACTAATTTAAAAAAAATGAAAAACTGCGACTATTTTCAAAAAAGTTACCTAAAAATGGTTATAACTTGAAAACGGTGCACTTTATCAAAAATTCACTAAAGTACTTTTTGAATGCAAATTTGATTTTACATCGAAAAATTAAGTTGAAAAATTTTTGCGACCAATATTCGATTTTTTGAAAAAATCTGTATTGATTTAAAAAATCATAACTCGGTCAAAGATTTTTCGTCCATTCTGGAAATTTCTGAAAAATTGGCATTTGATGTCCTCCAAAACATATAAAAAAATAAAAAAAATAAAATAAGTGTTTTTTTTTTGCAAATCAAGTTTTAGTGACAAAAAGTTAAATTAAAAACTAACTTAATCCACCTATGTGGTTGGCGCCTTCCTCACTTTTTACCAACATTTGATGATATTCTAATTTCATCTATTTCTCAATAAAAAAAATACACAAATGTCACTTAAGTGGGCATAACTTGAGACTGAGCGTTACCAGATCTTCAAACCTAACCAACGATGGGTCGGATGATGAATCCGGACATAATTTACATACATTTAAGTGAGATCCAGCTTTAAAAAAGTACATAAATATCACTTAAGTGGTTATATCTCGAAACAGGGTTGCCAGATCTTCAATGTTGAGGTTTCATTGGAAATGTCTTTTGATTACCTAACCAACGATGAGTCGGATGATCGATCCGGACATAGTTTACATACATTTAAGTGAGATCCGGCTTCAAAAAAGTACATAAATATCACTTAAGTGGTCATATCTCGAGACAGGGTTGCCAGATCTTCAATGTTGAGGACTTATTGGAAAGGTCTTTTGATTACCTAACCAACGATGAGTCGGATGATGGATCCGGACATAGTTTGTATACATTTAAGTGAGATCCGGCTTCAAAAAAGTACATAAATATCACTTAAGTGGTCATAACTTGACACAGGGTTGCCAGATTTTAATGTTTTGGACTCATTGGAAAGGTCTTTTGATAACCTAACCAACGATGGGTCGGATGATAGATCCGGACATAGTTTTCATATAGATAAGTGAGATCCGGCATCAAAATTCCAGCACCTAATTCGCAACTCTGACACTTTTTTATACGTAACTTTTGAACTACTCATCGGATCTTCAAACAATTCAATAGTGCAGTATGGGGCACCAAAACAAATCGAATGCAACTTGTTTGACTCAAATCGGATCAGCCAGTGCCGAGAAAACTTGGCAAGAATTTTGAGCACCAAAGTGAATACGCACACACATACACACACACAGACATTTGTTCAGTTTTCGATTCTGAGTCGATAGGTATGCATGAATATAGGTCTACGAGCTGTTTTTCAAAAGTTCATTTTTCGAGCAGGATTATAGCCTTACCTCAGTGAGGAAGGCAAAATCATCAAATTTTTTTACCTTGTATCATTTTTTTTTCAGTGTAGTTCATATCCATACTTACAACTTTGCCGAAGACACCAAATCGATAAAAAAAATTCCTTCAAAAGATACAGATTTTTGAATTTTTACATATCATTTTTAAATGGACAGCTGCCAAATTTGTATGGAAAATTATTATTAGTTTGATGCAAAAGGGCTCCTTGGGCATACTGAAGGCACCAAAAAAGTTTCAGCCGGATTAAAAAATACAAAAATTAAAATTTAAGAAAAAAGACCAATTCCATAGAGAACTGCTCAGTTGTCATTGACGACCAACTTTTTCATGAAAAAATTCAAAAATAAAAATCGTAAAATCACGATAACTCGTGATGCTTTGTAGAACATTGTTACACTCTAAAAAATAATCCTGCAGAGTTAGAAAAAAACACGAAATTTTAAAATGAAAACAATTGTTCATAATGATAAAATGACCCTTCTGACCCCTAATTAAATTTAAACTGCCCAGTTGTTTTGTGTTGTTAAGTTTAAAGGAATATTTTGTTTCGCAAAAACAAAACTTTCATCGAAATTTCACAAAAAAATAAAATATTTTAAATCGATCTCATACAAGCTAAATGTGGGTTTCACTTGAGTTGACATCTATTTTCATTAAATTTTAAAAGTTTTTTGAAAATTATTTTTTCCTAATGATCCTAATGGCCATAACACACAGGATTACAATATTGGATTACAAAATGATTCTGTTTGATAACTTCATAAACTCATTGTAAAATAACCTGATTGATGTCATTATAAAATTATGAGATAATAGAAAAAGCAATTATTTAAAATCTAAAATTCATTCAAAGTTAATTAGTGTTATTCATGGAAAATTGTGAAACTGAAAAATTAAAAATACTTATCTAAAAATTTACAACCTAAAACATGAGTTTAAAATTCAAGCTAAAGACACAATTTCAATCCATCGATCTTAATTGATTGCCAATTTCGCACCACCATTTTCACAGCCCAGTTGTTTGCACCACCTTACCTCAAAGACCCGCACAAAAAGAACCCTTCACGCTCAACTAGCTCTTTTTGCCGCATCTTCACAACCCCGCGACCACTTACTTGCGTGCGTCGTGTTTCACAGGCAAAGAAAGGCAAAGCTTCTTACTTTTGCTATCACTTGAAATCGGCACCAGTCCAAAATCCCGCTGCCAACACTTATCCCGGAGCGCTTATTTATAGGTTCAGTGCCATTCTCCCCGCGAAAACCTACATTTTAGAAGGAGTGTTTTCCGCACTTCTATTTTGGGTGGGTGGTTTTTTCGCACACTGACCAACATTTTCCTCCGGAAACCTCTTGACACATATCGAATATAATTTATTGGTCATGCGGGTGGTTTTGGCTCCCGCCGAGAGACTTACCATCAAAATAAGGAGTTGAACGCGCAGTCCCATCGTGTTTCCGGTTTTGGAACTGCAGCGGGAAAACCGGTCACCTGTCACCACGTCGTCGGAATCCGGGACACTTGCGGAACACTACACTTTCACTTGGGGGTTGGAAGTCGTCCGGAAAAACGGGTTAAACTCCTCAAGAAGATCTTGGGTGGGCACGAGCCTTCGATAACACACTGTGCAATTGTTAGGCTAATTGATGCTGTGTGTACAAACGCAACTAGATCTTCAGACCGGGATTCCGACAGCCATCAATCACCCAATTTGCACCTTGGCCAGGTATCTGGCCCACACGCGGCAAAACGGTTCCTTCGGCACGTGAAGGACGGACTAGTTCGCGTGGAAGGTAGTAATTTTAGGCAAATCAACACCTCTCTTCAGCAAAACACTCTTCTTCCTCAGCCTCAGATATTGCCAGACCAGACACAGATATCTCGGTGAAAGAATCCAACGGCACACACAGCCCGGCACTTTAGTTCTGCACGGAGGCTCCGAAAGCTAACTGCATATCTCACACCATATCCAGACCAGACCAGACCACGAAAACTCAGCCAATAGAAGAGAAAAGCTTAATTCCGCCAATTTTCCTTCCTCTAATAACTTTCGGACGGACGGTTCGGAAAGAAGTGTTGAGTTCGGTTTACGCGCGCGATACCGTCTGAAAAGCAACTCCCGGACAGGCAATATCTCTGTAACGGACAGACCACACGGAAAATCCGCAGCGGAAAATCGTCAAGGAAAACTATGCTACCAAAACAGCATAAACCAGCACACCTCCGTTCGGACCGAGGGCCAAAAGCAAACTGAACTGATTTTGGTGTATGAACTCTTTTTACCAGCGATCGAGACGCTTCTTCAGCAGCAGCAGCAGCAACAGTGGGAGAGAGTGAACGGAGAGTTGCAACTCCAACTCCACGCGTTTCGGAAGAGAAAGAGTAGAGTGTGTGTGGAAAATGTTGTTGCTCTTGTTGAGATGGGTGGAGAGAGGGTTTGGGACAAAGTGCAGAATGCAGTTTCACCTTAGAGCGGGTGGAAAAGTTTGAACACGAGGGGGAGGGAAAATGTGTCAGAGACAATATTGATAGAAGAAATGACGAGATGAGTTTCTATTTTCATTCTATTATCGTATGATTCGAATAACTATTTCAACGTAACTAAAAACTAAAAACTAAAAACTAAAAAACTAAAAACTAAAAACTAAAAACTAAAAACTAAAAACTAAAAACTAAAAACTAAAAACTAAAAACTAAAAACTAAAAACTAAAAACTAAAAACTAAAAACTAAAAACTAAAAACTAAAAACTAAAAACTAAAAACTAAAAACTAAAAACTAAAAACTAAAAACTAAAAACTAAAAACTAAAAACAAGAAACAAGAAACAAGAAACAAGAAACAAGAAACGAGAAACAAGAAACAAGAAACAAGAAACAAGAAACAAGAAACAAGAAACAAGAAACAAGAAACAAGAAACAAGAAACAAGAAACAAGAAACAAGAAACAAGAAACAAGAAACAAGAAACAAGAAACAAGAAACAAGAAACAAGAAACAAGAAACAAGAAACAAGAAACAAGAAACAAGAAACAAGAAACAAGAAACAAGAAACAAGAAACAAGAAACAAGAAACAAGAAACAAGAAACAAGAAACAAGAAACAAGAAACAAGAAACAAGAAACAAGAAACAAGAAACAAGAAACAAGAAACAAGAAACAAGAAACAAGAAACAAGAAACAAGAAACAAGAAACAAGAAACAAGAAACAAGAAACAAGAAACAAGAAACAAGAAACAAGAAACAAGAAACAAGAAACAAGAAACAAGAAACAAGAAACAAGAAACAAGAAACAAGAAACAAGAAACAAGAAACAAGAAACAAGAAACAAGAAACAAGAAACAAGAAACAAGAAACAAGAAACAAGAAACAAGAAACAAGAAACAAGAAACACGTCAACGATAACTTATATATTTAATCTTTCTAAAATTGACTCAATGAATCAATATCATGTTAAATTTTCAAAACATTCACTAAGAATATATTTTTTGAGGATGTAGTAAGTTTCAAAGCATAAATGCTAAAGAAAACATAATTTCGTATTTTTTCGAATAGTCAAATAGACATTTTTTTTAATTCTATTACAGGCATTTGTTTGGCATGTATTTTTCTGTATTGGGGTTGTTTTTTTAAAGAAATAATAATATTTTCATAATTTGCAATATGGGTATCATTTTTTTGTAAAATAGTTTTTTTTAAATACTCAATTATCACAAAACGACGAAATTTTCCGAATATACCAAAATTTTCATAATTTGAAATATGGGTATCAAACGAACCGATTTTTTGTATGCTTTTCCGCAATTATTGTTTTTTTTTGTAAAATACTCCAATTTTCACAAATCACCGTATTTTTTTTAAATATTCAAATTTTCATAATTTGCAATATGGGTATCAAACAAAGCGAAATTTTGCATGCTTCATAACACTTTGAATAGATTTTTTTGTAATATACTGAATTTTAACAAAATACCATTTTTTCCAAAAATACTTAAATTTTCATAATTTGCAATATGGGTATCAAACGAACCGATTTTTTGTATAGGGTAATTCTCTACCAACTCACACGAAATCGGGAAAAGTTGCCCCGACCCCTATTCAATTTTCGTGAAACTTTGTCCTAAGGGGTAACTTTTGTCCCTGATCACGAATCCGAGGTCCGTTTTTCGATATCTCGTGACGGAGGGGTGAACATGCGAAAAAAGAGGTGTTTTTCAATAATTTGCAGCCTGAAACGGTGATGCGATAGAAATTTGGTGTCAAAGGGACTTTTATGTAAAATTAGATGCCCGATTTGGTGGCGTACTCAGAATTCCGAAAAAACGTATTTTTCATTGAAAAAAACACTTAAAAAAGTTTTAAAAATTCTCCCATTTTCCGTTACTCGACTGTAAAAAATTTTGGAACATGTCATTTTATGGGAAATTTAATGTACTTTTCAAATCTACATTGACACAGAATGGTCATTTTTTAATTTAGAACAAAATTTTTCATTTTAAAATTTCGTGTTTTTTTTTCTAAATATGCAGGGTTATTTTTTAGAGTGTAACAATGTTCTACAAGTGTTGGGGTCATTCAAATTATTAAAAACACCTCTTTTTTCGCATGTTCAAAAATGGAAGGGGTCGTACCGCCCCTCCGTCACGAGATATCAAAAAACGGACCTCGGATTCGTGATCAGGGATCGAAATCGAAGAGGGGTCGGGGCAACTGCTGTGTGAGTTGGCGGAGAATTACCCTATACTTTTTCACTTTTATTAGAGTTTTTTTTGTTTGTAAAATACAACAATTTTCACAAAATGCCGTATTTTTTTCGAAAATACACAAATTGGTATAATTTCAATATGGGTATCGAACGAAGCTAAATTTTGCATGTTTTGTCACTTTGAATAGTGTTTTTTTGGTTTTGAAAAACACTCAATTTTCAAAACAAAAACCGTAATTTTCCGAAAATACTCAAATTTTTATAATTAGCAATAAATCATTAGCATTCTTTGTCATTGTTTAAAAGTTTTTTTTAAATGAAGTACTAATATGAAATTCTGTATTTTTTCTAATATACACGAATTATTTTAATATGCTATATTGGTATCAAACGATTGGATATTATGAATGCATTTTCACTGTTTTAGAGTTTTTTTATGATTTTTTTTTTTTTGCTTTTAAACTTACTACATTTAAAAAAATAAACATTTTCAGTGCAAACAATGATATTTATAGATTTAGTCAATTTGAGGAAGATTTTAAAAATCGTCCGTTATCGCATTCAAAAAAGGCTGAAGAATTCATAAAGTTTCAAAACAATCTTTTGCGACATATTTTTTCAAGTATTTCAAGTTATTCCAATAACTTTCGCCACTTGATTTTTTTTTTTGCTAACAGGTCCATAATCCCGAATCACCACACCTCGAACCAAATAAAGACGTTCAGCTTAAATTTATTCATAACTCACCGCTCGGCGCGACGATCATCACCACTTTGTCACACACGCACATATTTGCTGAGAGTGCCAAAGTCTTCGATAAATTCGGCACCCGCAACAGAACAGTTATTCCTGGTGACCACACCGCCACTTGACCGTTTGCCCATCATTAGCCAGGGGTACTTTGAAGAATAAAAATCTGTGCCACCCAGCTATACTTGCAAGACTTCGGCAGGCAAAAAAAAGAAAGTTCCGCGATCCCTCGAATACATAATAATGCCGCGCGACCGTTTCAACAATTAAAATCTCATTCATGGATTTGCTGTTTGAAAAATGAGTGTTGGTGTAACCGCAGACATGGACGCAAACAAAGCAGAACTTACAACTTCTGATCGCGATGGTGCTTTACTCGCCGTTTACGAGCTTTCTTCGATCGCTCACCGGCGAATTTATCTGATGAATAAATGATGAGGTTCGTCGCTTGTTGGGAGCGTCCGATCGTCGATCAACAGAATCAGATAATCGCGTGCGTTCTCGCGAGTGGTTCGTCTTGGTTCAACATTTTTTTGATCGTCAAATGAACGTCCATAAAAAGGCAATAGTTTCGATTTCATCCAATTTCCTGGTTGCGACAACTTTCGGACGATGATTGACTGACGGACAGTCGTTAGAAAGTGCATCACCGTGACTATAAACCCAAAAATAGTTCAAAACTTCGACAAGCAGTTTTACGATCGATACCCCCTTCCGGACGATGCCCTTTGGATCAATTACGGTGACGGCAGTGCATTCACTTCCAGAGCCTTGTGCTACGTGCGGACTTGGACTCGGACTTGGTGTCTACAATTCAAATCGCACGCAATAGACTCACGTTTTTCCGCGCTACCATTTCCTGCACTTTTTCCCATGTTTGGACATTGTGCGCCGGCCTAATCGACCACTTTCCTCACCACAAGTCATCCGGCTTCTAGGCCCCCCCCCACCTTCCCAGAAGGGCCTGCCCCACCGCTATCTCAATCAATCGCAAGATCTTTGCCGCCGCCGCCGCCGCCACTAGTCTTTTAATTCAATTTGTGCGTAGCAGGCTCTGTTTAAGGTTTACCTGTCCGTTGCGATTTGCACTGACAGTTTTGAATCGTCGTCGCGTCGCGCCAAGCGGTGTGGTCGAAAGTGACAACTTCCCGAAACGGAAGGCAGTTTCCAGTAGCGGCGGCACTTGGTTATCGTGCTGACCCTGATTGGTTCCCGATTGGTTGAAATTGGTTGTAGGTATTTTCCGTTTGCCATTTCGATGAAGAAGCTGGTGTCGTCCCCTTATGATCGCGCGTGGTCAGGTTTTAATGCCACTTTCTCGTGGTGGCGCTCTGACCAAACTACAAAACCCGGTGATGGCGGGGGTAATCTGAGACTATCCTCTTGGTTAGTGTGTTTATGGCTGATTGAGCGGTTTGAATTATCTGGTTTTTGTCCGGCGGGAAGCAACTTTATTTCAACCTTGACATGGGAAATAGAGAGGAAATGGTTTTAGCTTGAAAAGTATTTATAGGGGTGCAACGATTGACATACACAACAGGCAGGCAAATATTCGAAAAGCTGTATCTTGAGAAGGAATTTAGTTACAGATTTGCTGTCTTCACTAAGTTATGTAAATTAATTAAATTCACTAAGTTATGTAAATTAAGACTTTTGAAAATAAAATATTTACATCGAAATATATGTCTCGATTTATTCAACTTTTATTACTAAAACATAAATTATCAAAACAGACTATTTATCATTTTTTTTGGTTTTAGAGACAACAATATGCATCATTGTGTGTGTGTGTGTGTGTGTGCAACCAACTAAACGGGACCACGCGGTCGCTCCTTACAAATTGAGTTGTTTCCATGTATTTTAGATTTTAAATCCTATACATGCAAATAACTCGCATAGGCATTTGGTAGGTGTTAGCTCTGCCGAGCTTCGGTGACCCATTTCTACGCAGGCTTGCCGTGCGCGAGGTACTTCAGCTTGAATAGATAAGCCCCGCCCTAAAGAACGTTTGCATCAATCGGATTCAAACGTTATTTAGCACTTCCGACCTTGTCAAATGGACAAAGACCCAGCACGTATATAGTTTGTAGTAGTAGTATTCCTAATTCTACCAATCCAAAGAACGGGGGATCGAACCCCGGTTCGAGCGACTTTGATGTTTCGTTCATGTTTAGAGTTTCAAAAATTCATCTTTCCTGATCTTTCTCGTTTGGAGCAGATGGGAATCGAACCCAGGATCATTCGCTTACAAAGCGAACACCGTAACCAGTCAGTCACGGTTGCTCTATATCTCCAATTGGAAGTTTCTCACCCGAAAAGCAGCATCATCCGTCAAACCGACAGCGATTACATTTACTATTTCGTCACGAATCCAGCGACTTCTCAAGCCGCCTGCATTTTGAGCCGCTCAGAAATCGAGCCGCCAATCTCAGCAAACGTTGCCTACTCCCGCCCCCTTCACTCACTACTCAACTTTTTCAACATTTTCCTCAGCAATTTTCACAACTTTACAACAATAAAAACTTGGAAAATCCACCCATTTTCTCTTGAAGGCCACCTCCTGTATCGGCAGAAATTTCTGACCAAAATGCAACAAATGGCTCCAAAAAACTCCGTTCGGTGACCGAGATTTCTCCTCAAAGTGTCACTTCTTCACAACACCAAAATCACATGAAAAAATATGTCTGAATTCTTGTACCACTCAAAACACTAATCTACCGAAGAAACTTCTCACGGAACTGTCCCGCCGGAAAGTCTAAAAATCGCGAACCGTAAAAAAATCCATCTTCATATTATTCAAATTTTTGTATTCGATTGCCTGTTACAATATTAAATGAATATTATTCTAGTTATTTTCATTTGATCATTTGAAGTGAAATTTTCCGAGGACCAGATGAAGAATTAAATTTGCGACATAGACATCAAAAAAAGATTTTTTTTATAAATTTATAATTTTGTATAAACATACATTATTCCTTGGGCATGAGTAAGGACCTCGACGCCGTTAGCAATGTTGGCTTTAAAATAAAATTTCGTGATAATATCACTTCCCCCCAGCCAACATTTTTGCCATGCGAAGCGGGCCTCGACGCTGTGTCTAGGTTTAATTCCTAGCTAGGAGCCATCAGTGTCTTAAGAGGTGGTCCCAAGGCCGAGTAGGAGTTCATGAAGCAAATTAGTCGTCTCCCACCCCTTTTAAATTGAAAAATGAACTCTGAAACCAGCGCTTACTCACAACAGAAACAGAGGCCTCTTCTAGGCATTGTAGGATAGAATAGATTTTGAAATTTATTTAAAAAAATATTATTACGTAGCATTTTGATATGTCAAAATTTCCATAGAGTCTCGGTCAATCAATAGTGCGATGATATCGGACAAAATTCGTTAATCTGTTGAACTAACGGTTTTCGGATTATGGTTGTATCGACCATTGTTGCGAATCGAGGGTCTACTGGAGCCTTGACGATCAAATGGAGCCTAACATTTCAAAAGGGCGCATGGGTTTTGTGAACAGGAGTGTGTCTCCTTCACTCAAATGACAGTTTACATAAGGTATAATAGAGATGCACTCTTGTTTGCAAAGCTCTATGCCCTAATGAAATGAATGGCATGAAATAGTCGTCTTAATTACTAGTGTTCAACTTATGAACTGTTCATTTATGTTTATTGGTTTTGGAAGCGGCAAGACTGGTTTAAAAACAAGATCCTTTACCTTATTTGGCGTTATAATAAAACATTCGGGGATTTGAGATTAAATTTACTTTCAGACAGGTTAGTTTAGGTTGTTGATTAAAGTTAGATAGTTTTCCGTAGATGAATAATTGGACTTAAATGATTAGTTGATTTGAACGAAGTGTAACATTTCATTGGCAGATCTGTTTCTAGTTGTAATGTACGACAAGACTATTGACGGACGTGACAGGTCGGCAGTTAGTTTTCATCTTTTTTTCTCTAGTATTTTTTATTTCCTTTAAATTTGGAATACATCATAGGTTTCTTTGTGGGTCTCGTGGCGCAGGGGTAGCGGCTTCGGCTGCCGATCCCGATGATGCTATGAGACGCGGGTTCGATTCCCGCCTTATCCACTGAGCTTCTATCGGATGGTGAAGTAAAACGTCGGTCCCGGTTTCTCCTGTCTCGTCAGAGGCGCTGGAGCAGAAATCCCACGTTAGAGGAAGGCCATGCCCCGGGGGGCGTAGTGCCAATAGTTTCGTTTCGTTTTTCATAGGTTTCTTTTGTATAGATCTCCGATTAGTTACATTTTCTTATTAAATTAACTAATAATTTAATTTATTCCGGGCCTTCTTACTTTGAATCACAATTTCAGATTTTCTTTATTCAGTGTTAAACTTAGATTACCGTAACTGCTCAAATCATCCAAGTTCTTACTACTCACATCAACACTAATTTTCTTTCACCTCCCCCCTCCCGATCCCCTATATCTTCCGGTGGTGTTCATTTGGTATGCAATACTAGTTCGGCCACTACCCTTTTTTCCACAAGAAACCGGACTTGGACTGACTTGAGGCTGCGTCCCCCACCTTGCTCCGTAAAACGAAAACGAAAACGAATTTTGTATAAACATACATTATTGTTAAAAAATTCCAAAAGTCATTTTTCATTCATAATCCCGGAGTCAGTGTTTACACCGTTCTTAACTCAAACGCAAAAGATTATTTTTTTGGTGGTTTAGGGGCATATTCGAAAATATCAAAATTAAGCAATACTTTTTTGGGAATTTGAGTTTTAGTTAGAAATAAAAGATTAAAAAATAAGATTTAAGATTTTTTCGTGGATCGTTTTTTCCTGGAAAGTCCTAATCATACACTACAACTTTGCCTAAGACACCACATCGATCAAAAAACTTTTCGTTTGAACACTTTCACGGTTCTTAAAGAACCGTTATTATGACAAATAGGCAATATCGATTCCTTACACCATAACGCACCTCTGAGCAAAAAATTAAAACATTCACTGATGTAGTGTTCGAGATACAGCCCTTTTAAGTTGTTACATCCGATTTTGACTGTTAAGTATCTTTGAGCCAAGTTTCAGAAGGTTTTCTGATGTAGTTTTTGAGATACAGCCATTTTAAAATATTATTTAAGTCTTCTATGTTGAAATTTGAATTGAAATTTCCGCAGACGGTAATAACAAAATTCATGCCATTTCAATAACAATTACTGTTAAAATAACAGAAAATGTTATGGATTCATCTTGAAAAATCCATTTTTGCATAAGGGTTTAATAACGGTTTATGTTATCATAACGAAATAAATAACATAAAATGTTATTGGCATAATATTTTCAAATATCAAAAAATGTAATTCCCAAGTTATTTCCGTCTGCTCGGGAAGAGGGACATTAACTTTAAAAAAAGATTTGGCCTTAGAGGATAAAATAAGGTTGAAGAAAACCATTATTTTTTAAATGCTTTTCAAACACACTTTTAAACACTTGAAGTGCACTGGTATAAATCAACCAAAAGTTTTACATTATTTTTCAACAGTGCCCATGGTTCCTCAAGTTTGAAGTTTATTTTTGAAAAGTTCAGAAAATTTCCTTAAAATCTGTTTATTAAAAAAAACTTTCAACATTAGACCTCAGGTTGCTTAGATAAGGCCACAAAAAAATAAACAGGAAAAATTGATTTTTGTTACTCCTTAAATAGCACGAAATGTTGGTCCTTAGATCCAAACTTTAGTTTAATTTCAACAAAAAGACCAAAAAAAACACAAAATTTTGATTTCATAGCTAAAATTTTATTTTTATCTATAAATTAAACATGTTTTTTTTACAAATTTCAGACCACAGGTCGGAAAAAACTTCAGGAAAAGAACATTGTTTTACATTTATTGCTATTATAAACCCTTAACAGAAAAATAACATCAGTAATGTTCAATGAATTCTGTACTTTTTTCTTAATAATTTTGAAAAACAAAAAATTCTTCACCCTCAATTCTAACCAGAGCAGAGAGAAAAAATAACTTAAGATTAAATTAAATTAAATATCTTAGTAAACAAGACTTTAGTTGCTGTGCAGTAGGCCGTCCCAAAAAATGAAAAGTTGTCAAATCTTCGGTGCTCACCCCTAGAATGATAGATTAGGATGTCAGAACAAAGTTTTCATGCAACCAAAAATTCCCAAAAATGGTTTACAACTCGCGCGTGGAGCCTAAATGAAAAAAAGTGCATTTTTCGAGTATTTTTTCAGAAATGCGCATAACAATCATACTAAAGTCATTCAAATTTGGTCGCCTTGGGCTTCAAGTTATAGTTTAATGTCCCCTGAACAAATTCCTGTACAAAAATAGTCCATAAAAGCTTGTGTTTGGGCATGGCAGGGCGTTTTAGAGAGAAAAATGTGTATTTATTAGTCAAAAAATTTCAAAAATCACTCCAAAAAATTTTGCAGCCAAAACTAATGCATTCAGCTTATAGGAAACTTTACGGAGATCATTTTGCTTTTTTTAACATTTAATTTTTGTCCACGCAAAGCCGAGATATTTGCATTTTAGTGAACAAAAAGAGACGAATTTTCAAAATTCTTAGTATATGAGCGTTTTTAGCACATAAACATTGGCTACTATGATCACAAACGGGAAGGCATATATTTCGGATATTTTTATTTTGCTTGCTCAAAAACGATAATTGGTTATAACATTTAATGAAAAAACATGAGATTTCCTCACAATGTGACGTAAACGAAAGTTCATATCTCCAAGCTGTATACGTGAGTTTTTATGTATGTACATTCGAATGAAACAAATTCATTTATAAAAAAAAACTTTTTTTTTCAAAAAAAAGTTACCCATTAGAGCTTTATTTGTTCATATCAAGAAGAGCACTGAGCAGTACTTATAAATATGTCGTTTACGTCACATTGTGAGAAAATCTCATGTTTTTTCATTAAATGTTATAACCAATTATCGTTTTTGAGCGAACAAAATAAATATATCCAACATATATGCCTTCTCGTTTGTAATCATAGTAGCCAATGTTTTATGCTAAAAACGCTTATATACCAAGAATTTTGAAAATTCGTCACTTTTTAGTCACTAAAATGCAAATATTTTGGTTTTGCGTGGACATAAATTGAATGTTAAAAAAAATCAAAATGATCTCCGTAAAATTTCCTATAAGCTGAATGCATTAGTTTTGGCTGCAAATTTTGAAATTTTTTGGCTAAAAAAAACCCATTTTTCTCCCTAAAACGCCCCGCCATGCCCAAACACAAGCTATTATGGGCTATGTCTGTACAGGAATTTGTTCAGGGGACATTAAACTATAACTTGATGCCTAAGGCGACCAAATTTGAAAGACTTTAGCATGATTGTTACGCGCATTTCTGAAAAATACTCGAAAAATGCACTTTTTTCATTTAAGCTCCACGCGCGAGTTGTAAACCATTTTTGGGAATTTTTTGTTGTATGAAAACATTGTTCCTGACATCCTAATCTATCATTCTAGGGGTGACGCATTAAGCATTGAGCAATTATCTAAAATATTTTTTTTAATTTGAAACATTCTTCAAATCCAAGCAAGGATTTCTGGGTCCTTTGGGATTGTGCATAAATAACGTAGTCTTCAAATTTAAAATTATGTGCCTTTATCTCCATACAAAATTTCAACTTTTTGTATGGATCGTGATTTTTCGCTAGACTCATTCTTTTTTTTTCGTAAGCTCAAAAGAATAACAACTTATCATTTCTAGCAAACTAATGAAGCAATGATTGTATGTTATATGACATTTGCTCACTAGGGCTTATTAAATCTGTCAAACGACAAAATTGTTGATCAGTTTTAGAATGGTGGAATCGTTTTTTTTTTCAATGTAACTAAATATTGAAATTTTTTTCGTATATTTTTTAATAAATTTCAACTAAATCAAGTTGTCCAGAAATATTTTCAAAGTAAAGCCGAAAGCCTAAATCTTATGCTAATAAAAAGTATTTGAAAACAAACTTTCTCATGTTGGTAAAGCATCTACTAATTACTAGATATGAATTAAAATCAGAGGCAATACTAAAATAAATATGTCTTTATCATGGAAACAACGTCTTAAAATCACATCCAGTACAAATTGAAGCGAAAAAAAACTGATCTCGCACAAACCAGCTGGCAAATTGCTTCAGGTCGGCTGTTGTTGTTTTTTTTTGTTCGCTGGCCTACCGTGCCAAGATATGTGGATCGAGTGCGAATCGAAACGGGGCGAAAGCAGCAAATGCAAACAGGTCACCTCCTCGCCTTTCTGAGCATTGGAGATGATCATCAGCAGCCACACCTTCCCTCCCTGGTTCACAGCATCATCGCCACCACCAGTTTCACCCTAGCTCGGAATAACTTTTCCCACCTCCAATGCTCCAAAGAAAGCAAATTTTGCATTGCATGCAAACGTGTGTGTTGTCTGCAATTATGCTCACCTCATGCAACGGCGGAGATTCGTTGGCAGCCGCCGCAAATTGAAATTGTTAGTACAATTGCAGCAGCTCGACACACCCGCGCACCAAGATAAGGAACTTTGGGAAGGTGTGGCGCAGATGCAATGTCAATGCCGCAATAAAAACTTGGCTGCACGAGAAAGATACAAAAAAAAACAGTTAAGGGACGAACCCCCAAACGAACCGGGTGTTGAGCTGGGTTCTCTCACGAAGGGCAAGGCCAACGCGGGTCACAGAAATAAAACAGAACTCGAAGTTGAACAATGAGCCCAAAGTCAGATTAAATCATGTTCTGCTTTACATGTCTCACACTCGAATTGGGAAACTCGTGGAAACTCCGAGCAAGGGCATGGGAAACAATTGGGGTGAAACGGGCTTCAAATTTATATGAGAGTTCTATCTAGAACAAGACTTCCAATTAGGTTGCCTAACTTTAGGCGAAATCTTCCAAATTTGACCCCAGATGACCCCTCGCAACGACCCAAGGTAAATCATAAGTGCAGCTACCCCCCGCGGGAACCGCGATAAAGTGGCCATACATTCTGGACCAGCTGGTTTCGGAACAAGAATGCACCGGGACAGGGCAAGAGACCAAAGTGCAGTCCTCGCACAACATGGTGTGCCGACGACGACGCGATGGTGAGAGAGGCCAATTGCATAATGATGATCACACACCCGTCCGACGACGACGGCGGCCGCGGGAAACACATAATGTTGGCCCTTTTTTTTTCTTGCTGAGCAGAATCGTACGCGAGGACGTGAATTGGCAAATTGCTTCGTACTTCATTGAGCTTGGATGGGATCGTGCCGATGACGACGACGACGACGACAGGATGATCGGATGGTTTTGTCTTTTCCTTTTTCATTCGTGCTGGAGGGAATTCCTTTTATTCGTTTTAAATTAAGAATTAATCAATATTGCATTTCCACACTGGGCATGGTTCTGCGGCCACATCCGCACGCGCGGGTTGCATATTGATTTGTAGTGATGTAATTCTATCAATGGATTTGCCAAGAGAAGGAAAAATTATTTTAAAAAAAACCTTCGAAATTTGCTAATGAAAAGAATAGAAATAGAAAAGCTTAAAACTAGATCACAGTTTGTTTTGTCTTTTGACACACAAACTGCACAAGGCAGCTTATCCGTTGTAGATATACTTTATCCTAAGCTCACTCAGAGCTTGGAATTGTTCTGCCTTGTTCCGGCAGGCACGGAAGCGCGTGAGCATCTCTCCAGCAAGAGCGAAAAACTCGGGAAGCGTGAAGAGGTCATTTTCGGTAACATCTGCTTGTTCCGGTGAAGCACGGCTCCCAGAAGCGGCTACTCTAGCGTACGAACCACCCCAACCGGGAGGGAACGCTGGGCTGGTCGATGGAACCGCTCCGCCGCCAGCCGCTGCAGCGTTAGAGCTCGAAGTCTTCGGAGGTTGGCGGGACGCCGGCGCTTTCTTCTTCTTGTCCTGCTCCTCGAGATACTTTTTCCGCGCGGCACAGCCACGGTAATTCGCCGTGTGGTTTCCACCACAGTTTGCGCACTTGATGCGCGCTTTGTGCTGCTGGGCGTTTTCCCCCAGTATTCTAACTATGCATTTGGCTTGTTTAGTATTTTAATGCTATTTTATGCATGACCAAAGGGTAGTCGGAAATAACAGAAAAAAACGGAATCGACGTAACACCTTATAATGTGGCCCTCTTAAACCTTGCGGTTCCGTCCACGGATCCACAGGCGTGTATCGTTCTTTTTGCGACAAGACTCCGCTTCCCGGGTCTCCTAAGTGTGAAGGTATGGGCACGGGGAGAGGGCACCGAATACCTATATTTACACTTAGAATTTTTTTTGCGTCCGCCCCGGGATTCGAACCGGCGACCTCTGGATTGTGAGTCCAGTGCGCGGTCCGATTGATCTACACAGGCAGACTGGGGTAATAGACGGTAATAACAGAATTCATGCCATTTCAAGAACAAATACTGTTAAAATAACAGAAAGTGTTATGGAATCTTCTTAAAAACCCAATTTTTGCATAAGAGTTTAATAACAGTTTATGTTATCATAACAAAATTTGTTATTGGTCTGATATTGGTTGAAATCCAAAACAACTTGGGAATAACATTTTTTGTTATGGAAGAATACCGCCAATTGTTATTGTGATGTCGGATTAGTTGTTAAAATAACAAAAAAGAATAACAGAGATTTGTTCGAAGAATAACTAAAAATGTGATTGGTCTGTTATTACAATAACAATCCAATAACAAAAAAATCATAACGACGAATAACAAATCTTGTTATAAATAACAAAATATGTTATTGGCCTAGTATTTTCAAATATCAAAAAATGCTATTCCCAAGTTATTTCCTTCTGCTAGGGTACAAGGCTCCATACAATTTTGGCAACTGTCCGTATAAAAACGGTACGGTAATATTATAAAATCTGAATCATTTGAAGGAATTTTCTGATCGGTTTGGTGTCTTCCGCAATGTTGTAGGTATTAATGAGGACTACTCAGAAAAAATGGTATAGTGAAAAAAAATACGTTTTTAATTATTTTTTTCACAAAAATTTAATTTCTCAAAATCAATAAGTTTTAATTTTTTAAATGTTTTGATATGTTTAAGAGGGTAAAAAACCGCACCTTATGAGCCATATGGACAACAATTTTGCCAGTTGATTATTTGAAAAAAATGTGTTTTTGGAAAAAATAGAAATTTTACTCGAAAAGTTATTTTGACTTCAGATTTTTTTTTGTAAAATCACATTTGCAATCGAAAATTCTTTACAGATTTTATGTGCACTGTTATCATCATAGAGCGACTTAACGTTTAGTTTTAACTGAAAAATTTCAGTTTTTCTATGTTTCTATGTCCATGGTTGTCTACTTTTTAAAATATTTTTTTGAAAGGCTGAGAAAATTTTCAGTAAAATTGCCTAAAAGACATTGATGATTGGAAAAAGATTGATGAAAGAAAAAGAAACAAGAAAATTTAAGTTATTTACGTCTCATTTTAACAAACTTCTATTTTCTAGTACCAATATCTAATTTTAATTTTTTTTCATTTTCAGTTATTTTAGATTTTTTTTAATTTTAGAATCAAGACTAACATTTTGAAAGAGATCAACTATTAGATACTACGCAATTTTGAAATGTTAGAGTATTTCAAAAATTTGCATAAAAATAAGGAATTTTTATAATATTTTATTCTCTAAAAATTTTTCGCCTGTGATCAAGCCTGTGATTCCAAAAATAAAAATTGTAAATAGATAAGGAATGTTTTACAGACACGCCTCGGTTTTGCACTGTCCCGGTTTTGATTCGTTCAGTTACCTCGGTTAAGCACGGTCCAGTGCTTAACTGAAGCACAGAGCTTATAGGATTTTGGCTATATGGGAGACATTGGCTTTAATCGTATGAAAAATCATGCAAACATTTAAAAAAAACTATAGTGTTTTGGAATCGGGATGATGTCAGCTATCCATTAAAATTATAATTTCATGAAAATTTTCCCAAAAACACGTAATTTTCATGCAGGGATTATCGAAAAAATACTCAAAATTATTGTTATTGCAATATGGGTATCAAATGATTGGAATTTTTCATACATTTCGAATGTAAAAGCATTTTTTTAAACACGCAAAATTTTCACAAAACTACGTATTTTCGAAAAAAAACTGAAAATTTCAGTTTTTACAATATGAGTATAAAACGATCAGGATTTCTTCCTACATTTAGAATGTAATAACAACATTTTTTGAAAATACTCAAAATTTTCACAAAACTACTGGCAAATATATGAAAAAAACCCGGATCTTGTCATACCCATATTGTAAAAAATTTTGAGTATTTTTTCGAAAATTCGTAGTTTTGTGAAAATTTTGAGTATTTTCAAAATATTGCTATTACATTCGAACTGTATGAAAACATCCCTATCGTTTGATACCCACATTGTAAAAACGGAAATTTTGAGTATTTTTTTTTCGAAAATACGTAGTTTTGTGAAAATTTTGAGTGTTTAAAAACATGATTTAACATTCAAAATCTTTGAAAAAAAAAAACTGATCATTTGTTACGCATATTGCGATAACAATATATTTTTGGTTTTTTTAGAGAATAGAAATGCATTTTCAAAAAAAAATATGAAATTATAAATTTAATGGACATCATCCCGATTCCAAAACACTATAATTTTTTAAATGTTTGCATGATTTTATCATACGATTAGAGCCAATGTCTCCCATATAGCCAAAATTCCATAAACTATGTGCCTCAGTTATGCACGCCTCGGTTTTGCATTCCCCATTTTCGGTGCTAAACCGAGGCATGTCTATATTTAATTAAAAACATGAATAAGCATCATACTATGTATTTTGAAACATATGAAAGACAATAGTTTTTTGGACCATTTCAAAAAAAAATCTAGAAGTATTGTCAATGAAAACGTCGATTAAGGCCAATATTTTTATCACCAGTTTTTTGAGGGGGCTAATTTGCCTAATTTCATTCGATAGATGTAACTGAATGAATAGAAATGATTTTTAAATGAGGCCGATGCTAATATTTTTCAAAGATTATGTCCCCACCCCTACCCCTTTCAATATTTGCTAAAAAATCAAAGGGCGATTTTTCTTTTCAAAAAACTTCAAAATTATAATTATATTAGACATGTAATCAACTGTAGAATACCTTTCCCTGCGTTGCTTATCACTTTGAGCATGATCCAAATCCAGAGTTTTAATTTTTTTTAATGTCCTTTAATCTTTTTTCCTTCATATATTTATAGGACCTTATAAAAAAAACTCAAGAAATGTTTTTGCAACATTTTTTTTTATTTTTGTTGTTTTTATTAACTTTATATTAACTTTTATATTGATACATTTTTTTTCGAAACAAATATCGCCATTTTTTTTGAAATGGTTAATCGTTAATCTTTATGTTTACTTTCACTTAGCTCATTTCAGTCATTAAATCTAAAAGAAACAATTAAATTAAGTGAAAAAAACAGGCATCTTTTTTCAATGTTGCTTTAACATGAAATTATTAAATATTTTTTGAATAAAATCATCTCTTCAATCATAAATACATTTATTACCATTTTGTGTACACCAGTTTTGAACGTCCCCTTAATTCACATTCCCGCAGGGATTCATTCATAGACCGTTATTCAAGCCAGAACATAGATTATCAGTTTGCAAGCACCATCTCCGCGTTGAATCAAACCTTTATTCTTATCTTTTGTTGACATGAAAAATTAGCTTTGACGTTTAGCGTGGATTCAATAAAAATCTTGTTTTTTTTTGTTTGTTTCAATAAATCAACTGAATGTTTTGAAGATTCCTGTATTCAGGCTGAACCAAGCATGCCATACTTGATGCCGTTGTTACATTTCCCAGAATGTCGTGCGCAATGTTGAATGTTGCGCTATGAACAAAGCATTTGACGTTTCGGCCAATTTGTTTTGGTTACCTTCCTTCATTCCTGTTTGTGTTGCGTCGATGGAAACAGGAAACAGTCTGGCGATGAAATAAGCCGGTTTATTTCCAAACTTATAAAGTTAAAACACAGTCGATTTGTGTAGTTTCGTGCTTGAGAAGGAAAACATTAATATAAAAAAGACTAACCTTCGTTGATTAAAATGTAAGTAAGTCTAAAACATTAAAAATATCTCTTACATAACAAACCAAATTTCTGCTGGGCTCCCGATGTCATCGTTGACAGAATTAGCACCTTTTTCCTACCTCACGATGCCCGCTAATCCGGACGCGGAAAAGAACAACCCGTGCCTGCGGGAGCAGGACCTGGTGCACAAGTGTCTGAACAAAAACAACTACGACAACAGCCTGTGCGAGCTGTACTTTAGCAACTACAAAAATTGCAAAGACTTTTGGTACCGGGTGCAGCGGGAGCGCCGTGCCAAGGGCCTGTACCCGTACCTGCCGGATTTGGCCGACCGGGCCCGCATCAAGCAGGAGTACATGTCGACGAAGCCGGGCGGGGCGTGATGTTTTCGTGGGGCGGGTTTTACGGGGTGACCAGTTTGTTGTTTCTGTTGCAATCAATAAATTTATGATGTTTTTGTGAAAATTGGGAAGTTGTTTTAATGTGTCTAAATTTTTGATTATGCTCAAGGCTTTTTGTTTCATGAAACATTTTCAATGAGTGTTTTTATCAAATCGGATCTCTGAAGAAAATGGAAAAATTGCTTCTATTACGGACTTCAATAATGACAATCAAAGCTTGTTAAGCATCTTTCCTAATTTATCTCATAATAGATTTTAGTTTACTATAAATACAGCAGAATTACAAAAAAATAAGAGTAATATAAATATTTGCTCAATTCTTGTAACTCTATTTGCTGATGTTAAGTGCGAGTTTTTTTGTACTCTTTAGCATCTCGTTCTTTTCTTCATGTTGTGTTTTTGGTTGGGTATTATCAACCTGAATGAAACACTAGAAGTTCACAGTTATTTAATTACATGTATTTATACAATTTATCAGGCTTTTCGTACGATTTTCAATTATGTTATCTGTCCGGCTCTGTTGTGTCCAATTTCTTGTCATATTTAATACAGTTGCTCTGTACTCTGTAAAGAAAAAAAATAAAAAATCTATTAAAACATATTGTGTAGGAAAACATTGCAACACACAAAATATATTCATTAAAACTGATGTCCGTTTAAGAAATGATAATTTTCAACCACGAGAAATCAGTATAGTCTACCTTCGGGCGTATTTTATGGCAGACGTCTGAATTCGCCAGCATTTCTGCAACATTCATTACAGTAGGGCTACCAGAAAAAAAAGCTTGGTTTTTTATCAGTTACACTCATTTTATAGATTATTTTTAGAAACTGTTTAGTTTGAAACCATGGATAGATATCATGAAGAAATATACATTTGATTAATTTTGTAGATTAGCTGGGTCACTCTAACCGTCAAATTTTATAGCAACACTCATACTATCATCTGTGGATGTTTTTTTTCTGATTACCCATCGACATGAAGACAACATGGCACCAACACCAAGTACTCCTCGAAACCGGTATTCAGCTTTAATGAACCATTCTGCACATATTTTCGTGTGAGTAAACGAGACACACGAAAGCTGCCCGTCTCTGCCTGGCAGCTATCCAACAGAGTGAAAGATACAGGGCCGACACCACCACACACATTCAGGTCCAAGTAGAGAGTTTTTGAAGAGGTCGTAAGTGCCCAAGTCCAGTCAGTGCTTAGATTCCGTCGAGTGCAGTCGTGTCCAGTGTGCGGTGTGAGATCTCCCTTCCCGAAAGAAAAGCCGGACGTTAATTAGCTACTTCCCAGCGCAACCCAAGAAAAGAAAACAGGTAAGCGATCTACGCCGACCGACTGGGGTTGCCTACGTGTCCACTATGGCGTCAACTGAGCCGAACTTAAGTCACCACGGGGAAGTGCAATTAATGGAAAGACACGGATTTGTTTGGCCAGTAACCAAGAGAGAAAAAAGACTTGTTAGATAATATGCACTTGAGCGGTGTGAGGGGCAGTAAATAAACAGGTTGTTGAGCCCCAAGTGGATACAAAGCAGCTTAAAGTCCAACTCTCTTGAAAGGGGATGGGCTGTTTAGCAGACGATGCCGGCGATGTATTCGCTATGGAGGGTGTGTTGGAACCGTACACGTCACACACCGCGCGAACGCCATCGTGCGACATTCCAAAAGATCTCTCGACTACCCAAATTGGTATTATGCAATGTGGCCGTTGAGAGGCACCTCTTCCGTAAGAAGCTATCAACAAGTTGTTCAAATTGTATTCTCAAGTATAAATAAAAATGCAACTCACAAGTAAAGAACACTCGTTCAACGCCCAATCACGAAAGATAATTACGAATTCTGCCTCATCACGCCATCGCTAAGCTAAAAGAACCAACAAGAAGAAGCAACACAGTCACCATCAGTTTCGAAGTCCCAAAACCTCACAAGAGGCGATAAGACCCGACTGTGGTCGTGAGCTGATAAAATGAAAATCGCACAAAATTTGTTCATTGTCGCCGGCGGCTGGCTTGTTAATTTTGCACCGTGAGCACTTGAAGGTTAAATGGTGAGGGGTATAGAACATTTCGTGTAGCGTTTAGAATCGGACCATGATCGCGAGCGTGGTTTAGGCGGGTCACGGGCGAAGGTTAATGAGGGGAGGGAAGCGACGCCTGGTCATGGTCTGATTGGGCTTTTCAGGCAGAGTGTTTTGCGTCTTTGAAAACAAACAAAAGTATCTCAAAAAGAACTTTTCATAAAATTTTGAAAAGTTTAAATAGTTAGTTAACAATAGTTAAGAAAATGTTAGTGAAAGTCATTATTTTAAACTTCTCAAAGTGTCATGGTTTTTTAATGAACATGATTTTGAATCGGAAACGGAATGAATTTTCGGATTCCTTGGACAATTTTCCACTAGGAGAAGGTTAAACAAGTTTGTAAATAATAAAAAAAAATACGAGTCTTTGAAACACAATTAAACAAAATCTCCAAATTTATAGGCAATTTCAGTTGAAAAAAATTCATGTAAAATGTAAAACTTGTGATTCGTGCTTCGAATTCAGTATAAAATGCAATATAAATCGATAATTTTATAAACAAAACTAGTTTTAACAAATCTCAGGCTGACTTTTTCTGACTTTTTAACAATTTTACCTAAAATGCATATATATTTTGTTAAAAAGCTTGTAAAAATAGTAAACTAAACATAAACATTGATTTTATTCTTAAAAAAACTATATCAGCTACTTTAGAAATGGTAAATTTAACGTACACATTAAGTTTGAACATCTTAAATATGATTTTAACAAGAAAAACTATGACTATCAAAGTCACTCCGGAATTTAACTATTTTTTAAAAACTATTAAAAAACTTTTTTTTTTCCAAAATAGTGCATGGACTTTGTGTGTCCTACCCCAGTACATGTTTTAAAAATAATCTTGAGAAAACCCTTTCCTGTTGGAAAATATCCAAAAACAAATTGAAATCCTATCAAAGTCAACCCGGTTTACGGTACTTTTTTCATATTTATGCAAAAAAATAAAATTGAAAGGCAACATTGTTTCGATGGATCAATTATGGTCCCCTTTAAGCTCCGTGTAAAAGAGGTGTCAAACTAAAAAGTGACCCCGTTCGTTTGACAGTTGGTGTCAAACCATCGGATTTTCAGTGTAGGACCTTTTCTGTCAAGAAGAGTTGCGAAGTTATTTTTTGAAAACAGATTTCAAAATTCATGTTGAATCCATTGCGTTTGTAGAAAGGGTCATTGTAGTCAAAAAAATAAGCTATATCGTTGTGAACAATAATATCAATTTAAGCCTAAATTTAGGACCCATTTAGGTCTTAAAATTAAGCTTAAATTTGTGATATTATTGTTCACAACGATAAAGCTTATTTTGCTGAGTTCAATAAACCTTTGAACGACCGCAAAGGATTTAGAATGGATTTTTAAAACATTTAAAAAATAATAATTTCACGGTTCTTCTTGGCAGTAAAGGTCCTACTTAACAGCTCGTTCCAAGGAGAACCTTAGTTAATCCATCGAAAAAATGTTGTCCTGTCAAAAAAAAAAATTGCATTAAAATGAAAAAAGTGATCCGAAATGGTTTTTAATCTTGTTTTTTACCGCTGTAAATTAAAATTTACATAGGGCTTCAGTACCCAATTGGGTCTTAAAATTAAGCTTATATTTGTGCTGTTATTGATCACAACGATTAAGCTTTTTTTGCTGAGTTCAATAAACCTTTGAACGACCGCAAAGGATTTAAAATGGATTTTAAAAATATTTAAAAAAAATAACTTCACGGTCCTTCTTGACAGAAAAGGTCCTACTCGTCCTACTTGACAGCTTGTTCCAAGGGGAACCATAGTTGATCCATCGAAAAAATGTTGTCTTGACATTTTTTCTTTGCATCAAAATGGAAAACAGTGATCAGAAATGGTTTTTGATAGTGTTTTTTACCGTTGTACATAAAAATTGACGTAGGGCTTTAGTACCCAATTGAACATATCGATTTGCTTTTACCCCTTTTACCTTCATGTGAAAGTTTTTCTTGTGAAATGCGATCAAAGGTAAACTTATGGGAACGAGCTTTCCGGTAAAAATATTTCTTTATTTTCGAGACTGAAAATTAAGTCTCACGCATAGGAATTGCTAAAAACCACAAAAAGGGCAAATCCCCTGTTTTTTATATTTGTATTTTAAACCGCTGTAACTAAACAAGAATGGACTTAGGACAATGTTCAATACGTTTAATTGTCTTGAGAATCGTTAGTTTTTAAAAGCTTTGACGTTTAGACGATTTGAATGATTTTTGTATTTTTTATGTTGCTCCAACCTTCATTTTTGTTAGTCTTTTGGTAACATCTTATTTTATTTCCACAAAAAAATGAAAGAGAAAAAATGGTGTGCAAATTTGATTTCAATCCTAAAAAAAACAAAAAATCTCTTAAAAGAAGCGTGTATTTGTCTTTCAGTGTATTTATTTAAGAAGCCCTCAAATTTCATAAAAGTTTACCATAAGAAATTTCGAGATTGTTTGTTAAAGGTAACAGGTCGTCTGATCAGTCGTCTTCGCCTGTCTTCACCACGACATCCTGATTTTGACAATCTACTTTTGTTCGTTTCACACACAACCGAATGAGTGCTACGCAAAGTCACACATACAGTCACTCTAGAAATACATTCGCTCAGAGAACGGTCGTTTGACATTCTTCCGAAATTCCAATCCTCTCTCCCATGATCGCATTCAAATGACTTCTGTCACCACGCAGCAAACACAAGAAAGAAAGAGAGAGAGACGAAAAACGAGAGAAGGAGCACGTTGTCTCGTTCGGGCGGCTGCTTGAGTGGTGCTCTCGTTTGTTTCGTCTTTGTGTGTTTACGTTCACCGACCGTCGCCAAGCAATGACATGTCATGTGATTGCAATCGTGATAGGCGCTGTGCGTCTGACAGAAAGTTTTTTTCAAATATCGAGCTGCCCCATTCAGTGACAGCTCCCTTTTCAAGCACACTGCCTATAAGTTTTTATTCGACCACTTTTTGAACTTCGAGATACAGCAATATTTAAATCACGGAATACAAAAATATTAAAAACAAACAAAATACACTCTTCTCAAATGTCATTCTCGAGATAGAAGGACGGTTGCAACCGCTTCATATTTGACATGGAATTGCTTTTAAATAAGTTTATATTAAAAGTCTTTGTGGATGAAATATTTGAATTATATTATTTTTAAGCATTTAAGAAAATAAATAAAATTAAATAATAATAAACAAATTTAGTCCGATAGTTAAGTCCGAGCAACGCGTCGGGTCAGTTTGGTTATGCGCGTTCGTCGCCGTGTTTTATAAATGATACAGCCGTTTTTCCTAGTTTTATTTCTACGATTTGAAAATATGTGTTTTGTAGGTGCGCTATACGCTTGCGAGGTATAAATTTAAAATTCAAAAAGACGTTTCCCGTAAAACGCGTGAAAAAACTCTCAGCATTATAGCCCGGAGAGCACGATAACGAGTATTTCTCCTACGCGATTGCCAAGCCCTTCTTGTAGCTTCGTAACTCATCAGTAATCGGTCGTTATTCTTATAACTATTTAAAACTTGAAATCGTCTATGATCCACTCGAACTAAACACTGTACGAGGAGTTTAATATCTTACATGTTAAATACATTCTTTGTGGTTTTATCTTTCCACAGCCCTCTGTCTAAGATAATCCATCTAATCGTAAACAAATCACAAATAAACGGGAATAGTCTCAACAGCAGCATCCGATTGCTTCCCATTCACCGATCACCCCATTAAACAAAACTTATCGATTATTTGGGTCACATCATCATCTTCTATGATGAATCCTGACCATCACCCTTCCCTACTAACAAAATCCCAAGTAGAAGTAGTTTTCCGGCACACGCGGGGGTGTGGATATCGTATAGAACCCACCCTTGGTAGCAGCCTGTGCTAACTAACATTCCCGTCCCATTCCCTCGAGATCTACAAACTGACATGGCGGGCGCCGTTGGTGGCCAACGACTGTGACCTATATGCAACAGTTCTAGTTTTGATGATCTTGATGTTTTATCTTTTCATCGCATTCATGCATGCTGTTGATAAGAGAAACATCACCAGATCGTTGGGGCGTATGATCGGTTGTGCTGATAGGCTTTTACGGTCCTGTTCAGCAACGGAGAAGGACAACCATGGGTGGTCTCTCATGCTCATGTTCATTTAAGAAAATAAATAAAATTTATTGGATTTAACAGAATTAAAAAAAAATATTTTCCGCTGTCCGCAAAATTGGGAAAATTCGCTAACCCTACTGTGAACCTTACAGTTCGTCACTAACGACGTTTTTCTCCGTTTTCCATTCCAGCTTCATCATGGCGCAAAAGATCAAGGCCGGTCCCGTCGTCGACATCCTGGGTGACGAGATGACCCGCATCATCTGGGACTCGATCAAGGAGAAGCTGATCCTGCCCTTCCTGGACATTGAGCTGCACACGTTCGATCTGGGCATCGAGCACCGGGACAAGACCGAAGATCAGGTCACGGTCGACTGTGCCGAGGCGATCAAGAAGTACAACGTGGGCATCAAGTGCGCCACCATCACGCCGGACGAGGCCCGCGTCGAGGAGTTCAAGCTGAAGCAGATGTGGCGCTCGCCGAACGGAACCATCCGTAACATCCTGGGTGGAACCGTGTTCCGTGAGGCCATCATCTGCAAGAACGTCCCGCGGTTGGTGCCCGGCTGGGAGAAGCCCATCGTCATCGGCCGTCACGCGCACGGTGATCAGTACAAGGCCACGGACTTTGTCGTTCCCGGTGCCGGTACTCTGGAGCTGAAGTTTACCCCGAGCTCGGGTGGCGAACCCATCAGCTACGTTGTCAACCAGTACAAGGGACCGGGAGTGGCCATGGCCATGTACAATCTCGATGACTCCATCAGGGACTTTGCTCACTCGTCGTTCAAGGTCGCCCTCGATCGCAAGTTCCCGCTGTACCTGAGCACCAAGAACACCATCCTGAAGAAGTACGACGGACGCTTCAAGGACATTTTCCAGGAAATCTACGAAGCCGATTACAAGAAGCAGTACGAGGCCGCCGGAATCTGGTACGAGCACCGTCTGATCGACGACATGGTGGCTTACTGCATGAAGGCCGAGGGAGGATTCGTGTGGGCCTGCAAGAACTACGACGGTGACGTCCAGTCGGACACCGTTGCCCAAGGTTTCGGTTCGCTTGGTCTGATGACCTCCGTGCTGGTGTGCCCGGACGGTAAGACCGTTGAGGCGGAAGCCGCCCACGGAACCGTCACCCGTCACTACCGTCAGTACCAGCAGGGCAAAGAAACCTCCACGAACCCGATCGCGTCGATCTTCGCGTGGACCCGCGGCCTTCTGCACCGTGCCAAGCTGGACAACAATGCCGAGCTGAAGAAGTTTGCCGAAACGCTGGAGAAGGTCTGCATCGACACGATCGAGTCGGGCTTCATGACCAAGGATCTGGCCATTTGCATCAAGGGAATGTCCGGCGTGCAGCGCTCCGACTACTTGGAGACCTTTGAGTTCATGACCAAGCTCGGGGATAATTTGAAGGCGGCTCTGGCCTAAGTCTGCAGCGTCGGCGGCGGCACAACACTACGGTTCCGTTTTTGGGGGCATTTATCGTACGTTTGTATTCTAGGGTAAGCGGGATTGAATTACTCTGAGTGGAAGTCCTTTCTTGTAATTGTGAGATTGTCTCAGATAACTTTGGAAATTGAAATAAACACGTTTATACTGAAATTTAATTTGTTCTTTTTATTTTCCCTGATTTCGTTGATAGCTTAATTCAAGTTTCATTTCAAGTACGGACTTCAATTATCTACTAACGCTATAGTGTATCAAAGACCTCGAACTGTTCCTTCTGTATACATTAAATATAATTTTAGATTTGAATGCTTTAACAGGACATTATTTCAGGAAAGCTAATGAATTTAGTTTATTAAACAGAAAAGATATCCATCTACACCTGTGGCGGAGAATTTTAAAGAGGAAATTAAAGGCCACGGTGTCATCATTTGAATGAAAAAAGTGTTTTAAAATGCATCGTACACCTGTCCAGTTGTTTGGCAATCATTGATTTCATAAAAGTTCAAAATATTTTTAAACGAGTCCAAACATGTTAAATATGATTATCAATGCAGAAAAAGGCATTTAAGATAGTTCTCAGTTGATATAACTTCTATTTCCATTGAAATTTTGATTTTTTTTTTTGAAAAAATTTGTTTTTGCCCCCTGTTTTTTCGGATTATTTTTTTAGGGGAGGGGGCGACATAAACTTTGAAAAATATTTGCAACGGCCTTACATAATTTCAGAAACTGAAAAAAATAAATTTAAACTACAAAAAATAAAAACAACAATGAAATATAGTTCGATTTTTTTTTATTTCAGAGATTTTACAAATTTAGACACAGTTTTAAACAACAAAAATTTTGAACTTGTGAAAATTCTGAAAGTTTCATAAATGGTATATTATAAAAAACATTACTAACATCGAAAAAATCCTTTTTGCCTTCCTCACTGAGGTAAGGCTATAATCCTGCTCTAAAAATGAAATTTTTATTAAAAGCTCAAAGACCCACCTTCATGTGTACATATCGACTCAGAATCTAAAACTGAAAAAATGTCTGTGTGTGTGTATGTGTGTGTGTATGTATGTATGTGACCAAAATTCTCACTGAGTTTTCTCAGCACTGGCTGAACCAATTTTGGCCAAACCTGGTGCATTCGACTTGGTTTAAGGTCCCATACATCGCTATTGAATTGTTTGAAGTTTCGATAAGTAGTTCAAAAGTTATGTATAAAAACGTGTTTTCGCAAATATCCGGATCTCAATTATATGCACGTAAACCATGTCCGGATCCATCATCCGACCCATCGTTAGTTAGGTAATTGAAAGACCTTTCCAACGAGTCCAAAACTTTGAAGATCTGGCAACCCTGTATCGAGTTATGACCACTTAAGTGATATTTATGTACTTTTCTGAAGCCGGATCTCACTTAAATGCATGTAAACGATGTCCGGATCCATCATCCGACCCATCGTTTGTTAGGTAATTGAAAGACCTTTCCAACGAGTCCAAAACGTTGAAGATCTGGCAACCCTGTCTCGAGTTATGACCACTTAAGTGATATTTATGTACTTTTTTGAAGCCGGATCTCACTTAAATGTATGTAAACGATGTCCGGATCCATCATCCGACCCATCGTTGGTTAGGTAATCTAGAGACCTTTCCAACGAGTGTACAACATTGAAGATCTGGCAACCCTGTCTCGAGTTATGACCACTTAAGTGATATTTATGTACTTTTTTGAAGCCGGATCTCGTTTAAATGTATGTAAACGATGTCTGGATTTATCGTCCGACCCATCGTTGGTTAGGTTATCAAGAGACCTTTCCAACGAGTCCATATTATTGATGATCTGGCAACCCTGTCTCGAATTATGACCTCTTAAGTTATATCTGTGTAGTTATTTTTCTGGATCTAAAAAAATAGCTGAAATATGTGTCCAAACCACTCATATTACCCATTGTTGGTAAAAAGTGAGGAAGGCATCAATCACATAGGTGGATTAAGTTAGTTTTTATATTATAAATAAACACTTTTCAAAAATAAACATTTTTAAAACTTTCAAAACTGCAACAATTTCCGAAAATCGGATTTTTTTTTTGCTTACGGAATCAAAAAATCAAGAAACTTTTCAAAAATTTGCATTTTTTCCAAATTTATAAATCTAAAAATTCTAAAAAAAGCAAAAATAAAAAAAAACTGCAAAAAATTTAAAAAGGAAAAATAAAAAAAAATATATTCAAAGATTTTACAAATTCAATTATCCGAAATGAAACTTTCCAAGGCCTTCGGAAAAGCGAGTCTGGACTCTTCTTTTTTTTTAAATTCAAAGATTTTACAAATTTAAACAATTTTTGAACCACAAAAATTTTAACGACAGTGAAATATTTCTGAAATTTCTGATTGTTTTAAAAATGTCAAAAAATGTATTAAAATGTAAAAAATGTAAAAAAAGCTAAAAATTGAAAATACAGGCCACGGTGGCAACATTTGAATGAAAAAAGTGTTTTAAAATGCATCATACACCTGTCCAGTTGTTTTGCAATCATTGATTTCCAAAATTTCTAAATACTGACGAAAATTTTATTTTTGCGGAAAAAAAGTATTTGCGGTGCTGTACATTGTAATTTTATAAAAGTTCAAAATATTTTTAAACGAGTCCAAACATGTTAAATATGATTATCAATGCAGAAAAAGGCATTTCAGATAGTTCTCAGTTGATATGACTTCTATTTCCATTAAAATTTTGATTTTTTTTTTGAAAAAATATTTTTTGCCCCCTGATTATTCGAATTATGCGCTAACTAACATCCCCGTCACTTAAAATCGAGGTCTACAAACTGACATGGCGGGCGCCGTTGGTGGCCAATGACTGTTACCTATTCGCAACTGATCTAGTTTTAGTAAGGGAGCGTTCTTTTATTACGTAACGCAGTAGGGGGGGAGGGGGGGTCGGAGGCTGTGTTACGCTCCATACAAAAATTTTAAAATTTGTATGGAAATTTTGTTACGAGGGGGGGGGGGAGGGGGTCTAAAATTCCGATTTTTCGCGTTACGTAATAAAAGAATCATGGTGTTTTATCTTTTCAGCGCATTCATACATGCTATTGATAAGGGAAACACCACTAGATTGTCGAAGCCTATAATCAGTAGTGCTGAAAGGATATAGAGTTATCTAAGCCCGAGCTCACGCACACTAGCACCCCATTTGTTTTGCTGGCGGGTACAAAATTTAACCTCAATCTTTTTCGTGTACGTACACGCAATACATGCGCGCGTAGATAACTCTATTACGGTTCTGTTCAGCAACGGAGGGGCAACCATAGGGACGTGACGTTACATCGTGCTGCCATCTGGTTTTTTAAGTGCAAGAGTGGAAAAGTGCTGAGTCATCGTCTAAAAATAGACCGCGTCCTCGACCGCGTCCTATCTCCCCCAGCAAAATGAAGTCGATAAAGTAGTCGGTTTCGATGAGAAAAAGTGGAAAACGTGGTCTAAAAATAGCGACGCCATCCCCCTATGGGTGATCTCTCATGCTCATGCTCATGCTCATGAAAAAACATTTTTTGCCCCCTGATTTTTCGGATTATTTTTTTAGTGGAGGGGGTGACATAAACTTTGAAAAATATTTGCAACGGCCTTACATAATTTCAGAAACTGAAAAAAATAAATTTATACTACAAAAAATAAAAACAACAATGTAATATAGTTCGATTTTTTTTTATTTCAGAGATTTTACAAATTTAGACACAGTTTTAAACAACAAAAATTTTGAACTTCTGAAAATTCTGAAAGTTTCATAAATGGTATACCATAAAAAACATTACTAACATCGAAAAAATCCTTTTTTATATTATAAATAAACACTTTTCAAAAATGAACATTTTTAAAACTTTCAAAACTGCAACAATTCCCGAAAATCTGATTTTTTTTTTAATTTTAAAAAGGAAAAATAAAAAAAAATATATTTAGAGATTTTACAAATTTAAAGAATTTCTTAAACTACATAAATTTAAAATAAAATCAAATCTTTCTTAAATATCTGAAAGTTTCAAAAATATCCAAAGTTGTATTAACATCAAAAACTTCACAAACATCGAAAAAATACTAATAATATATAAACTTTAAAAACATTTCCTTTATAAATTTAAGGATACATAATTTCAAAAACTGCAAAACTTTCAAAAATTAAAAACAAACTACAAAAAAATAAACTAAGGCGTCATCCATAAAGTATGTCACGCTTTAGGGGGGAGGGGGGGTCTGAGCAAGTGTGACATTGCGTGTTATAAGTATAGGAAAAGCGTGACAAAGGGGGGGAGGGGGGTAAATTTTGGCTGATTTTAGCGTGACGTACTTTATGGATGAAGCCTAAATGAAATTTAACTTGTTTCCAAATTTACTTATTAAACTATTTCTTAAAATACAACATTTCCGGAGTTTTTTTTTTTTTTTTTGAAAGGACAAATAAACCAAATTTCCAGTTTTTGCTTTTTGGGTGTTTTTGAAACCGCTCTTAGGTCAGGGGTATTAAAAAAACACCCAAAAAGCAAAAACATTTTTTATTTAAGGATCTAAAAACTAAAAACAAACTGCAAAATTAACAATAACTACAAAAATTACCAAACATTTTGTAAATTTCAAAAAATGTTAAGAGCGAGTTTTTCACCAATGTGTAACAGGTCGTATCGAGGTGCTCCGATTTAGATGAAACTTGTCTATACATGCCAAATATGAGCTCTCTACGACAAAGGGAAGTGGGGTAAAACGCGAGGTAAAACGGGCTTTGAAATTTTAGGTCGAAAAACATAAAAAAAATCTTAAAATTGCTCGCATTTCCGTAAAACTTCATCAATTCCAACTCTCTTAGATACATTCGTAAGGTCTTAAGCGTCTTAAGAAGCACTTCAAAATGTGCCATAGAAATCCAGGATTGGTTTGACTTTTTCGCATAGCTTTAGCACCTGACCGGTGCAAACTACGTTGTTAAGATTTCGGATTGAGTAATGTTCAAAACAGCAAAAATTTCCCCTCCGCAAATGGGTGTTTTATTTCACAAATGAAACGATCGACAGAGAAGTTCATAATTTTAGAGAAAGAAAAAAAAAACATAATCTTACCATAAAGTGGAAAGTGTGTAAAACTTCAAAGTTTTATCCTAATTTTAGCACGCAAACCGTTTCCGTGTCGTCCAAATTAAATGATCTTAATAATTACACGCGTGTAAGTGAGTGTAAAATCTAAAGAATGAAATGCCCCCACGCTCTACTTGTTCCGGTCGGCCTTGGCCCGTTCCTCGGCCTTGGCCAGCATCACCTTGAGGTAGCCCTTGATGCAGTTCCTGATCTGCGTGAGAAAGCAGGTCTCTATAAACACGCGCAACGCTCCGTTCTTGCGCTGCTGGTCCGGAATGTGCAGCTCGATGGCGTCGTCGTTGGTTTTGAAGAGGTCCACGCGACAGTTGAACACCAGCGGACGATTCGCCTGCCAGCGCGCCTTGCTGATGGCGATTTCGTTCTCGAGCTCTTCCTCGTTGGAGATTTGCAGGCGCGGCCGCTTGAAGATGACCTGCCGCTCGCTCACCATCTGGAACGTCCGGATGTCGTCCTGTTTGACGCTCGGGGGGATGCCCGAGCAGCGATCGGCGTCTTTAAGGGGTTCCACTTTGAGGAGATAGATTTTGCTCAGAATGTCCTCGATAAAGTCGAGCAAACAGTCGGCCCACATGTCCTTGATTTGGCGCTCGGTGATGATGGCGTCCTTGTCGGTGTTTCGGACGAGCAGAATCTGCCGCACCATGAACAGCTCGTACTCGATGGGGAGCAACCGGCAGATTCGCCAGTGCTTGCCGTTATCTTCCGTCGGGGATGGAGTTTCTCCGCCGTTGCCGGTGGCGTTGTTGTTCGTTGTGCCGTTCTTGGGCCGTGGAACGTTCTTCGGTGGCTTGCTGAACTTCTTGGTTTTGGTGAAGACCTCTTCCAGAACCTTGGCGAACGGTTCCTGGATCGTGGCGAGGCACACTTCGTGGGCCGTTTTGAAGCTGAGCTTGAACTGCTCAAAGTGCTGGGCAGAGTTCAGCACGCCGCCCACGTTCATGTTGAGCTCGAACGGGTCTTGGATGTGGAGCAACGTGCCGTAGTTGAACTGCGGGAACTGTTGCTGTTCGGCCCGGTAGTACGGCTGCAGTTCTCGCACCTTTTGCTGTTTCATTTCATCGACGGTGACTCGGCGGCCGACGTACGGCGAAATCAGGTACTTGTCGTACTCGAATGTTGCGTAGTACTTGAAGAAGGCCGTCAGAAGCTGACGGATCGACTCGCGGTTCATCGACTGAAAGATGATCTCACGCGGATAGCCCAGGTTCCACGGCCCATAGTTGACCCGCGGGATGCCCTTCTGGAGATCCTGCACAGACGGCAGCAGAGGTAGCTTCTTCGTTTGCAGGTAAAAGATTAGCATCATTATAATACAATAGGTGTTCATCTGGCGGTGGTTCGTCAACAGGAAGGCACATTTGGCCCAGAATTTGATGATGATCGCAAGTTTGTGGATGCGCGAGTCGAACTTGGTCAACGCGTAGATAAACTTGCTGTTGTAGCACCCGCGGGCGTTGCTAAAGTTAATGTCGCAGGTCAGATTGGTCGGACCGTGAACGGCCCGCAGCAGCGGAACTTTCGCTCCGATAATCTTCACCAAAGTGTGGAACGTTTTGTCACGCATCATCCGCGAATGAATCACGTGAATCAGCTTCGTTTGGTCATTCCGGTTCTCGCTGTTTCGCTCGTAGTGCACGTAAAAGTCCAGATCCGAATCACGGAACGCCAACCCGGACTTGATCGACCCAAAATCGTACACGCAATAACTGTTGTTCGGAAACGCCAGCACCCGGTCCAGATCCTTCTTAACCTTGTTCAACGCCATCTCAATCTCATGCTGCGACGGTTGCAACGTATTGATCAGCGTCCTCATCGCTTCCAGCTCGTTCTTAACCTCCAACGCGCGCAACGCACTCAGCACCGGTTCCAGCAAGAACTTTAACTTCTCCGCGTCCAACTCTTCCTCGCTCGGACCACCCTTCTTGTTCGCGCTGCCCCGTTTCGTCGAGTGCTTCCGCTTGCGATTCCTCGTCGGAGTTTGCTGCTGTTGCTGCTGCTGTTGTTGCTGGTCCCCCTGTTGGTCCTTGGAACCCTCCCCAGACGTTTGCGCCTCCTCCTCCTCCTCCTCATCGTCGTCCCCGCTGTCGTCCTGACTGTCGATGGCCACCACCGCCACCGGAGTCTCCGACTCGGAACGGGGCCGTGAAGGTCCAGGCTGCTGGTCGTCGTCGGCCATCGCGATGTTGCTGCTGTTGATTTCGAAACACCAGCGAAAGTGAGTAAACAAAGCAAAAGTGGAGAAGAAAGCGAAACCTACCTGGCGAGAGGGAACTGCTTTTCACGGAACGGAATTCAAATTTCTGGTGCAGATTTCGATGGGGATGCAGGCAAACACACTATCGCGATGGCTCCAACGCTGATTAACTAAATTTAAGCGATTTTTGTGCGATTTAAACTTGCGCTTTCGAGTTGTTAACAAAGAACATGGAGAAACACTTGAAACGCCATCACCACACGCAAAACGGACATTAGGTATAAATTCCTAATTTTTAGTATTTTTTGCGACATGGCCTTTGCATAATGGCATAATGCATACACAGCTGAACCAACTTATATATTTTTTATCGATTGGAATTTAATCATAAAATCAAATTTTGATTTGATCGCGATATAATTTATAAAAATTTCAATTGGGTTCTAAAATAATGCTTATATTATTGCTGATATTATTCATACAGCGATAAAGCTTATTCTTCTGAGTACAATGATCTTTGTACGACCACAAAGAGTTTAAAATGGATTTTTAAATCAATTTTGAAAAATTAACCTCACGGTCCTTGTTGAAAAAAGGTCCTACTTTTTTTAATGGTTTGTATATCTAAAAAATGTTGTCCTGTCAACTTTTTTTAATTGCACCAAAATAAAAAATATAAATCAGGAATGATTTTTAAGTGTGTTTTTAATCGTTGTACGTCCAAATTTGCATGACAGCCTCAGTTTTTGTCCAAAACGTGAAATACAACTCAAATATAAAAAATACCCAAATCACTTATTTCTAAGTAAGTTTAGTTTAGAGGAAATCTGACTGATTTTGAACGTGCACGTAATTTGGTTCAAAATTAAGCTTAAATTTGAGATAGTATTGTTCACAACAAATCGATTTCAAAAAATTAACTTTTCGGCCCTTCTTGACAGAAATGTTTCTACTTGACGACTCGTTCCAATGGTCCATCTAATCCATCGAAATAAAATTGCCTAGTATTTTTTTTTGCATTAAAATGAAAAAAAGGTCAACCAGTAACACCGATCAACAAAATTTCTGCGCAGGCTCAACTGGAGGGGAATTTTTGGGTCTTCACAAACGCGCGCACTTTGAATTTTTCAAAAAAGTTTAGATAGGGCCGAATGATTTTTCTCTGTTCGCTACTCCCACATATTGCATGCATTTTTTGCTTGTATGCAACAGCGTCGGACCACCGATCGAGTTGAGCCTGCAAAGTCATTTTTGTGAGGTCAGTGTAGGGTAGGGTAGTCATCAATGAGACACTTTTGGTTTTCAACTTTCAACGATTTTTCTAATTTTTTCATTAGCATGTTTTAAAGAGCTTTTAGTTGCATTATCTTTCTTTTAATGTGTTTTAACATTGACCAAAATATGAGATCAATCCGACATCTACAGCCAGAGTTATTCAACTGTCTCATTGTAGACGCACTTGGCAGGAACAATGAGACAGCTGGGGAACAATGAGACACTTTACGAAAATCAACATTTTTCTAGCAAAACATCATGTTTTTGTATTTTTCCATTGCAGGTGACTTGCCTTGAACATTTTAGAGCAATTTTGCCAACATGAAACTTTTAATAACAAAAGTTACACTAAAAAGTATTGGAATTTTGTAAAATCCATATATTAATACCAAATAACTTAGTATTTTTGGTTAAATGAAGTTTAAACTCTATAAATATGCCAAAAATCCCTTTAAATTCATGTTTTGAAAGATTTCCATCGATTTTAAAAAGTTTATTGAAGAAAAATCAAAGTGTCTCATTGTTACCCATGGCCTGAAATGAGTGGGGAACAATGAGACAGCCCTGGATTCTGGGTATATTCTAAATTTTGGCCAAATCTAATGAAAGGACATTGTAGCCCAACTTAATCCCTATGGAACGTCGAAAGAAATTTGAAGAAATATTAGTTTTGGTGTATATGGCAGCCTACGAGCGAAAAAGTATTTTTTGTCCATAATTTACTTTTACACCCCATAATCAAACAGTTATGAATTACTTTTCAAGGGAGCGTCCATAACCAAAGCCACTAATATGGCAGACGTGTATCCAGTAGACACACCTTTCCCCAAATATGAGCCTGATTGGTTGAAACTACGACTTGTGAGAGCCATTTTATCATTGTTCCCCGTGTCTCATTGATGACTACTCTACCCTAATGAATAATGTTTTATTATGACTAAAAAACTTGAATCATCTGATAAAAATACAAAATTTTCGTCTATGGCTCTGAATTTGTCATAATACAGATAAAAGACTGATTTATTTTTAGGAAAATACTGATATCCCATAAAAAAAATCAGGCATCGTTGATCATAGCATTAAAGAAGTTAACTACGGAGATCGGCAGGAAAGCGCTCAAGGAGAGTTGCGAGTTTATTTTCGAGACCCCCTCGCAAAAAATGTTAAAAATTCCCAAAAATTAAAAATTTAAAATCCAAAAATTCTAAAATTAAAAAAATCTTCAAAAACTCCAATGTTTTGAAATTAAAATTTCTTCAATTCAAAATTGCTATTTTTTCAATTCCTGTATATGAAACAATTTGAAATCTCGAAATTCAGGGAAACAAATTTTAAACAATTTGTTTATACAATTCTTGAAATTTTTAATTCCTGAATGCCAATTTCAGCGGTCGTGTTAAATTACAGAAAATCATAGATATTCTTTTTATAATGATAAAAATTTCGATTATCCGTGGTGAAACTTTGACGAGGACTTCGAACATTTTGTATTTTATTATATAAAATATTTTAAAAAACGTCAAATTCTTGAATTTTGGAATTCAAAATTTTTATATATCTGATATATTGATTTAATCAAAATATTCAGATTTTATCAAAATTATTATGTAATTTTATTTTTATTATTTCAAATTGCAATTTTATGATTGTGGCATTTTATTTTTTTCATTTTTTTTGTCTTTTTTCTTAAATTTTTAATTTTAAATACATTTTGAACTAGTAAAACTTTAAATTCGATTTTAGATTTTTTTTAATTCCAAATTGGGTACTAAAGCCCTATGTCAATTTTTATGTACAATGGTAAAAAACACGATTAAAAACCATTTCTGATCACTTTTTTCATTTTAGTGCAAAATTTTTTTTTGACAAGGCAACATTTTTTCGATGGATCAACTTGGGATCAACTATGGTCCCCTTGGAACGAGCTGTCAAGTAGGAGCTTTGCTGTCAAGAAGGACTGCGAGGTTAAATTTTCAAAATTGATTTAAAAATCCATTTTAAACATTTTGTAGTCGTACAAAGGGTCATTGTACTCAGAAAAATAAGCTTTTTCGCTGTAAACAATAATATCAGCAATCTAAGCTTCATTTTAGGACCCAATTGTTTTAGAATTTTTCAGTTTTAAAATTTCGGATTGAATTATAATTCCACAATTTAAAATTGTGGGGTTTTTTCAATTTGTTAAATTATGGAAGCCTAATATTTTTGAATTTTCTCTTATAAATTCGTGTTTTATAATTTTATTTTTTTTTTTATATTTGTATTTTGAAATTTGTAAATAGCTGAATTTGCATGTTAAGCAATGTTGGAGATTTTGATTTTTTAACTTTGTATTCTTGAAATTTTTATGATTAATGTAAGGTTTTTTTCCATTTGGTTTACTTTATTTTGACGGTTGTCTACGCTCCATATAAAAAGATTTTTTGAAAAAAGGGTTCACTTGGTTTATGGATGGTTTTAATCAATATTTTTCTCTAAAATAATCTTAATTTTCATGACTTTGTACGAGTTTAAGGGAAATACAGATATTTAAACATTAAAAAAACTTTTTTTGTCATCAACTTTACCACAAAATATGAATTTTATTCATATCAGTAAACAATCCAATCGAATAATCACTTATCCTTCCATTTCCAACCGCCGCATTTCGTCCAGTTCTTTTTGCTGCCAGTTTTCGTCCTCGTAGCTTCCGTCCAACTCCTGCCCGGTTCCACCGCTGCTGCTACAATACTCCTCGCCATCCTCGTCCATTCCGGTCAGCCGGTTGTTGTTCCGCTTGGCGCGTCGTTTTGCCAGCTTCGCGTCGAAGTCGTCCATGTACGCGCGGGGTCCTTGCGGGCCATAACCCTCCGGAACGTTGCCCAAATAGCGACTGTTGAGCGATTGGCGCCACTCTTCACCGAGCACGTCCGGAACCATGAAGGGGAAGAGCCACGTGACGAGGGGCGTTCGTCCATAGATGTAGTTTGATTCCTTGTGGTAGAAGAGAAGACCGTCGAGTTTGGTGGCCGGATCGGGGAAGGCTGGAAATCGGGACAGGCAGTCGACGATTTGGGCGGGATTTTTGAAGTCGTACGCCTGGAGAAGCTGTAATTGCCAGCAGGCTTGTTTGAGTGTGCAGAACTTTTTCTGCAGATCGTCCTCTTCCATTTTGGAGCGCAACCAGAGGAACCGAAACTGGCAGTCGCAGTGGACCAGGTCCATTTCGTTGTACACGAGCATGTCAATCGCGTAAAACGTTCGGTTCTCCTTGACCAGGAAGCAGTCCAGCACGGTTACGCGTTGGCGTTTGCCAAGTCCTGTCGCGAACCTCGTAATCGATCGTCCCTCTTTGTCGTAGGCCACGGCCAGTCCCTTGCGGATGACGACAAGGCAGCGCGTTCCGGAGGGACACGGAACCATGAACCAGTTGTCCAGATCTTCCGGTCGTTCGTACATCCATTCGGAGAGTTGAACCTTATCCCGATACAGTTTGCTGTACCAAATCTTGGGCCGACTTCGCCGGTGAACCGCATCGGAACAGTCAGAGTCGGTGCTCTGTTCGGCTTCGATGAGTTCCAACAGGCCGGGGCGACCGGCGTCGAGCTCGGATTGGCGGTAAAGTTTCTGCTCTTCCAGCAGGGTTCGACGACGCTCGCATTGTTGCTCCTCTTTGCGGGACTTGTTCTTGTACAGATCGGTAAAGCGGGACACGCTGTCGGAATCGGAGTCGGTCATTTTCTGAAATGTTGCAAGAATACAAACTTAATAAAGATTGTTTTGAAAGTTAGGATGAACTTGAGCTACACTTACCTAATTTATTCCTTTTTAAATTTTGATGAATAAAACAATCCAGTTTTTAAGGAATCAAAAAACATTTTTTTCAGCCTTGTTCATTCGCAGCTGTTGTTTGTAAACATGTTTAAAAATGGGTTTATCACATTTGGCATAAAGTCATTTGACATAACACCCTCCTTTGGTATAGAGCTTTATGACGTTTCGCGTACACACACTAGCGCACCATTTGATTTTGCTTTCCGGACAAAATTTAACCTCAATCTTTTTCGTGTACGTACACGCAATACATGCGCACGTAGATTACTCTATACACTCAACCCCTGATCTGCCGTTTTACGGCGATATGATGTATACGCCATTTTGGACATTTTCAATTTTATTGTACAGTCTGATAAAGAATCTTAAAAGCTACCTCCTGACGAAAGAATTTTTCAAAAAACTGCTCTGGGGCCCATTTCATTAAGCAAACAAACAATGATGTATACGCCAATTTTACTCGTCATGATGTATGTATACATTCACGCAGAAAAATAAGGCATATTTGAATCAACAAAACATTTTGTTGATTTGAAAATCATGATTTTTGTTGAATCAACGCTAAACGTCAAAGCAGATTTTTCAAAACAACAAAAGGCTTTTGTGGAATTGAGAAAATCAAGGTTTGTTTCAACGCAAAATCGGCGTTGATTATATTCAACAAAAATTTTGTTGATTCAAGCCTCGTACAGGCTTATTCTACAAAACATTTTTCTGCGTGTTGAGAATTGATAGAAGTCAAATTCAATACTGTTTGAATGTTGATTAGATGTTTTGGGACCAAATCAAGATTGGGCAATATTTTATTACACTCAAAATAATATTCACGTTGAAGTTACGTGAAAAGCTATGTGGTAATTTTCCACTAGAGTTTTCACGTAACTTCTACGAGCTCACTCTAGTAGAAACGGAATATGCTTGGCCAGATCGTTTCACATTAATTCTACGTGTTTCACACGTAAAAGCTAAATGAGTCAATCGATGATATCAACATGTTTGTTTTAGTAAATGTTATTAGAACTTTGTAGTAGTAGATTTTGATGTTTGCTTCACTTTATTTTATTTTTTCGAATAGAAACTAGGATGAAGTCAGTAAAATTTGCATAAACTTGTTTTATTCATCAATATATACAAACATTGGAAAGATCTCGCCATTAGAAACTAAATTATAAAAAAATGTGATTTGCTGGAAACACCGATGAGACGTCGTCGGATGAGACTTTTCCTCCGGTCCTGAGGCTGTGATCAACAAATTGACCGCGATCTCCGCCAGAAGGAGTAGTTAAGACCGTTGGTCACGCGCAGAATCACCACCGGTGGCTAGTGCCTTGTGCACCACGTTAACTACTACTCCTACTCGGTGGATTCGCACTTGGCCATCTGCATGCACACGGCAAACCGAATTGAACTGCCTGGGCTCATGACTCGTGCCAACCGGGGATTGTTAGAGATGTCCCAGGATGGCCAGTTTGGGTTCCTGGAAATGGTCGTGTTGACGGCGCCCAGCGATCTGAAGTCGAACAAATGAAAAAAAAAAAAAATAAAAAATGTTACAACAGTTTGTTTATATGTCTGCTTTGAGGAAACTAACCTCTTCAAAACTAGCTGACTGCTGATGGCCAAGACCTTAAGAAAGTCCCGGCGTAGAAACCTGGATCGGATTGTCTGGGTTCACGAAATTTTCCACCTCGGGATTGCTTGCGATGCCCAGTTGCGGTGCCATTGCGCACTCGCCGAAAATAAATACTGCTACCGATCCTGCTTTCAAAAATGTACTATCAGTTACATTTTAAAATTTTCAAACCGAATAAAACTCACCGTCCTTTCCATTTTCGATAAAATTTTGCCAACACAAGTCCGGCAGCAAACCTCTACCGATCGCCTTCAATTTTCATACTAAAATAATCACGTAGAAATATGACCGATATTGCGCACTCGAGTCTCGTTTAAGTTGCATTTCAAAACACGTGAAAGCTACATGAAAAAACCTAGTGGAAAAATACCATATGGTTTTTCACGTAACTTCAACGTGAAACCATTTTTTTCCCAGTTCACTTTCACATTATTTTTACGTGTGTCACGTAAAACGGACCTAGCGAGGGGAAAATCGGAGTTACGTGTTTTTTCACGTAGCATCAACGTGTGGATTATTTTGAGTGATACATTATTTCGATTTAATTCTTAAGGGGACGTCCATTAGGCATCATCCATAAAGTACGTCACGTTCTGAGGGAAGAGGGGGGTTTTGAGAAAGCGTGACGTTGCGTGTTAAAAGCATAGGGAAATCGTGACAAAGGGAGGTGGAGTAAATTTTGGCTGATTTTAATGTGACGTACTTACTGGATGACACCTTATCCACATCCACGTAGACACTTTTTTGAAAATTCTAGACCCACCCACCTCCTTTGCTGACAATTGTTCACGCAAAAATGTGTTTATGGAGCATAGACAATCGCTAAGGGAGCGTTATTTTATTACGTAACGCAAAAAACGGATTTTTAGACCCCCCCCTCGTAACAAAATTTCCATACAAATTTTAAAAATTTTGTATGGAGCGTAACACGGCCTCCGACCCCCTCCCCCAACTGCGTTACGTAATAAAAGAACGCTCCCTAATACCTCCCCCCCTTGAAGTATCCACGTAGACAATGCATTACGGGATCCACTCAGCTATCAAAATAGCTGGCACAAAAAATAAAGCCAGCTTTGATCGAGCAATGTATACATACATCATTGGGCAGGAAAAGTAGTGATTTTTTATTGCTAAAATCGTAGAGAATAGAAAAAAAACAAGAAATTTTGTAGGGGCCACATTTTTATTGTACTTTTTAACAGTTTCTACAGAGCAGACCTCAAATAAGTCATTTTAAATTGGAAAAATGAACAAAACCAGAAAATCGTGTCTACAGCAAAATCACCTCAATGGCGTCATTGTTATCCGAGCATTCGTTGGTGAAGGTTGTCTGAATCAACATGACTCGTCGTGTCCCGGCGCAAAACGCCGGCAATATTGCCCTACCTGCGGCTCAAGCAGGCAAAAAAGTGGGAATTTCCAAAAGGAAGGTTGAGGCCTCAACTGATGGCCAAAAACCGGGAATTTCCAAAAGGAAGGTGCTTTTGGAAGTGACATCGAACAGCAAAAAGACGAAAAAGAGCGACGGTACTGTACCGATGGATGAGGAGGAGGAGAACTCTTCATCGCACGAGGAGCAGCTTTTGAAGAACAACAAGTTTGCTGGACTGCCTGACGAGGACCAGGTAGCGGAAGCAAAGGAGAATGAAGTGAAACAGCGAAAGGAGAAACTGCCTCCTTTTTATGTGAGGCAATCAGCAGCAACGATCGACTTTCGTGCGGGGCTGGTTGAACTCATCAAGTCTGGGAAAGTCCAAGGCAACATTCGTCTGTGTCAGGACGGATTTAAGGTGCTGGTGCAATCCAGGCAGCACTATCAACTGGTCAAGGATTACTTGACCGAAAACGAGGCGGAGTACTTTACCCATGATGTCGTCATGGATAAGCCGTACAAAATCGTCGTCAGAGGTCTGTACGACATGCCAGTGGAGGAATTAGCTGCCGAGCTAAAAGTTTTGAAACTGGATGTGTTGGCCGTGCACAAAATGAGCCGACGCAACAAAGACATCAAGTACCGTGACCAGCTCTACCTGCTGCATTTGGCTAAGGGATCGACGACGCTTCCTGAGCTGAAGGCAATCAGAGCGGTTTTCAACATTATCGTGTCGTGGGAGCGATACCGACCAGTGCATCGTGACGTCACACAATGCTTCAACTGCCTGGGCTTCGGGCACGGAGGTAAGAACTGCCACCTAAAGCGTCGTTGCGCCAAATGTGGTACCGATGCGCACATCACATCCCAGTGCATCCAAGATTCGCTGGTGAAGTGCCTCAACTGCAACGGTGAGCACTCGTCAACCGACCGAAAGTGCCCCAAGAGAGCTGAGTTCGTGAAAATTCGGCAGCAAGCATCGACGAAGAATCAGCCTCAGCGTCGTAGAACTCCTCCAGCCCTGGTGGAGCAAAATTTTCCACCTCTTCAACCGCGACGCCAGGTCCCGAACTTGGCACCGTTGCCGTTGGATCCCAGGAAGAGAGCTGAGATGAATCATCCACGGCCGGGTTCCAGCCAGGAGCCGAGAACGCCACCACCGGGCTTCAGCCAGGAGCCAAGACCAACCCAAGAACCAGCAGTTGAGGAAAATGGTAATGATCTTTACACCTCAACCGAACTCCTCAATATTTTCAAACAGATGTCCGCTGCACTGCGTGGATGCAAAACCAAGACCCAGCAGATTGAAGTGCTGACCTCGTTCGTCATCCAGTATGGATCGTAGGTCCCTCAAGCTGCTGAATTGGAACGCTTGCTCCATTAGGAGGAAGAACTTAGAGCTGGTGGATTTTCTTCGCGAGAAGGAGATCGACGTAGCTGCCATCACGGAAACTCATCTGAAGCCCGGTGAAAAAGTTTATCTGCAAAACTACAAGATCGCGACGCAGCTCGACAGGACCACCTCTGGAGGAGGAGGTGTGCTTGTCGCTGTTCATCGTGATCTCAAGCCACGCCGGCTGCCACACTTTAAGCTGGACATCATCGAGGCCGTTGGAGTGGAAATTCCCACTTCGGTTGGCCCAGTACTCTTCATTGCTGCATACTGCCCACGTCAGGTGAATGCCAGAGATGGTTCAGCAGCAAAACTGAAGAGCGATATCCAGAAGCTGACACGGCGGAGCGCAAAGTACATCATCGCTGGTGACCTCAACGCGAAGCATGAAGTTTGGGGCAACAGCAGGAGGAATCGGAACGGAGTGATTCTGCACAACGATCTGCAAAACGGATACTACAACGTTGTGAGTCCGGATCGTCCAACGAGGGTGGCTCGGTCTGGGAATCACTCAATCATCGATTTCTTCATTACCAATATGGCTGAGAACGTGGCTCATCCTGAGGTGTTTGAAGAGTTGAGTTCTGATCACTATCCGGTGGTTGTGGAGGTTGGAGCTTCCGTTACTCCGCAGCGGCAACCAACCCGGAAAGATTACCACAACGTTGACTGGCAGCAGTTTCAGCAAGTGGTAGACAGCAACATCGACTATGATCAACACCCGGAAACTTCTGCTGATATTGATCGTTCGCTGGAGGTGATCCAGCAGGCTATCAACCAAGCAGAGGCTGCCAACGTTCGGGAGGTTCCTGTTAATTTTAAGGTAACTGATATTGACGTAGATACTAAACACTTGATTAGACTTAGGAATGTTTATAGGAGACAATATCAACGGACTGGGGACTATGACAAAAGATTTCAGTTAACAATTTGAACAAAATCATACAAGACCGACTTGACAATATCAGAAATCAAGAATTTTCAAAACATGTAAGCCAGCTTGGGAATTATTCAAAACCATTTTGGAAACTTTCAAAAGTTCTTAAAAACAAACCAAAGCCTATTCCTCCTCTTATTGTTGAGGATTCTCCTTTGATTACATCCGAGGAAAAGGCAAATGCACTTGGGCTTCATTTTGTTAGTTCACATAATCTTGGCGCTTCCATGACCAGCCGTAAAGAAACATCAGTTGCCAATAGTATTTCAACAATCAATGACTCTACCTTTGAATTTCCTGCAGATTCCCATGTTTCTGGTGAGGAAGTCAAAGTTGCAGTTAAACAAATGAAAAATATGAAAGCTCCTGGCTTTGATAACATTTTTAATCTAGTGTTGAAAAAACAGAGTGATCAGTTCTTTCAACATCTAGCCAATATTTTCAATAAATGTTTGCAACTTGGTTACTTCCCACCAATTGGAAGCTGGGCAAAGTCATACCAATTTTGAAGCCTCAAAAGATCCAACATCGCCAACAAGTTATCGTCCCATTAGTCTTTTGAGTAGTCTGTCCAAACTCTTTGAGAAGGTCATCTATTCAAGGCTTTTGGATTTTACCAACGATAATAATATAATTTTGAATGAGCAGTTTGGCTTCCGAAAGGGACATAATACTGCTCATCAGCTTACGAGAGTAACTAAAATCATCAAGCAGAACAAGCTTGAGTCTAAATCAACTGCTATGGCTTTGTTGGATGTTGAGAAGGCTTTTGACAATGTTTGGCATGATGGTTTGATACATAAACTGTATTTATACGGTTTTCCAATGTATCTTATCAAAATTATCCAGCACTATCTTTCGGAGAGATCGTTCAGAGTTTTTCTGAATGGGATTGCTTCTGGATTATTCAACATTGATGCTGGGGTTCCCCAAGGAAGTATTCTTGGCCCACTTCTGTACAATATTTTTACATCTGATTTGCCTACTCTTCCTGGTAATGGTGTGTTGTCACTTTTTGCTGATGACACTGCCGTTATTTATAAGGGTAAAATAACCAGATATTTAGTTGGCCGTCTTCAGAAGGGTCTTGACGTTCTTTCCGAATACTTTGGCGACTGGAAAATTCGCATAAATGCAGCCAAAACTCAAACCATCATTTTTCCACTTTCCAAATCGGCCCGATTTGTCCCAAAGGATGATGTTTTGATTAAAATGAATGATGTTTCAATACCCTGGTCAAAGGAAGTTGTATATTTAGGTCTCATACTTGACTCGAAACTATTGTTTCGACAGCATGTAGATAAAATATTGAACAAGTGCAGCATTCTCATCAGGTGTTTGTATCCTTTAATTAACAGAAAATCAAAGTTATCTTTGAAAAATAAGCTAGCAGTTTACAAACAAATAATTTACCCCGTTATTGAGTATGCAGTACCTGTTTGGGAGTGTTGCGCTAGAACTCATAAATTGAAGCTCCAGCGTGTCCAAAACAAGGTACTCAAAATGGTTTTGAATGTTCCTGGCTGGACAAGATCAAGTGAGGTTCATGAATTAGCAGAAGTAAAAATGTTGGATCAGAAGATTCAAGAAAAATGTTTGAAATTCAGGGAAAAATGTGCTATATCTGAATACCCCTTGATTCAAGGATTGGTTTAGTTTATGGTAAGATTAAGTTAGTTTTAGGTTAGGTTATGTTTTCTTAAAATTTTTTTTTTCTTCATTGTACCTAGTGTTACAAAAATGATAAATCATATACTTTTAAAGTTATGAATATGAACAGTGTTTAAATCACGAAAAGCAAACTAAAGCTGAAGAGCCACAGCTGACCACTTATTATGTAAACCAAATGTAATTATTATAAGAAAGATTCAATAAAGTATATTTAATTCAAAAAAAAAAAAAAAAAAAAACCTCAATGGCGTATACATCATATCGCCGTAAAACGGCAGTGATGGTTGGTCACTATTTAGATTGACACTTTTTTTAGTTTTTATCTCGTTGGTTGGTCAAAGTCAAACTACAAAGTGACGAACTGTCTTTTTTAATATGGGACTCACACTTACTATCAAACCAGTTGTTTAGTAGCAGGTGTGAGCTCTGTTTAAAGAGGGTGTCAAACTAAAAAGTGACGTTCGTTTGACGACAATTGGTGTCAAACCATCGGAGTTTCAGTGTTTTAGTCAATTTAATTACAGTATTTCAGTGTGGCCATCAGTTTTTAATTTGGAACTTCGAGGTTTTTCCCAAATTTTTATTTTTTCTTGATTCTAAAAGTTTTAAAATTTTAGTTTTTCCTTAGTTCAGATGTTATTTTGAACAACTTTTGTCCTAAGATAAAGTTCCTTTTCTTGTTTAATTTTTTGTATATATTTAAAAATATGTTAAATTAACTTTTTTCACAATAATTTAATTTTCCAAAATACGTATTTTTAGATTTTAGAGATTTTTTAAATGTTTTAGGGGACCACAACCCACAACTTTTGAGCCATAGAGAAGTATGTCCAAAAATTCTGCTTCCAAGTTATGAATTTTTGATAAATACTGATTTTTTGGAAAAACCGAGCCACGTAGCCCAGTGGTAACGCTTCCGCCTCGTAAGCGGTAGATCGGGGTTCAAATCCCGGCTCGGACCAACACAACTGGTGATCTTTTCCCTTCTGGAATTGATTGCTTAGTAAAGGGAAGGTAGTGTATCGTCACACACTGGACCTTATCACGACACCTTAGGGAGGCGACCTATGGAATGTTAACATTAACCTTAACATGTTAACATTAAGTTGAGAATGAAACTGCCACTGAATCCGCTTTGTAAATGCCGGTCCCGATACTTTTCAAGGGTGTTCCCCTCAGGAACTGGGAAAGATTTACTTTTTTTTTTACTATACATAACATTTTTTTGACCATTTTTTAATGTAAAATTGAATTTGCTATCGAAAAGTACTTTACAGATATTGTGATATAGGGCCCCGTTTCAAAGATAGTTAGATTTCAGAGAAAATTTGCAGTATTTCGGTTTTCAAAAAAAGTGACCATCCCTGAATTTTTTTTTTTTAGAATTTCAGCAAATTTTCTACAAAATTGTCTAGGAGACATTGAAGCAAATAATGGTCCGATTTTCAATGTTAAAACATGAAACATTTGTTTTTTCGATCTTTCCGAAAACAAAATAAACATTGAAAAATATTTGCAATGGCCTTACTTTTAACATTAATTTCGTAATATTTTTTCAATTTTTTGAAAAGTTATAGCGGAAATTTGAATTCTGCGACCACAATTTGATTAAATTGGCAGACGTGCCAAAACAAGATCCTGAAAAATGATGCTGGACTTGCCGTGCCGTTTAACTTCTCGACGGACGAGCTCGAGGAGGCGGCCAACACGAAATCACTGGATACCTGGACCAGCAAACTGCTACAGAGGTTTTGGACGAGTTGCACGATGTCGGAGAACACTCTGATATCGAGTATGGTGCCGTGATATTGTGATCTAGTTTTCGAGAAACCCTTTTCCTCCTCCTATCCATTTTCTATCCCAGCAAGAATGACAGGATTTTTGCGAGTTGTTTTCCTGTTTTCTGTTTCCCTTTACAACCAACTTTATTAGCATCCATTGTGATAAATGTCTTATACTCGCTGAAAGGATCCCTCAAAACTTTGTACTGCACTTACAAAACTACTGTTAGTCGGTAATAAAGAAAAAAAAAATGAATATCGTTTATGAGAAACATTTTAGTGCGCTAAAATTATTAAATAAAAATTAATACTATTATGTCAAATGACTTTTATGTCAAACGGGGAACATCTCAAGCCAACTCCATCTTCCAATGACAAACCCTGATCCCATCTCAAAGGCATCATAAAGTTTACGTGCTGCATAAATCCAGGCGTGTTTTTCACCTCCGTAAATATTTCCTATTTTCTGCATACATTCCGGCGTAATAATTCAAATTTCATCTTTTGCAGACCTTTCACGTGCTCCACCCTGTAGTTTCCCGTTCGATTCCCGCGTTCAAACCATGGTCATCCAGCGCGTGTGGCGTTCGTCCTCTTCGGCACCGAGCCAATCCAACAACAGCAGCAACAACAACCCACTAGCCGCAGCAGTAGCAACAAGTCAATCCGCTGAGTTGGCTCAAAATGCGGCCGGGTCTTCCGAGTCGGAGAACAGCAGCTCGTCCGGTCAGCACACCGGCAGGGGACGCCCTAAAATGAGTGGTGAGGCCATGTTGGATGTGCTGAAGGCGCGGTACTCGGGCAGGTCGTTTGCCAATCAACCCTCGAACGACGCCGCGATGAAGTCGCTGGAGCTGCTGCGGGCGAATATTCAGTATTTGTTCGATAAGGAGATTGACGTGGTGATTAAGAAGTTTAGCTCGTTGTTCTTCATTCCGGCTATCAAGAATATTAAGGAAAATTTGGGAGAGTCGGCGGTGTCGGAAGAAACGTTAAAGAATACGTACTGTTCGTTGCTGGAGAATAGCAAGGGCCAGTACGTCGGTCAGATCGCGTCCCCGGCGGAGAATTCGCTTTCGAGGGCAAACACACCGGGCATGGAGTTGAGTGATTCTGACTCGAGCACGGACAACGTAGTTCCGACTGGAACGCCAAGTCTTCTTCAGCAAGCATTGAAGCGCAAGCTGCCAGAACCCAATCAACCGGACACTTTCAAGCGGCAGTACTTCCTACAAGGATCGCTCTACACCCAGAACCATCAGTACTCGATTCTGCAGTCACTCGGAAATGTCCAAGCGTCCCTTCCGTACCAGCTTCGTCCTTCAGTACTGAACCCAACCGTTTACTCAACCACAATCAGCCCGGAAACGTTGTTCATCCTAGACTTCAAGGCAGGTCGGGCCCTCGGGGTGTCCGACTTTCGAGAACGCCTCGCCAACAAGCACCCAGAAATCCTAAGATACTGTCCAGACAATCAGGACCGCGAATGGCTCCTCAACCAGAAACAAATCTCTCCCCTAAACCGTAACGGGCGATTCTTCCTGCTGGTCCTGGACGAGGTGAAGAAGCTTGCCGAGCGGAACCCCGAATACGCGCCCTACCTAAAACTAGCCGACCTGCAGGGCTTCAAGCTGACCGAGTTCATCTACGCCAAGGTTCAAAAGCTCATCAAAGACAGCGCGGAAGCTTCCTCCACCGTAAAATCCGTTCCGCCAAACATCGTTCAGCAGCAGCCGCGGCCACGTGTCTCATCGCTGAGTTCCTCTCATGCCACGTTGACGGCCCTGCTGGCCCAGCAGTCCCAACCCGCGGCAGTGACGACGACGACGACGACGGTGACTACGTCAGGCGGTGTTCCGCCGGCCAGTGTGGTGGCCACGGTGTCGATACCGGAAAGTGGTGAAGTGGCCAAATCCTAAATTGATGCACGGTGTTTCCTATTTTCGAGTATTGAGAAGTGATATTTAGGAAAAACTAAATTTTTAAGGCTATTTTAGAAACAATCAGTAGTCGCTTGTCGATGTGTACATATCAGCGTGTAATCTAACAAAGTTACTAACCGGATGTTGATTGTGCGAAAAATCTTCTTTTAATATGAAATTTCGTGAGTGTTCTCTTCAGGATGTGTGCAGTTTGGGGTGTGCTATGAGTGTTTTAAAATATATCTTATTATTCAATAAAGTAATGTGCAAACCAATAAAAGTCTCTTGTTTTAATTTATCTGGAATTGGACATTTGCCTGGGTCTGAAAATATAGTTTGTTTCAGCTCACTTGGTAAAACAAAACAATTAACAGCATTTACAATTTAGAACATGATTTAACGCATATTTAATTCTGGAAAAAAAATACCCAACTTTTTTTGCAAATTGACTTTTCTATAAAACTTTGTCCATGCGTTTCCTTGGTTTCCTTTGTTCTTGTTCTTGTTCTTGTTCTTGTTCTTGTTCTTGTTCTTGTTCTTGTTCTTGTTCTTGTTCTTGTTCTTGTTCTTGTTCTTGTTCTTGTTCTTGTTCTTGTTCTTGTTCTTGTTCTTGTTCTTGTTCTTGTTCTTGTTCTTGTTCTTGTTCTTGTTCTTGTTCTTGTTCTTGTTCTTGTTCTTGTTCTTGTTCTTGTTCTTGTTCTTGTTCTTGTTCTTGTTCTTGTTCTTGTTCTTGTTCTTGTTCTTGTTCTTGTTCTTGTTCTTGTTCTTGTTCTTGTTCTTGTTCTTGTTCTTGTTCTTGTTCTTGTTCTTGTTCTTGTTCTTGTTCTTGTTCTTGTTCTTGTTCTTGTTCTTGTTCTTGTTCTTGTTCTTGTTCTTGTTCTTGTTCTTGTTCTTGTTCTTGTTCTTGTTCTTGTTCTTGTTCTTGTTCTTGTTCTTGTTCTTGTTCTTGTTCTTGTTCTTGTTCTTGTTCTTGTTCTTGTTCTTGTTCTTGTTCTTGTTCTTGTTCTTGTTCTTGTTCTTGTTCTTGTTCTTGTTCTTGTTCTTGTTCTTGTTCTTGTTCTTGTTCTTGTTCTTGTTCTTGTTCTTGTTCTTGTTCTTGTTCTTGTTCTTGTTCTTGTTCTTGTTCTTGTTCTTGTTCTTGTTCTTGTTCTTGTTCTTGTTCTTGTTCTTGTTCTTGTTCTTGTTCTTGTTCTTGTTCTTGTTCTTGTTCTTGTTCTTGTTCTTGTTCTTGTTCTTGTTCTTGTTCTTGTTCTTGTTCTTGTTCTTGTTCTTGTAACAAACTAACAAACTAACAAACTAACAAACTAACAAACTAACAAACTAACAAACTAACAAACTAACAAACTAACAAACTAACAAACTAACAAACTAACAAACTAACAAACTAACAAACTAACAAACTAACAAACTAACAAACTAACAAACTAACAAACTAACAAACTAACAAACTAACAAACTAGCAAACTAACAAACTATGAATGTTTTGAAAAAGATTTTTATATAAAAAAAAAGCTGATATATAAATATGAATATCAAGGTTGTTTATCGATAGAATTTTCGGCGATAATATTATCGTCATCGTTATTTCGATAATTATATCGGCTTGAACCGATATTTTTTAATGTTCTTGTCACCCTCCTCCCGTCTCCCATCAATTTTTTTTTTTTCATAAAATTATTTTTATTAGGTCCTTTTCGGTACTGGGACCTGGTTAGGACCGAGTCGGCTTTTGTAATTACAAAAAACTTAATAATTACAGAGGATCTTGTGTGTAAATGTTAGTGGGAGGGGAGCCGATTACCCGCGGCCTACTCGGGGTTAGTAGGGAAGGGATTGGTGTTAAACCTCTCCCATCAATATTGGTACGAAAAATCAGGGGGGCAAAAAATTCTATTATTTTTTCAAAAAACCTAAAAATTTAAATGGATTTCGTAATTTTCGTCAAATTTCGAATATTTTTTTAAAATTGATTATTAAAACAGTTTTTTCATTTAAATGTTTGGACAAGGGCGTCCAATTTTCCCGGGTTTTGAATTTCCCGGGAAACGGGAAAAATATTTTCGAAATCCCGGGAATTCCCGGTATCCCGGGAAATTTTTAAAACAGTATTAAAATCTATGTTTTCATTATATGTGCATGTTTTTCAAGCTTAAATTCATAGAATTAGCTCAATACTATTCATTGGTGGTAATCTACACTTCAACCTAAAAAAGGATAGCAGTTTTTAGATAGCTTGAAAGATTATTTTTGTTCTTTGCTGAGCTTTGGTTTGTTATTTTGTATCTTATCCAATCTGATTCAAATTTAATAAGTCTCTTATAAATACATTTTTTTACTTGTCATGACTAGAAAAGCCTCTTTTTAAATGTCTAAAATAACAAATAAAAAGACAACAAATAAAATTATAACAGTTAAATTTTGAATAAGTTTAGACATGCATATTGTATATAAAAACTATTAATCAAGTTGTCTTAAAGTCATTACCGCCAACTAGGGGAAAATCGGGACTACAGTCTAATTAGGTACAGGAGTTTTTAGAGCAGTTCATTTGGAGATCGGTGTACTAATTGTTTTGCTCTGTTCCTGTTTTAACCGAAATCAATCAAAATAATTGAAACATTATGCAAAAACAATGACTAAAACAGCTGTCCTAATTCGATACATTTGTCTTGAGTTGCCAAAAATGTTTCATGAAAAATAATTTAAAATGATATTATTTATTAAATTTTAAATCATAATTATAACTAGTCTTTCCAAAAATATATAAAATTTGATAAAAAATATTTAGATCGATAGGCAATTTACGGATCGGTATTTTGTTTTACAAGTTTGCTTCATAAGTCAAATTAATGCTGATACCTTGTTTGGATAGGTCCTATAAACATATGAAAACGTAAAAGCTTGTAGGACCTTTAAAAAAACCCTGGATATATGCTTAATATATATTTTTTTATCGTTGTTCATCTATTTCAACAACAAAACCTAAATTTCCAGAGATTTTTTTTATATTTTTCCCAATTTCGGGAATTTCCGGGACAAAATACAAAAAATCCTGGGATTCGGGAATTCCCGGTTTTGGAAAAATCCCGGGAATTTTGTCCCGGGAATTCCCGGGATGGACGCACTAGTTTGGACCATGGCTTGTCATCTCATTTTATATATTTTTTTTATTATGTTCTTTGAACTTTGAAATATATTTGCATCGGCCTATGTCATTTTTTTTTTTTTTTCGTAAAAAGATATTTTATTAACAAATATTAAAATATTTACATACATAAGTTCATAAACTCTTTCAAATAATTATTGCTGTCCTTGTGAATCAAGTAGTCTCTTTTTTTCCGCTGCCCTTCTTTCTAGGACCATTTCATCCCGATCATCCCAATATTTTGCGAACTCTTCATCAATTATGATCTTTCCTCCCTTAAATCTATATGGAAGTTTTCTTTCATTCGGTTTTCCCTTCAGGCCTTCACTAGTGATTGCTGTTTCTGAAGTAACCTTTCTATCGTCTTGCACCATTGAGCCATCAGACACTGTTTTGTCTGACTGGGAAGACGCGGAACTATTAGCCAACACACTTGCAAATGAGCTGGGTTCCCTAGGCGACGAATCAATCGGTTTCTCCTGCATTTTTCCCCTAACCTTACAGTCAGCCTTCAAATGATTCTTCGATCCACATACGAAACATTTGTTGCTCATTCCGTCATAGTAAATTCGAGTGCTTATTCCTTGAATCTTGACCTGAGCTGGTATTGCTTCCTTAACCTCCATAAATACTCCTCGAACGCCACTCCAAATTGGGAATCCCGTTTCCTCCGGATAACGTTCTCGGTACAGCTGTTGAACTCTTCCATATTCTCCCAAAACCTCCTCAATCCGACCATCTTCAACTTCCGGTGGCAATCCAAAAACTCGAACGTACTTCGATACACCTCCAGCGTCCGCAACCGTTACATCTGCCTCCGTTCCATCGCTGTACAAAAACGTGGTTTTCGGACCTAACCTAGAAAAGGCTTTTTCCATTCCTTTGGCTGACTTGAACCGGACGTACAGGCTATGATCCTCTCGGTACATAGCACTCAAATCACAACTGGTCCATCCTTGCTTCCGGAAGAACTGAAATATCTCCTCATCCTTCGGTTTCCGGGAACCTACTCCGAAATGAACCCTCAGTGTAAACAATCTTCGGGGTTCCATTGTTATTTCACAGAGCACAACGACCTTGAACTGTTTCACTTTGCTTTCAACAAGCACGTCCGAATCCAACGCTATCTGGACGACAACTGCAAATAATGTTGTTAGTTAGAAAACATAAATACACAAAAAAATCACAAAATACCGTTTCTTTTCGAATCTCAAATTTTCATAACTTGCAATGTGAGTTTTAAACGATTTTAAAATTTGCATACATTTTTACTGCGCTTTAAAAATTTTTTTAAATGAAATACTAAAATTTTCACAAAATGTCGTCAACACAGCATTAACAATTTGAAAAATGAAAATGCATGCAAAATTTCAATTCGTTTATGAAAATTTAAATTATGAAAATTTGAGTATCTTGTAAAAATTGTAGTAAATAACAAAAAACACCAATATAAGTGAAAAAGCATAATAAAATTCGCTTCGTTTGATGCCCATGTTGCACATTGCAAAAGTTTGAGTATTTTCGATTTTTTTTAATGCGGTATTTTGTGAAAACTAGAGCATTGTATTCTAAAAACCAAAAATACTAGAACAGCGAAAAATCATACCACATTTCGCTTCGTTTGGTACTCATATTGAAATTTACTCTCCAAAAATATGGTATTTTGTGATTTTTTCAGTAATCTTGCCATATAATCAAAAACATATTTTTTGCTTGAATTCTTTGAAAATTCAACATAATTTGGTTGGATTTTGCCAATTTTGAAAATATATTTAATATAAGTTAGGCCGTTGCATATATTTTTCAAAGTTTTGGTCGCCCCCCTCCCCCACTTCAAAGTGGCCTGAATAAAACAATTTTTTTAGTGAAAATTAAAGTTTAAACAACCGAAAACCAGTTAAAATGCATTTTTGCAATTCCGTCGTGAAACTTCCTACTTTTCCTGCCATTCTCGCGTGACGAAACAGCCTAAATAACAGAATCGAATAGCAACATTTTTCAAAATAAATGCTGAAATGTTCTACTTTTCAGCACTCAAATAGGTGCTGAAAAGTTGAACTTTTCAGCACTTGTTTCGAAAAGTAACACTTTTCAACATTTTTTTGATTTAAACGATTTATTGACAAAATACATGAAAATTTGACTTAAAATTTCACTCAGTGTGTGTTTTTTGGAATTGCAAAAAATGTTGTATGGAACTCGTTGCAAAACTTGATTTTTTCAGCACTCTTCGTATTTATCCAACTCGGTGAACCTCGTTGGATAAATGTACGACTCGTGCTGAAAAAATCCTCTTTTTGCAACTTGTTGCATAAACATAGTAGTTGCAAACAAGTTGCAAGAAGAGGATTTTTTCAGCACGAGTCGTACATTTATCCAACGAGGTTCACCGAGTTGGATAAATACGAAGAGTGCTGAAAAAATCAAGTTTTGCAACGAGTTCCATACAACATTTTTTGCAATTCCAAAAAACACACACTGAGTGAAATTTTATGTCAAATTTTTATGTATTTTGTCAATAAATCGTTTAAATCAAAAAAAATGTTGAAAAGTTTTACTTTTCGAAACAAGTGCTGAAAAGTTCAACTTTTCAGCACCCATTTGAGTGCTGAAAAGTAGAACTTTTCAGCATTTATTTTGAAAAGTGTTGCTATTCGATTCTGTTATTTTTGGTACAGAAAAGTAGGCTATTTCGTCGTTCAAGAATGACAGGAAAAGTAAGTAGTTTCACGACGGAATTGCAAAAATGAATTTTAAAACTCTTTTTTCATCCAAATGTTGAACCTAGGCTTGTTATTACAATTTTTATATATTTTTTTTTATTTTTTCTGACTTGTAATTTTGTTATTTTAATTTTTATTTTTTTTATGCTTTTCCCTCGTCCTCGGCCAGAGCCGAGGGACAAAAACTTTGAAAAATATTTGCATCGGCCTGGTTTGGTCTTCTTCACAGAGACACCATGTGGAGACACCCTATCTTCAACCACCCCCTACTCACGTTGGAGGGGTAACCAAGCAAAACAAAATTCCTCCACACTCAACTGAGAGAGAGAACTCAGAGAGCAAGAATTCGCGAGAACTCACCACCACCACATTCAAAACAATTCGCTCTTTTTCTCACTCTCGCGATGCACGCTTCCAAATTGCGGGTGATTGGCTGCTCGTTGTGGTAGTGAAAATGCAGTGAAAACTGCAAGTTTCCCCCACCCACCCTCTCAAATCCGTTCGTCCAAGCACCGAAGAGCCCGCGTTGTTTTGGTCTCCCCGGCCCACGTGAGAGCTGAGTGCCGGGGGACACACGTGATCGCCTGCGGGCTGGCGTACGAAGTCGCATCGCGACGCCGCCGCCGTCGCTCTCTCGCGAGTGCCTCCTTAGAACCGACGACGACGACGATATCTGTCTGCATCGTCGCCGCGGCGGAACACGGCCAAGGATCAGTTAGAAGTAGCCGTAGCAGCAGTCAGCAGCACCTTACGCCAGCTCTCCGCGCGCGCTCGAGGTTTTTCCCCCAGTTTTTGGCCGAGTTTTCTGGAGTTTGTGTCTTGAGAATTATCTCTTTTGAAATCCGGGAATCCGTGGACCGACGTCGTCGTCGTCGCCGCCGCCGCGTAGAGTTCTGTTTAGAGTAGCGTAACGGCAGCAGCAGGAGCAGCCTCAGTCACGTTTTGGTAGTGGTCGAGATTAGACTAGTGTGAGAGAGAGAGAGTCGAGACACCGGAAGTTGGTACCAGCAGTTCCGCACGCACGGAGATCCGTAGGTCGTAGTGTTCCGCCGCCGGCAGCAGCTGTCGCGAAGAATCGTTCCGCGCGAAATTACAACACAACAGTCCATACAGCGCTTAGTCCTGTAGTCTTGCCTTGCCTGCGGTAGAGTTGCATCACCACACACAGAACACACGACACTTTTGACACTGTTTTTTTGTTGTTGTTCACACACCTGCACCCCCGTCCGTCGAACGCGTGAGTCGCCAAGTCGCCAAGTCGCGCGTGTCCAGATCTCCAGAGCAGAGTTCAAGGCGAGCCGTGGATTCCACTTGAGCTGAAAAAGGGAGCAGTATTTTTGGAATTTTCCCTGCTACGCGATTCAGGAAAAGCCAGACGCCGGTGTTTTCGGAAAATAGCCAGCTTTTTGGAGAGAGTGATTCCGTTGCGGGGCGAAACGAGAGTGGAAGAAGTTTTGTGGAAGGAGGAAGAGTGCATATAAATTTAATCTAAGCGATTGAACGCAGCATCGCGCGCAGCCAGTGCACCGCTCTAATTGAATCAACGGAAGTTCATTCAATATTGAAAAATACACTATCATCATCGTCGGCGTGCCGCTCTAGAAATATAAATATATATATACAGCAAAACACACATCACTATCTGTCTATCTATCTTTATACATATATTCAAACAAGTATAAATAAACGATTAGTAGCTAATTGATAGTTTTCGTTTTTTTCGGATTACGAGTAGCAGCGCATCAACCACTTAAAAATAAAACACACTATTTAGCCCCTCGTTGATTGTATAGAGAGCGTGTTCTTTTCGTGTGTAGTTCTTCGTGTAAACCGTGTTCGAATATCTATACTCCCAAGTTCAACAAAGAAGCATCTCCAGCAGAGTGCGCGCGTAAGAACATCGCAAATCTCAAAGTCCCTCCGAAGCAGAAGAAGCAGCAGTCGTAGTCGAGTTCAACCACGTGGCGTTGTGTCAAGTTCAGAGCATCGTTATCAGTATCCGGCAATCGAAGCCAAAGTCAGTGATTCCGTGTGATTACCAGCTCAAAGAGCTCGAAAGTGCGTTCGCTGATATAGCTGAAGTGAAGAAGCGTTAGCGTGTTGCTACACCTTAAGATCCAAGAAGAAAAAAGTTCTAAATTGTGATATCTAGCTTGAAGCACCGTGTGTGAAGCAGTTCTAGAAAGCAAAAGAAGATCGTCCGCAGCTCGCTCGAGCGAAGCATTTACGCAGCCACGCCGTTGGAGCAAGCCATCAAGCTGTGGAAGATGGAGCACCACCAGAGCCAGGACATGGCCGGAGTCGGAGCGCACCAGGCCGGCGGGGGCAATCAGGCCGAGGTGCCGAACGACCCAGGGTAAGAGCGCGAGCGGCTGACCAAATCCTAAAATAAGTCAGGTTAAGCGGGGGGGGAAGGCAGCGGGAAAAATTTGTCAAAACGATATGTGCGTACAAACGTGAGCCGGCTGCTGGCTGGCTGGGAGTGACATGTCATCGGCATGTGTCCATCAAACTCGTTGGGTCAAAAGTGGCGCGCCAGTGCGTTGTCCGGTTGATCGGTGGAGGTCGAGAGAACCAACGCTGGGATTTGTTGCCTGGGTTTGACACGAAAGTCGTGTTAAACGTGATTCTGGGAGTGAAAATAACGTTGTTTGAAGTGATGGTTTTGGGTTAGGGGTTTGAAGAATAAAAACACTTTTTTTTTATCAGATGTACAATCTCTAAAATATTCGGACATTGTTTTTTTTATTTTTTTTATTACGTAAATATAAAAACGACATAAATCAAAAAGCTGTTGAAGGCAAACTTATAGGAAATTGGACGAGCTTTCCGGTAAAAATATTTTCGAGACTTGAAAACCAAGTCTGTCATATAGAAATAGCCAAAAACCACCAAGAAACCCGTTTTTTCAACATTTTCATTTTTAAAACCGCTGTATTTCCCCAAGGATTGGACATAGGACAATGGTCAATATGGAGACTTTTTTGTAAAATTGTCCGGAGAATCGATTCCCACTACCGGTTTTCAAAAATTTTGACGTTTAGACCACTTTTCAAAAATACAGTTTTAGTAAATGATTTTTGTATTTTTTTTAGGAGAGACCATCCTGCATTTTTCGTCAGTCTTTTGGTTATATTTTAGGCAATTTTCTCAAAAATTTTGAACGAAAAAAAAACTTGACATCACCTTTCAAATTAAGTTTTAGCCTGAAAAATCAAAAAATCTTATAGATGTGGCGTGTATTTTTGTTTCAGTGTATTTTTTTCAGAAAGCCCGTCCAATTTCCTACAAGTTTGTTTTTGACCACTTTTTGATACGACGCAACGGCTTCGAGATACAGTAATTTTTAAATTACAAAATACAAAAATATTTAAATACCTTACGCCCTTTTCAAATGTTATTTTGGAGTACTATTGGCTCCATATACACAAAAATTGCTCATATAGGCCTAGGATAACATGTCTACAAAGTTTCATTGAAATCGGAGAGGGTCGGGTATAAAAGTACCAGAAAAATCCTGATTTGAGCTGGAATTGCTCGTGTGTACTTTTTTTATCACCAAAGAAGTCTTTTCGGATTAATTTTAATTGACGAGCTTAACAAGTTTTCATACAATTTTGGCAGCTGTCCATACAAAAAGATTGTTAAAATATTCAAAAATCTGTTTCATGAGAAAGGAAAAAAACTTGTGTTTTTTAAATTGGTTTTTTTACTCAAAAACCTATCTTTTGATATTTTTTGATGAATGTCATCTTTTGTGCTAAGTAACAAATTGGACAAAGTGTATTTGACAAAGTTGCCAATTTTATGAAAAATATTGATTTTTGAAAAACATGGACAAATATCAAAAAAATAAACAATCAAGTTCGCAATCAAAATATATGAAAATTTATTTTGGAATGCTCACAGGCAATCAACCACTAAAATTTTAATAAAATTAGAACTTGGAACTCAAATTTGAAAAAAGCACAAATATAAAAAAAATACAGTATTTTTTTGTTCGTGATTTGGTTATCCGAAGTCCCATACAAACCTTCAGATAATCGAACTATGGACAATTCAAACTTCGGATAATCGAGGCTTCGAATCATCGAGTCTGGACTGTAATTCAAAAAGCAACCAACCTAGCTTATTTTGTCCTAAACTTATGCTTAAAGTTCTGATATTATTGTTCACAGTTTTTTTTTGTTTTTTTTTTGTTGAAACTTTGTACGACTACAAAAGGGTTTTAAATTGATTTTTCTTGATAAAAAGGTTCTTGCAGGATAGGGACCGTTGATCCATGGTAAAATGTTGCCTTGTAAATTTAAATTTGTTGCATTAAAATGAAAAGAAATGTTTTTTTCCGTTCTACATGCTCAAAGTTTTAGAGTGGCGGGTGCAATTTGAAGTTGACATAAGCTTGCGGGCCAAATGTGAAAAAAAGTTTATTGTTAAAAAACTACATGGCGTTAGGCTGGTACAAATATTTTGAAAAGTTTTTGTCACCCCCCCCCCCCCCCTTCAAAATTGGCCCAAAAATCAGGGGGCAATAAAATATTTTTACAATAAACTTCAAAATTTCAATGAAAATTCAAGTGCAACCAGCTGAAATCAAATTAAAATACATTCTTCTGCGTTTAAAATCATTTTTAGCATGTTTGGGTCTATTGGGTCTATTTGGGTCTATTGAAAATTTTCGATGCAAAATCTTTTTTTCGATACAATTTTTGTTTTTGTCAGATCTTAGATTTTTTGAAAACTAATGATTGCAAAACAACTGAACTAGTGTAAAATGCATTTTAAAACACTTTTTTTTCATTTAAATGGGAAGACTATGGCTTGTTATTTAAATTTTTATATTTTTTTTTATTTTTTTGCCCCCTGAACTCGGCCAGGGCCGAGGGACAAAAACTTTTTTAAATATTTGCATCGGCCTTATTTTAAATTATAAAACTGTAAAAAACATGTATCAGCAGCAGTTTGTTTTTAAATTGCAAGTATTTTTTGGACATTTTTGTCCAGGAGGAAGGGGGCTGGGGGTGTGGCAAAAAATATAAAAGTTGAAATTACAAGCCTAGGTTTCAACATTTAGATGAAAAAAGTGTTTTAAAATGCATTTCACACGCGTCTAGCTGCATTCCAATCATTAGTTTTTAGAATATTAAGGCCGATGCAAATATTTAAAAAAAATTGTCCCTCGGCCCTGGCCGCGGTCAAGGGGGGGGGTTGGCAAAAAATAAAAAAATATAAAAATTTAAATAACAAGCCATAGGCTTCACATTTCAATGAAAAAAGTGTTTAAAATGCATTTTACACTAGTTCAGTTGTTTTGCAATCATTAGTTTTCAAAAAATCTAAGATCTGACAAAAACAAAAATTGTATCGAAAAAAAAGATTTCGCATCGAAAATTTTCAAAAAATCTTAAGATTTTTTAATAAACCCAAACATGCTAAAAATGATTTTTAACGCAGGAGAATGTATTTTAATTTGATTTCAGCTGGTTGCCCTTGAATTTTCATTGAAATTTTGAAGTTTATTGTAAAAATATTTTTTTTGCCCCCTGATTTTTCGGGCCAATTTTGAAGGGTTTTAAAAATATTTGTACCAGCCTAATTATTGACGGAATTTTTTTTTCGCGAAAAAAAAAAACTTTTTGTAGGACTGCACATTGGTATTTCATAAAAAATTAAAACGTCTTCAAAGGAGTTCAAATATGCTAAATATGATTATAAACGCGGGAAAATGCATTTTAACTGGTTTTCGGTTGATCAAACTTAAATTTTCATTAAAATTTTGAAGTTTTTCGAAAAAAAAATTGTTTTAGCAAAATGAAACTATGTACGACCACAAAAGGTCTAAAATAGATTTTAAATAAATTATGAAAAATTAACTTTGCGATTTTTCTTGACAGAAAGGTTCTTGCTTGACAAGGGCCATAGTTGATTAATGGTGGAATGTTGGTCTGTTAATTTAAATAATTTTAAACGTGTTTTTATCCATTGTATAGGGAATTCACATATAGAGCTTATAACCCCTTTTTAACTTATTAAAGGTAGCGAACGCTGATTTGGGAAAAAGAAGATGTTAAATTAAGAATATGATTTCATGATCTAAAGATCTACCACCGAGTAACAAAAGCCTAAATTTTAGATAATCAAGATGTAGGTTTATATTAGGATAATTGAGTGTAGCTCAAAATACTGAACTCTCACCCGACTACTTCCTCATCGATGTCCCCATCTTGTATCACTGTTTATGTCGCAGAACATCGATTCCGATCAACGCCGCAATGCTGTGATTTCCTGAACACTCCTGCCTGATGCGCACCCCGATAACACACAAGTTCATTGCGCCGCCGCCGCCGCGCCATCCGCGCGTCAGCTCCTGAACGAACCCACAAGTTTCTTATCTAACACCGTTGTTGGTTGTCCAGCCGCAGATAGTGGAGTCTCGTGATAGCTCTGCCTGTCGCTGTCAGTCCGGGTGCGCGGTTGCTTCGGGCGGGTAATTGGCCCCGATTATCTATGTGGAGCACATGGAGAACCCCTCGAAGATTACTGTGAGCGCCCTTTTGGAGTTGCCAACACTATCTTGCTCAGCTTGAAGAGCCCCGGAATGAGGCAGGTCAGTCCCAACTCGAGTGCTTCTGGATGTGTTCCGGGAGTGAAGTTTAAGGTTGATTTCACCACTCTTCCGGAACATCGCAAAATTTCGCGAACGTCACGCCAGTGCGTCACGTTTTTCCGTAGTCCGAAGTCGTTTACGTAACTTGGGCGAGCAACCTCTCTGAGTGACTTTGCGCGCGACTCAACGCGACGTCTTCTCCGCGTCAACTTTCGTGAGTGATTTTTGTTTCCTCGTAGCTTCCACCCTGGCCTCGACTTAGCTGAGAGGTGAGCGTTATAATACGAAGAAGAGGGCAAGTTGATGGGAGGAGAAAATGAGAAATCAAAATAAAAGCCAACCCGCGTGCGCGTCAGGTTAAGCCGGCTTAGCAACGCGTAAGTCGCGCGGCCGGCCGAAGGCGGCTTAGCTGAGCTGGTTTTGTGTGGAGGAGGAGGAGCCGGGCTCGTCGTCGTCAGTCGACGCACATGGTTGCAGGCGCCGCCGAGCGTACAAACGACACGGTTCAGGTTGAGTTGTTCATTCATCTCGTATACTGGTGGGGTACGGGTTTGTCCGGAAACTAGGTCTGTGTGGACGACATCGGGATTCGCCATTGATGCGGCTTTCATTCATGCTCTTATTACTATACCGACTTAATTCCATGCCTGTCAGTTTCCCTGGTTGTTTGATTTTAATTTGTTACAGTTGGCATAATGGGGAACTAAAAGAAAGTATCGACTGTTGACTTTATGACGCAAAACGATAATTAAATCAATGAAATCAAAATTACAGCATTGATATTTGGGTCTTAAATATGTTGCGACAATCGGACTTCCGATTTGCCCTATCAGACATTTACAAATCCCAACAACATGTTTTTTTAAAGAATTGACTCACGATTTTTTTTAATGGTAAGAACCTTTTTTGGCAGCCTGTTGCATAGGACTATCATTGATTTTGTTTTGGTTATTTGTCAAGCAAATAAAAGTAAATTTTCTGAAATAGTTTTCTAGATATTTTAATTTAAATTTGTGTTTTTTTTTTAGAATTTAGCAGTTCTGTTCCAGGATGTTACATTTGAAATTCGGAGATTTGGAGAACCTTTCAACTGAGATCAATTCATAAGCCTTTGCAGGGAGAGTACATATTTCTACGTTTAGATTTTGCTAGCTGAGTGCTCTTTTAGGGAAAATAAATTTTGAGAAAAAAACCCTAGATCTATGGTTTTCTAGAGATTGTGTATTTAAAAATTATTTTTTTATATTCGAAATCACCATAAGATAAAAGGAATTTTTAAAGCAGCAGAATTTTTATACTGGATTGTAATATTTCGATCGTAATTTCACGACTCACAATCGAGATTTGTCGATCGAAATATTACGATCGTAATTTGTCCACAATAGGTCATAATTTGTCGATGATAAGTCTTAATATGTCGAAAGTTGATTAAGATCATTCGATCATAATTTCTCGATCTTCTATCGACAAAATTCAATTCCCGAGTCTTGAAATAGGTTAGAAGCTTGTTTTCAAAAAAAATAATGTTTATTTTTTTTAAATACATAATTTTTAAATTAAAAAATATTGAAATTTAAAAAATAAATAAAAACCATAATTAAAAAAAAAACTAAAAATTTAAAAATTTCAAAAGGCTGATGCAAATATTTTTCAAAATTATAATTCCTCGGCTCTGCACCTCTGGCCATTTTAGCGAAAAAAAAAGCTTTTTGCGATAACAAACATCGAAAATTTAAAAAAAAATTCAAAAGATTTTTAAATCAACCCAAACATGCTAAAACTGATTCTAAACGCAGGGGAATGAATTCTGAATTGATTTCAGCTGCTTGCATTTAAACTTCTATTGAAATTTTGAAGTTTTTCGGAAAAAAATCTGCCTTTTTGGGCCATTTTTGAAGGACGGGGGAAGGGGGTGACAAAACCTACCAACAATTTACAAAAACTTGAAGCATTTTTAAAACGATTTTCACTACCTGCTCAAAATGAATCCATTGCAAAACCTCACGAATAATATTTGTTAAATAATCTTTTGATAAATGTTCTTGTATGTAGCAAATGCTACAACTTGCTGAACTTTGCTTAAAAAGGTGAAAAAACTCCCAACATATTATGTAAATAATGTACAAAAAAATCGAATCAGCGCAAAACCCCAAAAATATATATTTTTTCAAAAGCTGCCCAGTTTTTTAAGAGTTTAAATTTAATCACATAACCTAACCTAACAAAAACCAAAAAAAAATCATACATATTTTTTTTTGCAATTCCGTCGTGAAACTACTTACTTTTCCTGTCATTCTTGAACGACGAAATAGCCTGCTTTTCTGTACCAAAAATAACAGAATCGAATAGCAACACTTTTCAAAATAAATGCTGAAAAGTTCTACTTTTCAGCACTCAAATGGGTGCTGAAAAGTTGAACTTTTCAGCACTTGTTTCGAAAAGTAACACTTTTCAATTTTTTTTTGGATTTAAACGATTTATTGACAAAATACATGAAAATTTGACATAAAATTTCACTCAGTTTCCCAACAATAAGGTCTAATTTTCCCAACAATAAGGTAAAAATTAGTAACTGTGCCATTTTTGAACCAAATTAATTAAGTTTGAAGGGCGCTAAGGATCGTTACAGTTGATGAAAAATAAAATCTATCCATGCAAAAACGTCTTCTTTAAATCGCTCATAATTCGTCAGGGTTATCTCGGATCGTTTGGCGATCTTCGACAAAGTTATTTGATGTTAACATTTTACATAAGAATCTCACACTTGACAATGTTTGGACACATTTAACGCAACTTTTTGGTGGAATTTTGATATTTTTGCTCTTCCCCATATTTTTTTCTCATACAAACTTCAACGATTAATGGCGGCCCTTAAACCTTAACCAATTTGGCACAAAATTGACACTGTTTCTAATTTTGATCTCAAGAATCGAACTAGGGACATCTCTTAACTTTTCCAATTTTATTAATTTTTCTTGTCACACCAGGTAAACAATAAAAAATACAATGTATATCGGCATTCGTAAAAAAGCATTTTTTGAGTTTTTTGACCACAGATTGAAAAATGACGTGAATTCTAAGAAAAAAAAAATGTTCATGAACTTAACAAAATTATGGACAGAAGTGTAACTATGGAGTCTTTTTTGATGAGGTCCAATTAATCAAGCTAATTTTCAGGGAATCAGGGATATTCATAACAAAAAAAAAGGTTATTGGACCTATTAAAAAAAACTTCCCAACTGTTATAATTTACGCATTTTGTGACACATATGCTAACATTTTTTTTGGGAATTTCGCTTGGAATTTTAATAAATTAGTTTTACATGCAAATTTGAATTTCGGAATAAATTTAGACATTATTTAACAACCAAAGTGTATTTTGGTGTAAATTTGTGTACAAATTTCTTAATTCCACCAAATTCAAAAAGCATGTAAACAAATCCCAATTTGGCGCCAGCTTATATCTTTAAAGTTCAACAAACTGCTATCACTGAAGTTCATCAACGTCTCGGAAAAAGCAGCGTCACATGTGCCATCCTCTAACCAACAACATCCACGCGTTGTTTCATCCTTTCATCAGATTGAATTTCGTCTCAACTAAAATAGACCCCTTAACAAACACACACACACACACACGTGACACGACTCACTAACTCACATTCAGAACTAATTTGCGTCCATAACCGACACATTTAACCGATATGGCGCGCATCCCCTCGTGTGTGAAACCGTCGGCGGCGACTGTTTACGACGATGAAAACTCTGACGACGATGGTGATGATGCGCTTTAATCAAGAGAAATTTGTGATCGAGCGCAACCGAACGCAGTGCCAAGGCAACAATATGCACACACACACAATGGATCAGTCAGTTCAGTGCTGTGTTGTTGTTCGGCTGCCAAATTCAATGTCTTGTTGGGGATGCGGGTCAATTTAGTGCTGCGCCAGACAGGGGTACCGTGAGCTGGAGTTGATCATTTTGGATATAAAAGTATTTGACCAGTTTCAGCAGTTGGTGCTTTGAAATTGATAATTATTTTTTATTTTTTCGATTCATATCCCTATCACTCAATTTTTTTGGAAACATTTTCACTTATTCAGGTAAGTTTTAACATCTCATTTGTTCTACGAAAAACTTTACTTGTCTTGTGTTATGTTTAATATTTAATTTTTTTCATGCATTTACCTTTGTTTTTAGTCCATTATTTTTTTTTGCCTATTTTGGGTTTTGCTTATTTTCAGCGACTATTTTTGCTTGTCTAGCACATTTTTTATCATTTAATACAGCGATTCTCAACCTTCTTCTAGGCTGGTACCCCCTACCGTGTAAATCAAGTAGGCCCGGTACCCCCGTTGAGAATCGCTGATTTAATAGAATCATTAACTTTCAAGATACAAAACAAAAAATAAAAATTTGAATTACAAGCCCAACATTCAAAATTTAGCGGAAAAAAGTATTTGAAGAGGCATTTTATACCAGTACATTTGTTTTGCAATCATAAATATTCAAAAAATCAGACCAAAAATATGTCGCCGCCCTCCCACCACTTTAAAATTAGCCCGAAAAATCTGGGGGCAATCTTTTTTTCAAAAATCTTTAAAAAACAATTGGAAATTTTTGAGCACACTCACATTTTTTGTCAGAACAACTTATCACTCGGCAAAAATAAATGCCGAGTCTCGGCAAATTATTAGGCATTCTGCCGAGTAATCGGTGAAAAATGACAGTTACTTTGACGAAGTTTGGCACTTTTCTGTCGAAAAAATCAGTTGTTTTGTTTTCCTGAATCTGAACCTAAAAATCAAAAATAAGTTTGTCTGAAATCTATTTAAATGCATTTTCTCTTTATTTAGTATCATGTTGAACATGTTTTGTTTTTTTTTTAATCTTCAGAATTTTAGTTTTTCGTTTATTTTTTTTCTAAAAATCATACATTTTTTGAATACTATTGATTGCAAAATAACTGAAGTTGTGTAAAATACAATTTAAAACACTTTTCGTTTGTTCGAATGTTTTTCTTAGCAAACAATTTCAACAAATTATGTTTTTTTTCTCAATGTTTTTACAACAATGCAAAAATCTGTTAAATCATCTCATTAACTCTTCAATATTTTGAAATCGTTGGAAAGGTCTTTTGATTTCGCATATCACAATCCGGCTTCAAAATAAGATGTAACTAAAGTGCTCATAACTTTTAATTGGATTTTTAAGTTTGAAAGGTTTTTTGCACATCCTAAGTACACGCCTTAAAATAATTTTCATACAAAATCTACCCTTTTTTAATCTAACTTTTACAAAAAAAAAACTTTGAAGTACCTAACTAAACTTTGCAATTTTCAAAAAGGATTTTTGGTTCCCAAATCAGGATCGAATGGTACCAAAACGGTCAAGAAAGATGATCAAGAAATGAATAACTGCGACTTTTTTCAAAAAAGTTACCTAAAAATGGCTATAACTTAAAAACCGGTGCACTTTATCAAAGTTTTACTAAAGTACTTTTTGATTGCAAATTCGATTTTTCATCGAAAAATAAAGTTGGTAAATTTTTGCAACCAATATTCGATTTTTTTGAAAAAATCAGCATTGATTAAAAAAATCATAACTCAGTCAAAGATATTTTGCACATTCTGGAAATTTCTGAAAAGTTGGCATTTGATGTCCCCTTAAACACGTCAGAAAATAATCAAAAAAGTGTTTGTTTTCCAAATCAAGTTTTAGTGACAAAAGTGAAATAAAAAACCACAAATAAAATATAGTGTATTTTTTTCAGTGTAGTCCTTATTCATACCACAACTTTGCCGAAGACACCAAATCGTTCAAAAAAATCCTTTACAAGATACTGATTGAATTTTGGAACAGTATGGAAAATTATATGGACAAACTAATGATGCAAAATGGCTACTTTGGGCATACCGAAGGCACCAACAAAGTTTCAGTCGGATTAAAAATACGAAAAAGAATCGAATGACCGAAATCTCAGAGAATAGCTCAAAATTTGTCCAGCCAGTGACGAGTTAAACGAGTAACAATTTTTTGCTTAGAATTAAATTCTGGGTAGATATGTTTACATTAAGGTGGGTCTAGGAAGTCAAATCCATAAATTAATTTTTCTAATGATTTTGTAACCTTTTTGCAAGTAAGGTGTGGAAAGCAAATAATGTCTGATATTTTCACTTGAAATATAGGAGATGTTAGTCAAACAGATTGATAAAGTCACAACGAATATATCAAACGACAAGTTCTTATTTCAAATTCTTAAAAAAATCGCTTCAACATTATTAAAAAATTCTGTAAATATGCTAAACTCCAGATCTCAAGATTTCAACTGAGAAGAAGCTCAATTTTGTACAACATCATTCCTGTTTACGGTATTCGCGTGCCGCACGACGGAATGCGGGTCGCCCAATTTTAGAATTAGAGGAAGCGGGACGCCTGCACACCAATTTGAAGATCGATTAAGCGTGATATACATTGATCGAAAGTAGGGCCAACGCACAGCTGAGTAGAATTTTTTTTAGGATCGAGAAAACCCTTTTGTTCTAACATTAAAGAGGGAAATCGGCCCTGGCAACAGTCTGATTTAAAAGTGTTTTAATTTTCAGATACTTTAAGAAAGAGTTTTCGGTCGGTCTGCATGATTTTCACAACAAATGGACATTTTTTTGATCTTTTGTACCGGAACAATAATTTGACAGTTCTTGTATTGACACAAATTGAATAAAAAAAAACAATCCACTTTAAGGTGAAACGCCTCATCATCACCAATGGCGATGTGTTAGTGCGATGTGAGTGTATTGGAACTATGATGATCGTTGAAATTTTCATGCATTAGTCATGACGTGCATACATGTAGTAGTGACGTTATATTCTGTTTACATCAGCGATGTAAACAAACCCAATGAAAAATTCCAATTCGCATAATTCGATTCTAAATTTCGCTAAAATATCGCGTTTTGAAGTGTTTGCCCGTAATTGGCTGGTCCTCATGTGTGCAGCACGTCCAGTGATTATCGGTTTATTAAGGTGTTTTTTTCATACAAAATCTACCCTCTACGTCCAGTGATTATCGGTTTATTAAGGTGAGGTGATTAAAATGGTAGTTTTGAAGTGTTTTAAAGTGTGCGTATTTTTGTATGATGAAAATTTTCTTTGCAAAAACAGGCTAAATTTTCAAAAATAAAAGCATTTTCGAGCCTACTATAAGTTTAGCCGTTTTCCCGTGTTAATTTTGTACGTAGTGATTATTTTTCTATATTTTTTAGCTAATCATAAGTGCGAGGAATTAACGATTTTCAGAAAAAAAATCTAGTTTTCACACAAAAAGGTGTATCGGGAAACAATCATCATTAACGTGGAACGGGACGGGGTTTCGTCATATTTTTTTCGCCATATTTGATGATGGCCCGTTACACCTTAACGACCCCCGGGTCTTTTGTGGGCTCTGTTGCAAGTTTCTGCTCATTTCTAGGCGTCCGAAGGTTATGTGTGGTGAGTCAACCCAAAACCTCTCTTACGCAAATGGACTGACGTTTTACTTCCCCATCCGATAGAAGGTCAGGAGGCTAAGGCGGGAATCGAACCCACGCCCCACAGCAACTTAGGGTTCGGCAGCCAAAGCCGCTAACCACCGTGCCACGAGGCGCCACGAATTGAACATTCAAATTAATCACGTTTTTTAGATCTGAGAAGACCCTGGAATTATGAAAACATTTCATCTGGGAATGGTAACAGATTTGTGTCGAAAAATGTGCAATTTTACATTGAGAGCTGGTGAAATTTTCATCAGTTATTGATGGTTTTTTTTACACATTATTTTGGTAAAATTGCTAAAAAAAGTAATCTTCAACCAACCAAATTATCAACATTTTAATTTTTTTACTTTGTAGCTTAAGACAAATTAATTATTTGGTCGTATACAATAGTTAGACAAATCAATCATCTGATTTAGAAAAAGTAAAACAAGGCACGTTCAAAAGAATCCCTGATTGACAAAAACGCTTTAATTTGTCCAATCAAAATTTGACAACGCAAAGTTCTTCCTCAGATGGAAGCCATTTTTAAGTCACTTTTTGTCTCACTTCTTCCCGACTTTCGTCTTGTCTCATTTGTCGTCATTTCGCTATTCTCTTCTTGCATATTCCGAAAACGAGCTCCTACCGGTTTTCCGATCCGCTCTCCGCATGGGGTTCTTCAAGCTTCCTCTCCTTCCCACTCTTCCATCATCTCAACGCCGATTGGTTGAGCCGCCGCGGTGTGGCCAGTACATAAACATCTTTATGCCCACTTCCCATGGCAACGTTGACGGCGGCGACTTTGACGGCAACCGCTGCCACCGCGTGGTTCGGCATAATATAAAATCCCATAAAATCAATTAGGAGCGGCTGCCGGTTCGGTGAGCAAACCATTATCTGGGGCTGGCGCTCGCGCTCTCTCTCTCTCTCTCTCTCTCTAATAACATTTATTAATAATATTAATATTTAGTGGAAATAATAGCGTACGCTGATTGGTTCATATAAAATTTAAAATTGCCGATTGCCACCCCAACCCTGAATGAATATACCTCCCACCATACTCAGTCGTGAGTACTCGCACTCGTTCACGCTTATACGATGGAAGACCAGTTCTGAAAACACGGAAAAAAAACGTTTGAGTTGTAAAACCCAACTAGAACCGAACTCGCGACCTCTCGATCGGCAACCTTCGAGCGTACCGCAAAGCTGTCGTTGTCAATGTCTTACCTATCACTCAACATACTTGACACTACAAATTCCAAACTTCTCTCCGTGTCTCGCTGCCGTCGTCGTCAGCAGACCATCAAGATCACACACTCATTCGGCTCGTTTCGGTTTATGCGAAAGCGGGCGCGTTCCGTCCGTCGTCGGTTGTGGACCCCCCCCCCCCATCCAAGTGCATGTTATTTTCTACCATAATAATAACTATAATCACGATAATCGACAGATAATAGCCTCTCGCGTGGCCGTCATGGCACGGTTCCCGGCCGACTGTGCCAATCCCGTGAATCTCTTGGTTGAGGGGACCAAACCCGGACCAGCTGAACTAAAGCAGCGGGACAGATTCGCTGAGCTAAGCTGAACAGTTGGGTAATAATAAATGATCACCATATACATTAGAAAAGTGCATGGTGCATTTTAGGGGGTTTGTGTGAGGGAATGGTATTAAAGGAAGATCTCGGGGTTTGGGGTGTTGGTCACATGGCATTAACGACAGCGCCGCCCGCTACAGATCTGCTCTTCGGCGAGCTACGTGGTAATGAGAAGTACCCGAATAATTGTAAAGATATAGAGCGAGTTTATTGTTATTTTATGGGCTGCTGCAAGGGACTGAAGCAGATTTATGTACCAGACACAAATTAGTGGTGGTATTATTTTTCAATGCAAAATTGATTTTGCAATCGAAAAGTACTGTACAGATTTTTTGATAAAGGGCTCCGTTTTCAAGATATAACCACCGAAAGTTTGATTTTAGCGAAATATTTCAAGTTTTTCGATTTTTAAAAATAGTGACCATGAGTGATCATTTCTGAAAATATTTTTTTTGAAGAGTTCAGAAAATTTGCTATAAAATTGTAGAAGAGACATTGAAGATTAGACCTCGGGTTGCTGAGATAGAGCCGCTTTAAGAAAAAGAAACACGAAAATTGAAGTTTTCTAAATCTCACCAAAGCAGCCCCATTATTTTCTAGTGGGTCCATCCCGGGAATTCCCGGGACAAAAATCCCGGGATTTTTCCAAAACCGGGAATTCCCGAATCCCGGGATTTTTTTAATTTTGTCCCGGGAATTCCCGAAATCGGAAATGAATATCAAATTTTGGTATGGAAATCCAGGGTTTTTTTTTGTGGAAATTGATAAACAACGATTAAATAAAATAAAATAAAATATTAAGAGGCAGTATTTGTAAATATTGCTCGGTTTGTTCTAGAGGTCGTATCGAGGTGCTCCGATTTGGATGAAACTTTCAGCGTTTGTTTGTCTATACATGAGATGAACTCATGCCAAATATGAGCCCTCTACGACAAAGGGAAGTGGGGTAAAACGGGCATTGAAGTTTGAGGTCCAAAACTAGGGCGTCCAATTTTCCCGGGTTTTTAATTTCCCGGGAAACGGGAAAAATATTTTTTGAATCCCGGGAATTCCCGGGATCCCGGGAAATTTTTGCAGCAGTCATAAAATCTATGTTTTCATTATATTTGTTACGTTTTTCTAGCTTAAATCATAGAATTAGCTCAAAACTGTTAATGGTGATAAGCTACACTTCAATCTGAACATGGACAGCAGTCTTTAGATAGTGTAAAACACAATTTAAAAAATGTGTTCTTTGATGTGCTTTGGAATTTAATTGAACCAGAATTTTGAATATATTTCTTTTATTTTTTTATTTATATAATATAACTACAAAAGCTTATACAATTTCATTGAAAGTGTCTAAAACAACAAGAAATAAAATTATACCAGACAATGTAACACTTTGGTTAAGTTTCGAATTTTATGTTTTATATTTAAAAACATATTTTAAAAATTATCTTTAAGTCACTACCAATCAACTACCAACTGGGGATAATCGGGACTACAGTCTGAATAGGTACAGGAGATTTTAGAGCAATAAATTTGGAAATTTGTGTACTAATTGTTTTGATCTGTTCCTGTTGTAATCGAAATCAATCAAAACAATCAGAACATTATTCAAAAACAAATTAGCTTAAACAGCTTTCTTAATTCGTTACTTTTTCCTGATTTGCTCCAGATGCCGGTTTATGATGAAAAGTTAAATAATTTTTAAAATATTATGCTTTTTTCAAGTTTAAAGTCATAAATGAACGTGAATATAATAATAAGTCTTTTTTTAAATAAATAAAATTTAGTAGAAAATATCTAAGGTGCAAAGCATTTTGCGGATCTGTAAACAAAAATTTTAACAATTTTCCCTGCCAAATTAATGTTGTCATATGCCGAATAAAAATTTTAATGCTTTAAAATGCTTATCGATTACTAATTTCCACAACCAAATCTGAATTTCTAGACCAAAATTTGATATGTTTTCAATTTCGGGAATTCCCGGGACAAAATATGAAAAATCCCGGGATTCGGGAATTCCCGGTTTTGGAAAAATCCCGGGATTTTTGTCCCGGGAATTCCCGGGATGGACGCACTATCCAAAACACATGAAAAATCTTAAAATTGCTCGCATTTCCGTAAAACTTCATCAATTCCAACTCTCTTAGATGGATTCGAAAGGTCTTTTGAAGCACTTCAAAATGTGCCATAGACATCCAAGATTGGTTCGACTTTTTCTCTTAGCTTTTGCAAATTACTGTCAAAAATGGATTTTTTTAAAACCTTAATATCTTTTTGCAACAGCCTCCAACACCCATACTCCCATAGGTCAAAAGATAGGTAATTACATGGACTATAAGCCTACGGAAATAACTTTTTGGCCGATCGCAGTTTTTCTCATAGTTTTTCGATTTTTCTAGAACAAACATTTTACAACGTTAGTTTTTGCCCTGTAGGCCGCCATAGCGGCACTTGTTGGTCTCAATTTTGTCATATTCGAAATCCTCGGACAATTTCACGTATGTTATAAGTATTGGAGTTGTAAATTTGATTTAAAATATAATTAAATAAAACATTTTTGAAAAAAGAAATAGATCTTATTTACCCTGTGATCAATACGTCAAATGCTGTATCAAGTAGGCGAAAACCTGTTTTACCCCTAATTAAACAAATTGTTAAAAAATATTTTAATTCATTCTTAATGGCAATTTTTCCAATCAAATTTACAACTCCATTACTTCTAACTTACGTGAAATTGTCCGAGGATTCCGAATATGACAAAATTGAGACTAAAAAGTGCCGCTATGGCAGCCTACCGGCCAAAAACTAACGTTGTAAAATGTTTGTTCTAGAAAAATCGAAAAACTATGAGAAAAACTGCGATTGGCCAAAAAGTTAATACCATAGGCTTATAGTCCATGTAATTACCTATCTTTTGACCTATGGGAGTATGGGTGTTGGAGGCTGTTGCAAAAAGATATTAAGGTTTTAAAAAAATCCATTTTTGACAGTAATTTGCAAAAGCTAAGAGAAAAAGTCGAACCAATCCTGGATGTCTATGGCACATTTTGAAGTGCTTCAAAAGACCTTTCGAATGCATCTAAGAGAGTTGGAATTGATGAAGTTTTACAGAAATGCGAGCAATTTTAAGATTTTTTAGGTTTTTTGGACCTTAAACTTCAAAGCCCATTTTACCCCACTTCCCTTTGTCGTAGAGGGCTCATATTTGTTCATCTCATGTATAGACAAACAAACGCTGAAAGTTTCATCCAAATCGGAGCACCTCGATACGACCTGTTACACATTGGTGAAAAACTCGCTCTTAAGCATATATCCAGGGTTTTTTAAAAGGTCCTATAAGCTTTTGTGTTTCACATGTTTATAGAACCTATTCAACTCTAGATATCATCATTAATTTGACTTAGAAAGGAAAATTGTTTAAAATTTATCGATCCGGAAAATGCCTAGCGCATTAAATATTTTCTAAATAATTTGATATTTAAAAAAAATACTATTAATGATTTGAAATTGAACAAATAATAACATTTTAAATTATTTTTCATGAAACATCTTTGGCTAATCAAGACGGATGTATCAAATCAAGACACCTTTTTAGTGTTTCGTGATTCAAACAGGAATAGAAGAAAACAATTAGTACACCGATCTCCAAATTAATTGCTCTAAAATCTCCTGAACCTATGTAGACTGTAGTACTGATTTTCCTCAGTTGGCGGTAGTGATTTAAGATAATTTTTAAAATATTCTTTATATATAACATGAATTTCTAAACTTATTTAAAATTAAACATTGGCATCTATAATTTTGTTTGTGATCTTTTTATTTGTTATTTTAGACATAGATTTTTTTTTAAATAATTCTAGTCATGGCAGAAAAAAATAACTAAAAATATGTATTTATAAGAGATTAATTTCATTTAAATCACATTAGGTTAGAAATTAGATTAGAAACCTAAGTACAACAAAAAACAAACAAAAAATTTGGCAAGCTATTATAAAACTGCTATTCTTTGTTTAGATTGAAGTGTATATTATCACCAATGAATAGTATTGAGCCAATTTGATGATTTTCAGCTTGAATAACATGTCAAATATTATTGAAACATAGATATTATTACTTCTGCAAATTTCCCGGGATCCCGGGAATTCCCGGGATTTCAAAAATATTTTTCCCGTTTCCCGGGAAATGCAAAACCCGGGAAAATTGGACGCCCTATTATTTTCTAATGACAATATCTCAGCAACTAATGATCCGATTTTCAGTGTTAAAACAAAAATCATTCGTAAATTTTTTCGATCTTTTCGAAAAAAATACTTTGAAATTTTTTAAATCAAGACTAACATTTTAAAAGGGCCAAACATTGAATATTACGCCCATTTAAAATGCTAGTCTTTATTTTAAAATTTTCAAAATATTTTTTTCGAAAAGATCGGAAAATTTCACGAATGTTTTAACATTGAAAATCGGACCATTAGTTGCTGAGATATCGTCATTAGAAAATAATGGGGCTGCTTTGGTGAGATTTAGAAAACTTCAATTTTCGTGTTTCTTTTTCTTAAAGCGGCTCTATCTCAGCAACCCGAGGTTTAATCTTGCAACACAAAAAAAGATGCAACTGACGGGATTCAAACCCAGCACCAACATTAAGGACTGACGCCTTAGCCCGCTTGTCCATCAGATCGATGTAGAATGAAAAGCATAAACGCATAAGTGAGCTTGATATTTCGGTCAAGTAGGTTTCTCACTCTGATGAACTACATACTTTAGGGTGTAATATTACACTAAATTTCATAAAATAATGCAAAATTTATTTTACCCCCTGGCCTTAAACATCTAGCTGAATTACTACATTTTTTGCCGTGTAAAATTCCTGAAATCATTTAATTTTTTCGATTTTTTATATGTTTTAGGGGATTAAAACGACTATTGAGAAATTTCTACGACATCGGTCTTTTTTTAGAATTTTAATTTTTGTATTTTTTAATCCGACAGAATTTTTGTTGGTGCCTTCGGTATGCCCAAAAAAGCCATTTTGCATCATTAGTTTGTCCATATAATTTGCCATACAAATTTGGCAGCTGTCCATACAAAAACGATGTATGAAAATTCAAAAATCTGTATCATTTGAAGGAATTTTTTGATCGATTTGGTATCTTCGGCAAAGTTGTAGGTATGGATATAGACTACACTGGAAAAAAATGATATACGGTTAAGAAGTTTTTGGTGATTTTTTATTTAACTTTTTGTCACTAAAACTTAATTTGCAAAAAAACACAATTTTTATTTTTTTTTAAATGCCAACTTTTCGGAAATTTCCAGGTTGTGCAAAAACATCTTTAACCGAGTTATGAATTTTCGAATCAATACTGATTTTCCAAAAAATCGAAATATTGATCGCTAAATATTTCAACTTCATTTTTCGATGTAAAATCGAATTTGCAATCAAAAAGTACTTTAGTGAAATTTTGATAAAGTGCACCGTTTTCAAGTTATATCCATTTTTGGTAACTTTTTTGAAAATAGTCGCAGTTTTTCATTTTTTTTAAATTAATTTTTGAAAAGCTGACAAAATTCTATATATTTTGCTTTCTAAACTTTGTAGATACGACCCTTAGTTGCTTAGGTATTGCCATGCAAATGTTTAAAAACATGAAAATTGATGTTTTCCAAGTCTCACCCAAACAATCCACCATTTTCTAACGTCAATCTAACTTATGGTCTGATTTAAAATGACTACAAATAGATTATTTTTCCAAATTTTATAGTTAAGACTAGAGGTGGGAAAAACCATTCTTTTTTAGGAGCCGCTCATTTTCGTTCGCTCATTAAAAAGAACCTCTCTTTATCAAAATATATATATATATATCAAAAGGATATTTTTAAGAATGGTGTGATTTTTTATGCTTTTTCACTTTGGGATCATAAAAATAACCTGATTTTTTTTTACTGAAAATAAGAAGAAAAACTTGAATTTTTTTTAAGCTTTGAAATATTTGAATTTGCCTTTTCAATAAAAAAAAATACGCTGCAATTAGTTGGAAATTCAAAGTTATATTTATAACAAGTTTAACAACCATTCCATCTTGGAACGGTCTTTTAAAAGACCGAAGTTTAAAAAAGAACCAAGGAATCTTTTTTTGTGAGCCATGGTTAGTTTGCTCTTTTAATTGAAACCGGCTCTTTGAGCGGCTCGCTCTTTTTTGCCCACCTCTATTTTAGACCAAAATGTTTTTTTTTAAAGACCTTAATATTTCGCAAATGAAATTCAGTTTCAAATTCAATAAAGTATTAATAATAACACCAGAACTTCCAGGGGTGTCGCCAGGTGTAAGGTTGAGGTCCTACAAATTTGCAGAAATTGCAGTTACCCCCAGACTTGTGTCACTCCTGCGGACGATATACATTAAATAGTAAACTCAATATAACAGTATTCAGTAAACTAGTCAAGCCAAGGCTTCAAGTTCAACGAGCCCCTGAGTCACAGTTACCACAAACAAAACTTGAAACCGGCGTGATTGCCAACAAGAACGCGATCCTCGGCTATGTGCACCACAGGACTTCGCTCTGACACTGAATCTCGGCTTTGGCAGCGAAGCGCTCTCAGACATGCGTTCGTCACTCCCAAGACGATCGGCAACAGTCAGTCAGTCAGTCCTGCCGCAGACCCAGCCCAAACCCGTGCTAAAGTGTTGATTGAGTGAACTCTAAATGTATTTTTAATCGACGGTGATCGACAGCTTGTTTTCCGCTTGGTTCAGCCGACGCCGGTTCAAGTTTTGCTCGGGCGTTCATGTGTTGTTAAAAATAGCGACTTTTGGCTCGTTTTTTTTTCGCGCTCGACGATCCTGGCAGTGGAAAACTTCCACACCGTTGTCAGCCGAGCCAACATTGTCGCTGCATTGTTTAATTTATCGGCTGCCCTTAACCGAGATGGCAACATCTAAAGTGTGTGTACAGTACACATAAATGCAAATCCGTGGCACTTGTCGTCCACTTGTCCCGGCAGCCACTGATTGAAACTAATTTCCATATTCGCAAACTACTTAACCAATCAGGCAAACAGACGAGAGGACAAAGTGCCCGGCCTGGTCTAGATTGTGCGGGCTAATCAAACAACTAATCACTACCACGTGGCCAACCTCCCCTCTTTAACCAGCTTCCTTCAGACTTCAGGAAAGTGATTGGTGTTACACGACTGCACGTTCTGGCGGCGAATCGGCAAATTGTAATCTTCTTGTTTGAAATGATAATAACCCCGCAAAAGGCGAACATGGCGGCTCCTGAAGGGCCCCCCTTCACCGCGACTGACTGCAGCACAGTAAAATTAGAGTGATCAAGAAGAACATTTCTAAGATAGTTCATAGTTTCCGCCGATGTGCCACCCAAGCTACAAGCACATAGGATGGACGTCAAATATCACCAACTTTTTTCCGAAACATTTTTTTTAATCTTAGAAAATATCTTGAAAATGAGCAGTTTTTATTCACTGTCTTCTCCGGAACATCGAAACATTCGATGGGTTTAGTTTGGTTGGGTCTGGGTTGGCCGGTTGGAAGGATGGCGCGAACACCGGCTATTTGTCACTCACTCACTTTGAGCGATATGTAAAGTCGTGCGCTGACGGGACGGCCCAGCGCACAGTGGGCGAAATGGAACCCAAAATCGGACTTAATTGAACGAGGCTGGTTCCCTGGTATGAATAATAGTCTTTCTTATGTAAAAAAATTCGGGGAATCGATTGGTGATGGTTTCATCCACCGCACGAGGCGGCAAAGGGTCCATTTTGCCCCAATTTCCCATTTTTCACATTTTTTTTCTTGAAAATCGGTCTGTATTTAGTGCGGAGGCTTTATGCGGCCTTCCAAAATGCACTTTACTTATGTGAAAACGTCCCAGGAATCCAGTAAAAATAAACACTTGCACCGCAAAAATCATCTAGGGTCCATTTAACCCCAATTCCGCTATAAAAGCATTTTTGGCCGTTTTCAAATGTTAGGTCAGATTTTAAAAATCTGAAAATATTTTTATCGTAAAGATCAGACAATTTTACATAAGAATGACGATTTGCACTTGATAGTTTGACACATTTATGTTGATAAAAATAAAATGTATATGAAAGGCAGTTTATTCTGCGTTTGGGAAAATTGGCCCAAAAGTGATTCTTCAATCTTTTTATTTAGTTTAATTTCTATATCAATATAAATGTGTCAAACTTTCAAGTGCAAATCGTCATTCTTATGTAAAATTGTCTGATCTTTACGATAAAAATATTTTCAGATTTTTAAAATCTGATCTAACATTTGAAAACGGCCAAAAATGCTTTTATAGCGGAATTGGGGTTAAATGGACCCTAGATGATTTTTGCGGTGCAAGTGGTTATTTTTACTGGATTCCTGGGACGTTTTCACATAAGTTAAGTGCATTTTGGAAGGCCGCATAAAGCCTCCGCTCTAAATACAGACCGATTTTCAAGAAAAAATGTGAAAAATGGAGAATTGGGGCAAAATGGACCCTTTGCCGTTTCGTGCGGTGGATGAAACCATCACCAATCGATTCCCCGGATTTTTTTACATAAGAAACACTATTATTCATACCAGGGAACCAGCCGCGTTCAATTAAGTCCGATTTTGGGTTCTATTTCGCCCACTGTGCAGCGTGTGTGGTTACGTCGTCGTCGTCGTCGGCGTTGAAGTCAACGTTGAGGAAGATGTTTTCAGACACTCGGGAGCACGGGAATCGACGCTGCTGTTGTGGTTGGTGGTTTGGTAGTGGAAGTCTTGGGTTGGAAACAATTTTAGGACAAAGTTATTAAAAAAATCTTATTTGAGCAAGTCGCCTTAACTTTTATCATTTATTCTGGTAAAAGTCTAGTACGCATTGATGATTTTAAAGTCTTTTTAACCTCGTTAAGACATTTACTTTTGACCAATAATTTAAATTCAATTTATCAGACCTCTTTAAGTGCTCCGAAGATGACCAAAAATGACCAATAATTACCAAAAAATACCAAAAAATACCAAAAATGGCCAAAATTGACCAAAAATTACCAAAAATGACCAAAAATGACCAAAAATGACCAAAAATTACCAAAAATTACCAAAAAATGACCAAAATTGACCAAAAATTACCAAAAATGACCAAAAATGACCAAAAATAACCAAAAATTACTAAAAATGACCAAAAATTACCAAAAATTACCAAAAATGCCCAAAAATGACCAAAAATGACCAAAATTGACCAAAAATAACCAAAAATTACTAAAAATGACCAAAAATGACCAAAAATTACCAAAAATGCCCAAAAATGACCAAAAATGACCAAAAATGACCAAAAATGACCAAAAATGACCAAAAATGACCAAAAATGACCAAAAATGACCAAAAATGACCAAAAATGACCAAAAATGACCAAAAATGACCAAAAATGACCAAAAATGACCAAAAATGACCAAAAATTACCAAAAAATACCAAAAATGACCAAAAATTACCAAAAATGACCAAAAATGACCAAAAATGACCAAAAATGACCAAAAATGACCAAAAATGACCAAAAATGACCAAAAATGATCAATAATGATCAATAATGATTAAACATGACAAAAATGACAAAAATGACAAAAATGACAAAAATGACAAAAATGACAAAAATGACAAAAATGACAAAAATGACAAAAATGACAAAAATGACAAAAATGACAAAAATGCGAAAATGACAAAAATGACAAAAATGACAAAAATGACAAAAATGACAAAAATGACAAAAATGACAAAAATGACAAAAATGACAAAAATGACAAAAATGACAAAAATGACAAAAATGACAAAAATGACAAAAATGACAAAAATGACAAAAATGACAAAAATGACAAAAATGACAAAAATGACAAAAATGACAAAAATGACAAAAATGACAAAAATGACAAAAATGACAAAAATGACAAAAATGACAAAAATGACAAAAATGACAAAAATGACAAAAATGACAAAAATGACAAAAATGACAAAAATGACAAAAATGACAAAAATGACAAAAATGACAAAAATGACAAAAATGACAAAAATGACAAAAATGACAAAAATGACAAAAATGACAAAAATGACAAAAATGACAAAAATGACAAAAATGACAAAAATGACAAAAATGACAAAAATGACAAAAATGACAAAAATGACCAAAAATGGCCAAAAATGGACAAAAATTATCAAAAATGACCAAAAATGACCAAAAATGATCAAAAAATGACCAAAAATGATCAAACATGACAAAAATGACAAAAATGACAAAAATGACAAAAATGACAAAAATGACAAAAATGACAAAAATGACAAAAATGACAAAAATGACAAAAATGACAAAAATGACAAAAATGACAAAAATGACAAAAATGACAAAAATGACAAAAATGACAAAAATGACAAAAATGACAAAAATGACAAAAATGACAAAAATGACAAAAATGACAAAAATGACAAAAATGACAAAAATGACAAAATGACAAAAATGACAAAAATGACAAAAATGACAAAAATGACAAAAATGACAAAAATGACAAAAATGACAAAAATGACAAAAATGACAAAAATGACAAAAATGACAAAAATGACAAAAATGACAAAAATGACAAAAATGACAAAAATGACAAAAATGACAAAAATGACAAAAATGACAAAAACAAAAATGACAAAAATGACAAAAATGACAAAAATGACAAAAATGACAAAAATGACAAAAATGACAAAAATGACAAAAATGACAAAAATGACAAAAATGACAAAAATGTCAAAAATGTCAAAAATGTCAAAAATGACAAAAATGACAAAAATGACAAAAATGACAAAAATGACAAAAATGACAAAAATGACAAAAATGACAAAAATGACAAAAATGACAAAAATGACAAAAATGACAAAAATGACAAAAATGACAAAAATGACAAAAATGACAAAAATGCGAAAATGACAAAAATGACAAAAATGACAAAAATGACAAAAATGACAAATTAAGTATTTTCAAATCGAAATAGTAATTTTTTTTTAATGAAAATAGGTAAGACTTTGCTGTTTAAGTTTCATTTGGTTGTTACACAATGCTCAATTTTTTCGGATTTAAGTTGTTTTTTTCCTAAATATTATTTGTGAAAACGAATGAAATTTCAATACTTATTTTCATAAATCACATTCCATTTCATCACCTTCTTTCTTGCCTGAAAGTCATTCATTTGCTAGCGTTGAATCTATTTCCCGATTGAACCCTGCCGGCTATTGCTAATAGCAGTCCTCCGGACCGGAAGTTACTCTGTATCTTTTGCCAAAACAGTGCTCTCTCGTCCTCTCCTCCCTTAAACATACACTTCCTTGCCGCTTCCCCAGACCACAGCGCCAGTAAATATTGTGTAATCGGAAGCATTCAGTCCAGCACCCATTCCAAGATTGGAGACCGTTTAGCTCAGCTGGTTTCGCCGGGCTTTATTGTTTTTCCGGGGAAAATGCGGCGGTGGCTCTTCGCTTTCGTTGTTTCGATTTTCCCACCACCAAGACCAACTTGATGGGTCCCGTCTGAACCTTTAAGGGAAAAAGTAACGCACAAGGGATGTGCCGCGATTCTCAGACTCGGTGTGTGTGTGTAATAAAGCGAAATAACGCGAATTTTGCGATTTGTGGAAGGTGGTGGCGCGGCAAGAGCGATTATGGTGTTTTTCCTGGAAAACTCGGGGGGCAAGCCATCGTGAAAAGTTTTGTGGAGCACTCGGCGGGGCGGGGGGTGTGGACGTGCCAGGAATCGATACTGCGAAAGACTACCTTCTTAAAGAGGGCGCGGGTCAAAAAGGAGGGAAGTTGTTGAAAAAGGTTGCGGGCAATTAAATTTTTGACGTTGAAAATCAAAGTTTTCTGACGAGGGTAGTGTCAGGAACAGACGTTTGTAAGTGGCTCGATTTATGGTCTTCTTTGTTGCATTAATGACAATTAGAGCAATAAAAATGTTTCGTACCATGCTAATTTTTGAGCAGATAGTTAATGTTCTTTTTTCAATATTATCTTAAAAATTAATCTCAATTCATGAACAGCAGAAAAAGTCAATCACTGCAGTGAATTTCGATTACCAGCATTGATTTCGCATTTTGTTCCCAATTTTCCCTGGAAAAGTTTAAACGATTCGTGCAATTTTCAAAGTTGATCTGACACACAGGATCGCTGCTGGCATGCCGAAATAATTTTCCTGTTACTGCACGCTCGTTTACTTTCCAGCCAGAGCCATATGAATGAAATAACTCGACAAAAAAGAATGAAAAAAAAAAAAAAACGCTGAACCGAACAAACAATCATTCACGTTTTACGAACAGTGGATGGGTGGGTGGCGTTGAGGGTGGGTGCATTTATTTGTACTCCACACACAGATAGCATATCAATCGAGCAGCACACCAGCTTACCACTGCAAAAATGTGTAAAGTGTAAGTGTGCGTGTGTGTGCGTGTCTGTGTGTACACAGAGGCTTACAACTACAATAACACCAATTCATCACCGATTTGCCACCGACGAATGGGCTACGCGTATTGTTCCACTTCCCCACCACCCCCACACTGGTGGGGACTCTTTTAAAAATAGCTCAACCCCTCCCCCTCCTTGCATTCAAATGATTGAATGACTCTGCAGTGTGTGCGCGCTGAAAACTGCTGATGATGATTGCACACGGTGGGTACAATTTAGAGAGGGTGGTGGTGGAGTGAGCTGGGTGGGTGCAACATCCCAAGAACCAATTGAGACAAACAATTCGTCGTCGTCGTCATAGGAGGCCGTGCAATGAAGGTTGCTGCAACTGCAATGCTAGTCAATGATGGAAGGGTAATAAGGGAGAGAGGAACCCTGGAATCTCCCCTGCGACACCCAACCGATGATGGGAGCATAAATCGTGTAAAACTGCACACTTGGCAGAGGCATAGCGGATGATCCTGGGCTGGGGATGATTGGAATGGCTGTAATGGGGGTGTTACGTCATTTTTGGATGGCAGCATACCAAACTTTTGATTCCAAGTTTTATTTTCATGAAAAATGTGAAAATCAAACATTTGCCTTTTCAATTACTTGATATTGTTTAAAGTATTTTTAATATTCTTTACTATATTTTTTTTTCTCTTGAAAACAGACATTGACATCTTTGCAAATTGAAGGACCATCAAGCCTTTGTACTTCGTAAACAAAAGTTTAGATGATTGTTGTTTTACTGTAATTTGAACTTTTGCCAATTGAATTTTTTTAAGTCAATTCATTATTCAGTTACAAAAACAGAAAAATATACAGCAAATCCCCACGAAAACAGCATGAAAAAAAAAAACAAAAGTGCTCGGATCGAGCCCAAATTATTTTTGGGGGTTCCCTGGCCGAAATAATTAGACTCTTATTTTTTTGTTTGGCCATTAGGGTGACCTACGCCGCGTTAGGGTGGTCCGAAAAATTGGCATTTTCGTCGATTTTCGCAAAAAAACACTTTTTTCGAAAAATCATGACTCCTCGCCATTTCAACAGATTCCAATTGTCTTATACGCAAATGAAAGGTGATAAGTTGGCCTTTCAAAGAAAAATAGTTACAAATTTAAAAATCTAGCCTAACATATGAAAAGGGTGTATGAAACTTAAAAATGCCGTTTTGACGGTGTCTGGACCAAAGAGCCTATGTCTGAAAACATTTTTATCGGATTCCCGGAGATTTTTTACATAACATACTAAAAAATGGGAAGAGTTCATCAGGATTCCAAGATATGATTTTTTGAAAATAAAATCCGTGTTTTTCGACGCGCCACGCGCAAAAACCGGAAATGACGAAATCGGCAAAAAATCAACTTTTTTCACTAAAACTGCGATTACTTCAAAATTTCAGCGATGACCTATATTTGTTTTGGTACCAAAATTTTCGTAATTAAAAGACGCAACTTTTGGTACCCAGACATGTGTAGGTCATCGCTGAAATTTTAGAGTACATTTTTGAGCAGTTTTCATTGACAATTTTTTTTTAAATTTTTATTTGCATGGTAAATGTTTAAAATGCAGATTTGTAATAATTTTAAAATTATGAGAGAAAAGTGGGAAAATTCATTAGTTGATAGAAAATTAATTTTATTACTCCCAAGATTTTCGCAAATCGACTTTTCCAACTGAATTACCAAAATATGGATTTTGTAGCTATCGGTGATATATTTAAGGTGGCAAATAACGAAATTGGGCACTGGATATATGGTTTCCCGGAAAAAAATTTAGGGGTATCTTGAATGCCATCAAATAATTAAAAAATAATGTTTGCATACAAAATCAAATTTGAAATCAGAAGTTACATCGAAGGTATTTTTTATGAAAAGCTTTTTTTCAGGTTAAAGCCATTTAAATGTGAAAGTTTTCAAAACAGAAATCAGTTTTTTGCAATTTAAAACATATTTTTTTAAAAGCTTAAAAAAGCTTAACTTGCATTCTTCGACATTGTTTATCGGACTGCTGTTTGTTGAGATGCAGCCTTTTGAAGCTTAACTTTAGTGAAAAATGATGTTTTCTCAGTGTCATTAAATTTTCTCTTTATTTTCAATTTACGATATCTTGGAAACTATTGGTTTGATTTTCAATGTAAAATAATAAAACTCGCTGAATTTTTTAAGGAACTGGAATTAGAGAAAACTATTGACATTCAAAGGATTTAAATTTATTTCCAGCTGTCCAATATGTCGCGAGATTATAATTTTTAAAAATGCACTGGGGTAGACCACGAAAGGTCCATTTACTATTTTCGGAAAAAAGTTTTTTTCAAATTAAACTTGAAAAAAATGTTGCGCTCAAAATTTTATAGTCATGATTTTTCTTGTTTGTAATAGATTTTAAGTATTCAAATTTAACTTAAACGACAAATTTTTAATCATCAAGGTTGCTGCTACAGTTTCAAAGAATATGTTTTACAAAATGCATTTAAAATTTATGTTATGTTGTTACAATGTCAAAATTAAGGTTTTTTTTTAAAAACTAGTTACTATAAATAATGATTTTTCGAATTCTGTTTCAAAAACGTTACTTAATCCACCTTTAGGTGGTTGGTGCCTTCCTCACATTCATAAAGTGAAGACACTATACTTCCTCAAAAAAGTGTATAAATAACACTTATTTTTTATCAAAACATCTGAGATCCGGCCTCAAAAAAGTGTATCAAAAACACTAAAGTGCTTATAACTTTTGATAGGGTTGTCAGATCTTCAATCTTTTGGGCTTGCTGGAAAGTTCTTTTGATTACCTGTCCAACGATATGTTGCATGATAGATCCGGACAACTTTTTCATCAAAATATATGAAATCCGGCTTCAAAAAAGTCTATAAGTAACACTTAAGTGCTCATAACTTTTGATGGGGTTGTCAAATCTTCAATATTTTTAACGCGTTGGAAAGGTCTTTCAAATACCTTTCTAATAATATATAGCATGACGGGTTTTCTTACAAAAACTACCCTCACAGAAAAAAAATATGTAAATTTACACAGTACGTAATTACTGTTTGTTATGTAAACTCATTCAATGTAATGTTGAAAAATGATGTAAAGAGTAAAAAGTCATGGAAATTACTCCAATGTAAATCTAAATCTAATGTAAATCATGAATCTAATGGAAACGTTGAGCATGGAAACTCAAATCTGATGAATTTCTACCCGTGTTCGGCTTCCTGTAAATTCCTATTTAATGTAAATCATATATCCAATGTATTTCTGCCAAACGTTGACTTCAAAACTACCCGAACTAAAAATAGTTATATTTGGTTCTCTTTCTATCGCTCTCATATTTCGCTTGCCCACTGCCAGAGCCTCGACCTGAACAAGTTGATGCTTTAGCCGCTCGTTTATAAAATGCGAAGATGGCTCAGTCGGCAGCGGGTAGCAGCAGTAACACCGAACATTCTACCCGTCGTCCGTTCGATTCCAGTCCAGCGTTATTCCACCGTCGACGAGAAAGCGTCCTCTACCTGTGAAACAACTTTTTAAAATCATAATTTCCTTTTGCTGCCCGCTTCACTCATTTTAAGATAGAACATAGGCCACACCCTTTTCCTACTGCAATCCAAGTCGAGCTTCTCATTCCCATTGGCCAATCAGAATTAGTTGATTTGAACTAATGTAAATTTCAAAACTAATGTAAATTCCAAAACTAATGTAAATTTTCAAAACTAATGTAAACTTCTAATGAATCTAATGTAAATTTCCAATGAACCTAATGTAAATATACATCATTTATCATGATACCTTTTGCTACATGATAAATAATGTAAATTTACAGAAATATTTTTTTCTGTGCTTTTTACAATCTTCCGAAGTTTAGCTAAAATCGTTTTTTAGCATAACTTTTGAAGTACTTTTTTAAACTTCATAACATTAACTAAGGTCTTGCGGGACCCCAAGACGGATCGAATGAGACCAAAACGGTCTAAATCGGTTCAGCCAGTCCGGAGATAATCGAGTGCATATTTTTCGGTGCACGGACTCACATCCAGACACACACACAGACATTTGTTCAAAATTTGATTGTGAGTCGATAGGTATACGTGAAGGTGGGTCTACGAAGTCAAATAAAGAAGTTCATTTTTCGAGTGATTTTAAAGCCTTTCCTCATTGAAGTGAGGAAGGCAAAACACATGAAATTTACAGTTTACATACTAATTTTATCTCCTTTTAGTGGAAATTTTCCAAAGAATCCGAAAATGCATTTCGTTTTCCGATTCAAAATTATGTTTATCCTAATTTCAAAATTTTCCTAGTTATTATTAACTAATTTTCGTAACTTTTTAAAATTTTATGATTTTCTTTCTTGAAGTACATCACGAATAGTATTATACCACATCATTCCCTTCGTATTTAATTTGTGTTTTTCATTTTGCTAGAAAATCTTAATCCTCTACTGCCCAATTTTTTTTATTTTTTTCCCGTATTCAGGAGGCCATTTTGAGCAACTTTAATTGTACGGAAAACTTTACTTCTTTTGTTTTATATTTTTTGTTTCATTTTTAGTGTTTTGATTTGCATTTTCTTGTTCAATATTTGGCTTACTCTACCACTTTCTGTTACTGTCACTTTTTTTCTATTTTTTGCTTGTTTTTCGAATTTTCTACTATAGAATGATATCATTATCATTTAAATTGTAAAAAAAAATGTTTAGAGGCATATTCTGGTGCTTTACAAAAAATATTCCCCGGTTTACGATTGTCAGCATTTGAAAAGTTCAAATACGTGTTTTAAGTCCTTTCAAAAGGTTGCTCTAGATTCTAAACTCTAAATAATGATTGTACATTAAGTCTTGTGAAATTGATTTTGAGCTTTTTTAACTAATTAAAGAAATTGTTTTTTTTTTGTAGTTCAGTGAAATCTTAACAAAATTTGTATGATTTGTGAGAATCTGCTAATTTGATGAAATTGGATGAATGAATCCATAAGCTGCCAAACGTATGAGAATTTCCCCTTTTTTATTCAACTTCAAACATTAGAAAGGCAAGTTAATTCTTACATTTTATGATCATCCCTCTTCATAAATATAGGAGTAAAGATTGAAAATTGCTGACGATTGCCCCGACCGTTCCGTATTTCTCATCCAGAACTGCAGCACAGAGCAAACCAAACCTCTGCGGACGCGGTTCAAACCGCACTCATCTCGAGGAACAACCAACCATGGTGTTCAACTGACAGCACCAAAAGCTAGCCGCTGCTGCAGATCCACGCGACCAGAAACCGATGATTTGTGATTTATGTAAGCTTCAAGAAGCTTCCGCACCTTGGCCTGTGAGCGCTAGATTCGCCGTCCGCGCGTACGAGCGATAAATTATTATCATTGGGGAAAATTGATACGCCCCAGAGCCAAGCCAACCCCGACCGCCAAAGTCGGGCGCGCGCAGTTCGAGTTCAATTAGCTGCGGCGGCGGGGTTGTTCTGCGGAACTGCAACCGTAACCGTTAGTTGGCCAATTGAGTGCCATCAAGTGAATGTGTGCGATGTTCTAGTTCCAACGTAATCAACTGTTTTGACGATGATGCTGCAATGAACATTTCCACAAATAGGCCATCACAAGCGCTGGTAGTGGCAATTAATTTTATCAATTTCTTCCCAGAAGCTGCCGGCGCGCACACTGACGAGGATGAGAAAATTGAAAAACACTCATGAGAAAAAAAAACAAGTCGGGGGAAAAACGCTGCCCCCTAGGGAGGACGTGGATAAGGAGGGAAACTCGATACGCTCTGGGACATTGAAGACGATAAAACGACAAACATTAGACAAATGAGTCAACGCATCGTCGAACGTTGAAGATTTTCAGCAGAACCCGGAATGGCCGGCGACACGACCAGGGTGCGGAGAAAGTGCTGAAGATCAACACATTAACGCAAACGCCAGCCGACGAAAACGTGGCACCGTGGACAGGCTGGTTGGTGGATGGGTGGTGTTTTTGGACCGAAAGGAGGACGTGTTTTCAAGAGGGTCAGGGACGGATTAAGGATTGCTCCATTTAGGATCATTAATGTGTATTCCTTTTTCAATAACGTCATGTTAATCTTAAATACATTGTTTAAACATTACTCAGATTTGAATTTTGTATTCAATTAATATGCAAAAGAATTGCATTGTATAATTGAATGGTACTGTTAGTCGGATTTTTGTAATGGAATTCTCCAAAATTTTGGCCATGGATTATTTTTGGTATTTTTGGCCCTATGATTAAACAAGCTATTTTTCGACATTGGTTCCTACAGACAAGTTTCCATATATATTTAACAGCTGCCCATACAAAACGGAATCTGTATCTTGAGATCAGAATGCTTGATGAATTTGGTAGCTTGAGTAAAGATTTAGGAAAAAAATATTTTGTTTTGTTTCATATTGTAACACAAAAAAGGCTAAATTTACAACTTATTCTTTTTTAAATGTTAGACAGAAATTAAAAATTCTGATGTCCGATAGCTCACACAATTTCACGTATGATTCATTTTTTACCTTTCTTACTAAAGAAAGGTATAGGGTTTGCTTTTGGCTCCGACTCAAAATCAAGCTTCTTTTTGACATTGTAAAATCGGATAAATAGTTACTGAGATATCTGCATTTTAAACTGAGTGTTTTTTGGGTGACAACAAAAGCCCCATTTTCCTTTGTTTTTATTCTTTAGTGGGCTGTGTTTCAGCAACTACATAAAAGTCAAATTATCAATTTTTCTTAGAAATTTTATTTTAATTTTTGAAAAGTATGAATATCTGCAAGCCTCTGGGCACTCCAAAAATAAAATAAAAAGTCGGGTGTTTTTCACAAAATCAAAGTTTCGGTACATTTTCCTCGAAAACGATGCTCTTTATGAAAATTTATGTAAAGTACTTTTAAATGTTGCATTTTGAAATTGACAACAATGCCAAATATTTTTTACTCTGGGTTAAGGCTCAATAGTTGACTGTCTAAAAAATAGGTTTGAAAAAATGAGAGCTTTATTTTTTCGTTTAAAGCAAGTTTCTAAAAATACCAAACATATGAAATATGTCAGTAGTTTAGAGATTCATATTTATCAGACAAACTCAATTGAAAATACAACAATTAATTAGTTAACTGGGCTTAAATTTTGTCCGAACATCTAGGAAAATTTAAATTTTATAATGTGTTCATTTGTTGTGTTCAAAAAAATCTATGATTAATTATAAAAAAATGTTTTATTTTCATACCAAAAATGGCATGATAAATAAAATGAAGTTTTTCATCAAAAATATATGCAAATATCACACCTGTATTCGTATTTCATATATTTTTTTATTCTTAAATCATCATAATGTTAATTAGAAAAACTTAAATCGAAAATAAAATCGTTGACAAAGTTGAATGAATTTAAAGTGATAAATTGAAGTAAAAAAACGATACAAGTATGTAAAACGTATATAATCCAACTATTTTCTTGCTTTTTTTTTTCGAATAATTAAAAACAATATTTTTTTGTTGATATTTTTTGTTTCGCTTTTGTTATGAATCTTCTGCTTTTTAAAGAACCTTCAAGTTTTTTAACGTTTTGATTTAAATATTTTTAAAAATAATTTTTGTACCTAAAGTATGTTTAATGATTTTTTATACTGAAAAATTATAACTGAGAAGTAAAATTGACATACCACGAATCGCAAATAGTTTAGTCTTGAGGTATGAAAATAAAAATAATTGTTATAAAATATCGTCATGATTTTTTTTTTCAACAAAATTTCGCTAAATAAAGCATAAAAGCTTAAAAACTGAGTAGAGCAATTCTCTACGAAATCGGTCTTTTTTCTTCAATTTTAATTTTTGTATTTTTTAATCCGGCTGAAACTTTTTTGGTGCCTTCGGTATGCCCAAAGAAGCCATTTTGCATCATTAGTTTGTCCATATAATTTTCCATACAAATTCGGCAGCTGTCCATACAAAAATGATGTATGAAAATTCAAAAATCTGTATCTTTTGAAGGAATTTTTGATCGATTTGGTGTCTTCGGCAAAGTTGTAGGTATGGATACGGACTACACTGGAAAAAATAATACACGGTAAAAAAATTTGGTGATTTTTTATTTAACTTTTATCACTAAAACTTGATTTACAAAAAAACACTATTTTTAATTTTTTTTATTTTTTGATATGTTTTAGAAGACATAAAATGCCAACTTTTCAGAAATTTCCAGGTTGTGCAAAAATCACTGACCGAGTTATGAATTTTTTAATCAATACTGATTTTTCAAAAAATCGAAATTTTGGTCGTAAAAATTTTTCAACTTCATTTTCGATGTAAAATCAAATTTGCAATCAAAAAGTACTTTACTAAAATTTTGATAAAGTGCACCGTTTTCAAGTTATAGCCATATTTAAGTGACTTTTTGAAAATAGTCGCAGTTTTCATTTTTAAATTAGTGCACATGTTTGCCCAGTTTTGAAAAAAATATTTTTGAAAAGCTGAGAAAATTCTCTATATTTTGCTTATTCGGACTATGTTGATACGACCTTTAGTTGCTGAGATATTGCAATGCAAAGGTTTAAAAACAGGAAAATTGATGTTTTCTAAGTTTCACCCAAACAACCCACCATTTTCTATCGTCAATATCTCAGCAACTAATGGTCCGATTTTCAATGAAAATGAATTGTGAATTGTGAAACAATTGTGAAATTTTCCGATCTTTTCGAAAAAAATATTTTTGGAATTTTCAAATCAAGACAAACATTTTAAAAGGGCGTAATATTGAATGTTTGGCCTTTGTGAAATGTTAGTCTTGATTTGAAAATTCCAAAAATATTTTTTTCGAAGAGATCGGAAAATTTCACAAATGTTTCATATATTAACATTGAAAATCGGACCATTAGTTGCTGAGATATTGACGATAGAAAATGGTGGGTTGTTTGGGTGAAACTTAGAAAACATCAATTTTCCTGTTTTTAAACCTTTGCATTGCAATATCTCAGCAACTAAAGGTCGTATCAACAAAGTCCAAATAAGCAAAATATAGAGAATTTTCTCAGCTTTTCAAAATATTTTTCAAAACTGGGCAAACATGTGCACTAATTTAAAAATGAAAAACTGCGACTATTTTCAAAAAGTCACTTAAATATGGCTATAACTTGAAAACGGTGCACTTTATCAAAATTTCAGTAAAGTACTTTTGATTGCAAATTTGATTTTACATCGAAAATGAAGTTGAAAATTTTACGACCAAAATTTCGATTTTTGAAAAATCAGTATTGATTAAAAAATTCATAACTCGGTCAGTGATTTTGCACAACCTGAAATTTCTGAAAAGTTGGCATTTTATGCCTTCTAAAACATATCAAAAAAAAAAATTAAAAATAGTGTTTTTGTAAATCAAGTTTTAGTGATAAAAGTTAAATAAAAAATCACCAAATTTTTTACCGTGTATTATTTTTCCAGTGTAGTCCGTATCCATACCTACAACTTTGCCGAAGACACCAAATCGATCAAAAATTCCTTCAAAAGATACAGATTTTTGAATTTTCATACATCATTTTTGTATGGACAGCTGCCGAATTTGTATGGAAAATTATATGGACAAACTAATGATGCAAAATGGCTTCTTTGGGCATACCGAAGGCACCAAAAAAGTTTCAGTCGGATTAAAAAATACAAAAAAAATCGAATGACTGAAATCCTAGAGAACTGCTCAGTATCAATCGTTTCGATTAGAATTTATAAGAATTCAACATATATTTACACTTCGACATTTGAAATGCGTAATATTACTTGAGTTTTCTTTAACATCCTTAATGGATTTTACTCTCAATGTAAAATATAAATAATGTTTAGCATTATTTAAAAATAATCAACGAATATTCAAACGAACTGTCACAAAAATAAAAAAAAAACAATGGACTTACCAAAAAAAAAAAAGAGTTTAAAAACTTATTCTAATATTTATTGCAAATGTTTACTTTCATATTTTCCATCATCAAAATTTGTGTAATTGTCTGCTGTACAACTTTGTAGAACATTATTATACTCTAAAAAATAACCCTGTAAAGTTGGAAAAAACACGAAATTTTGAAATGAAAAATTTTGTTCTAAATGAATAAAATGACCCTTCTGGGTCAATGTTGATTCGAAAAGTGCATAATTTTACATAAAAGTCCCTTTGACACCAAATTTCTATCTCATCACCGTTTCAGGCTGCAAATTATTGAAAAACACCTCTTTTTCACATGTTCAAAAATGGAAGGGGTCGTACCGCCCCTCCGTCACGAGATATAAAAAAGGGACTTCGTGATCAGGGACAAAAGTTACCCCTTAGGATAAAGTTTCACGCAAATCGAAGAGGGGTCGGGGTCACTTTTCCCAATTTCGTGTGAGTTGGTAGAGAATTACCCAGTAATAAGGACCCAAAAATTTTAAACTAACGATTTCCAAGCTTTAGCCCCCCAAATCTGGCCCTGACTTTGACCACTAGCCGATACGCGGTGAAGCATTCTAGAAGGTGGCCGTTTCTCCGAGGGAGTCACGCACATTGGCCCCGCCAGGCCACACTCTGATCTTCTAGGAAAAACACAATCCTCAAGCCTCTCGACTCTCTCAAGAGCTGATGACGAAGAAAGGTCCATCTTGAAGACGGCGACAAACGACTGCTCGACGGCTGATTGAAGTGTGTGGCAGCGAGTCGTTTTGATTGATGGATTCTTGATGACACATTGGGACGAACAACAACAACAACTTTGAGATTGGGATTAACCGAGGGATGTCCAGATGTTGGCGAGCGAGGGGCGGCTCTGCACACCACGTGTTGATGAAGCCTTCGAGCTGTTAATGTTTGTCGGATGCATGCGCAGCAGCAAAAGCAAAAAATCAATTTGCTCACGGATCCATCAACTCCTTCCAAACTAGAGCTGAAGTGGGATATGCATAATGAGATGAGCCTGTGACATGAGAGGAGGAAAATTGGACGATCCACACTTTAAGTTGAAATGAAGATCTTTAAAGTTGGTGAAAGAATCGCAAAAAGCTACTAACGGCACATCACCTAATTAGAATGCAACTTGATATCGATGGTTTTTCAAGCAATCTTTCAACGTCTTCCACCATCTGGACCAACTCCGACTGCCAGAATTGAATCCTTAAAGAAACGTTAAAGCTACGTGCAAGGTGAAAAAACGAGCAAATAATAAGTAAGTCTGAGAGCCTAAGGCAAAACCGCTCCGGCCAACAAAAAGACTCGATTATGTTTCAATCTAGCGGCGTGCCTTAAGTTTCTCGTTGGTTGGACTTCAACGCGGCTGTATGTTGGTTCATTATCCTTATCGGTGGTGCCACAGTCATTTAAACTTTTACGAATACTTTTTTTTCTTTGGGAATGTGTTTTTTGTTATTGTTTGGCGAGAAATTTGCATTCGGGATAGGAACTCAGGAGAGACTTTGGAAGTACAGAGAAAAAAGTTGTGCCCAAATGTGTAGCCCAGCTGTGTTGGATGCCTGGGAAAGGTAACTGACAACTTTCAAGTGCGGTTTTGTGGTTTTTGGGAATTAGCTGGAAAAGGGGCGAACCGAACAGTTCACTTGGGCATGTGTTGACAAATAAAAACGAAGAAATTGGTATTTAATAAATTCCATTTGAAACAAGTTTAGCTCTTAGAAGATGACTTTTCTGTTTTTCAATCTCAAAATAGAGTTCAAGAAATTCAAGAAATTCAAGAAATTCAAGAAATTCAAGAAATTCAAGAAATTCAAGAAATTCAAGAAATTCAAGAAATTCAAGAAATTCAAGAAATTCAAGAAATTCAAGAAATTCAAGAAATTCAAGAAATTCAAGAAATTCAAGAAATTCAAGAAATTCAAGAAATTCAAGAAATTCAAGAAATTCAAGAAATTCAAAAATTCAAGAAATTCAAGAAATTCAAGAAATTCAAGAAATTCAAGAAATTCAAGAAATTCAAGAAATTCAAGAAATTCAAGAAATTCAAGAAATTCAAGAAATTTAAGAAATTCAAGAAATTCAAGAAATTCAAGAAATTCAAGAAATTCAAGAAATTCAAGAAATTCAAGAAATTCAAGAAATTCAAGAAATTCAAGAAATTCAAGAAATTCAAGAAATTCAAGAAATTCAAGAAATTCAAGAAATTCAAGAAATTCAAGAAATTCAAGAAAATCAAGAAATTCAAAAAATTCAAGAAATTCAAGAAATTCAAGAAATTCAAGAAATTCAAGAAATTCAAGAAATTCAAGAAATTCAAGAAATTCAAGAAATTCAAGAAATTCAAGAAATTCAAGAAATTCAAGAAATTCAAGAAATTCAAGAAATTCAAGAAATTCAAGAAATTCAAGAAATTCAAGAAATTCAAGAAATTCAAGAAATTCAAGAAATTCAAGAAATTCAAGAAATTCAAGAAATTCAAGAAATTCAAGAAATTCAAGAAATTCAAGAAATTCAAGAAATTCAAGAAATTCAAGAAATTCAAGAAATTCAAGAAATTCAAGAAATTCAAGAAATTCAAGAAATTCAAGAAATTCAAGAAATTCAAGAAATTCAAGAAATTCAAGAAATTCAAGAAATTCAAGAAATTCAAGAAATTCAAGAAATTCAAGAAATTCAAGAAATTCAAGAAATTCAAGAAATTCAAGAAATTCAAGAAATTCAAGAAATTCAAGAAATTCAAGAAATTCAAGAAATTCAAGAAATTCAAGAAATTCAAGAAATTCAAGAAATTCAAGAAATTCAAGAAATTCAAGAAATTCAAGAAATTCAAGAAATTCAAGAAATTCAAGAAATTCAAGAAATTCAAGAAATTCAAGAAATTCAAGAAATTCAAGAAATTCAAGAAATTCAAGAAATTCAAGAAATTCAAGAAATTCAAGAAATTCAAGAAATTCAAGAAATTCAAGAAATTCAAGAAATTCAAGAAATTCAAGAAATTCAAGAAATTCAAGAAATTCAAGAAATTCAAGAAATTCAAGAAATTCAAGAAATTCAAGAAATTCAAGAAATTCAAGAAATTCAAGAAATTCAAGAAATTCAAGAAATTCAAGAAATTCAAGAAATTCAAGAAATTCAAGAAATTCAAGAAATTCAAGAAATTCAAGAAATTCAAGAAATTCAAGAAATTCAAGAAATTCAAGAAATTCAAGAAATTCAAGAAATTCAAGAAATTCAAGAAATTCAAGAAATTCAAGAAATTCAAGAAATTCAAGAAATTCAAGAAATTCAAGAAATTCAAGAAATTCAAGAAATTCAAGAAATTCAAGAAATTCAAGAAATTCAAGAAATTCAAGAAATTCAAGAAATTCAAGAAATTCAAGAAATTCAAGAAATTCAAGAAATTCAAGAAATTCAAGAAATTCAAGAAATTCAAGAAATTCAAGAAATTCAAGAAATTCAAGAAATTCAAGAAATTCAAGAAATTCAAGAAATTCAAGAAATTCAAGAAATTCAAGAAATTCAAGAAATTCAAGAAATTCAAGAAATTCAAGAAATTCAAGAAATTCAAGAAATTCAAGAAATTCAAGAAATTCAAGAAATTCAAGAAATTCAAGAAATTCAAGAAATTCAAGAAATTCAAGAAATTCAAGAAATTCAAGAAATTCAAGAAATTCAAGAAATTCAAGAAATTCAAGAAATTCAAGAAATTCAAGAAATTCAAGAAATTCAAGAAATTCAAGAAATTCAAGAAATTCAAGAAATTCAAGAAATTCAAGAAATTCAAGAAATTCAAGAAATTCAAGAAATTCAAGAAATTCAAGAAATTCAAGAAATTCAAGAAATTCAAGAAATTCAAGAAATTCAAGAAATTCAAGAAATTCAAGAAATTCAAAAATTCAAGAAATTCAAGAAATTCAAGAAATTCAAGAAATTCAAGAAATTCAAGAAATTCAAGAAATTCAAGAAATTCAAGAAATTCAAGAAATTCAAGAAATTCAAGAAATTCAAGAAATTCAAGAAATTCAAGAAATTCAAGAAATTCAAGAAATTCAAGAAATTCAAGAAATTCAAGAAATTCAAGAAATTCAAGAAATTCAAGAAATTCAAGAAATTCAAGAAATTCAAGAAATTCAAGAAATTCAAGAAATTCAAAGAAATTCAAGAAATTCAAGAAATTCAAGAAATTCAAGAAATTCAAGAAATTCAAGAAATTCAAGAAATTCAAGAAATTCAAGAAATTCAAGAAATTCAAGAAATTCAAGAAATTCAAGAAATTCAAGAAATTCAAGAAATTCAAGAAATTCAAGAAATTCAAGAAATTCAAGAAATTCAAGAAATTCAAGAAATTCAAGAAATTCAAGAAATTCAAGAAATTCAAGAAATTCAAGAAATTCAAGAAATTCAAGAAATTCAAGAAATTCAAGAAATTCAAGAAATTCAAGAAATTCAAGAAATTCAAGAAATTCAAGAAATTCAAGAAATTCAAGAAATTCAAGAAATTCAAGAAATTCAAGAAATTCAAGAAATTCAAGAAATTCAAGAAATTCAAGAAATTCAAGAAATTCAAGAAATTCAAGAAATTCAAGAAATTCAAGAAATTCAAGAAATTCAAGAAATTCAAGAAATTCAAGAAATTCAAGAAATTCAAGAAATTCAAGAAATTCAAGAAATTCAAGAAATTCAAGAAATTCAAGAAATTCAAGAAATTCAAGAAATTCAAGAAATTCAAGAAATTCAAGAAATTCAAGAAATTCAAGAAATTCAAGAAATTCAAGAAATTCAAGAAATTCAAGAAATTCAAGAAATTCAAGAAATTCAAGAAATTCAAGAAATTCAAGAAATTCAAGAAATTCAAGAAATTCAAGAAATTCAAGAAATTCAAGAAATTCAAGAAATTCAAGAAATTCAAGAAATTCAAGAAATTCAAGAAATTCAAGAAATTCAAGAAATTCAAGAAATTCAAGAAATTCAAGAAATTCAAGAAATTCAAGAAATTCAAGAAATTCAAGAAATTCAAGAAATTCAAGAAATTCAAGAAATTCAAGAAATTCAAGAAATTCAAGAAATTCAAGAAATTCAAGAAATTCAAGAAATTCAAGAAATTCAAGAAATTCAAGAAATTCAAGAAATTCAAGAAATTCAAGAAATTCAAGAAATTCAAGAAATTCAAGAAATTCAAGAAATTCAAGAAATTCAAGAAATTCAAGAAATTCAAGAAATTCAAGAAATTCAAGAAATTCAAGAAATTCAAGAAATTCAAGAAATTCAAGAAATTCAAGAAATTCAAGAAATCAAGAAATTCGAGAAATTCAAGAAATTCAAGAAATTCAAGAAATTTAAGAAACTCAAGAAATTCAAGAAATTCAAGAAATTCAAGAAATTCAAGAAATTCAAGAAATTCAAGAAATTTAAGAAATTCAAGAAATTCAAGAAATTCAAGAAATTCAAGAAATTCAAGAAATTCAAGAAATTCAAGAAATTCAAGAAATTCAAGAAATTCAAAAAATTCAAGAAATTCAAGAAATTCAAGAAATTCAAGAAATTCAAGAAATTCAAGAAATTCAAGAAATTCAAGAAATTCAAGAAATTCAAGAAATTCAAGAAATTCAAGAAATTCAAGAAATTCAAGAAATTCAAGAAATTCAAGAAATTCAAGAAATTCAAGAAATTCAAGAAATTCAAGAAATTCAAGAAATTCAAGAAATTCAAGAAATTCAAGAAATTCAAGAAATTCAAGAAATTCAAGAAATTCAAGAAATTCAAGAAATTCAAGAAATTCAAGAAATTCAAGAAATTCAAGAAATTCAAGAAATTCAAGAAATTCAAGAAATTCAAGAAATTCAAGAAATTCAAGAAATTCAAGAAATTCAAGAAATTCAAGAAATTCAAGAAATTCAAGAAATTTAAGAAATTTAAGAAATTCAAGAAATTCAAGAAATTCAAGAAATTCAAGAAATTCAAGAAATTCAAGAAATTCAAGAAATTCAAGAAATTCAAGAAATTCAAGAAATTCAAGAAATTCAAGAAATTCAAGAAATTCAAGAAATTCAAGAAATTCAAGAAATTCAAGAAATTCAAGAAATTCAAGAAATTCAAGAAATTCAAGAAATTCAAGAAATTCAAGAAATTCAAGAAATTCAAGAAATTCAAGAAATTCAAGAAATTCAAGAAAAAATACAAGAAATTCAAGAAATTCAAGAAATTCAAGAAATTCACGAAATTTAAGAAATTCAAGAAATTCAAGAAATTCAAGACATTCAAGAAATTCAGGAAATTCAAGAAATTCAAGAAATTCAAGAAATTCAAGAAAAAATACAAGAAATTCAAGAAATTCAAGAAATTCAAGAAATTCAAGAAATTCAAGAAATTCAAGAAATTCAAGAAATTCAAGAAATTCAAGAAATTCAAGAAATTCAAGAAATTCAAGAAATTCAAGAAATTCAAGAAATTCAAGAAATTCAAGAAATTCAAGAAATTCAAGAAATTCAAGAAATTCAAGAAATTCAAGAAATTCAAGAAATTCAAGAAATTCAAGAAATTCAAGAAATTCAAGAAATTCAAGAAATTCAAGAAATTCAAGAAATTCAAGAAATTCAAGAAATTCAAGAAATTCAAGAAATTCAAGAAATTCAAGAAATTCAAGAAATTCAAGAAATTCAAGAAATTCAAGAAATTCAAGAAATTCAAGAAATTCAAGAAATTCAAGAAATTCAAGAAATTCAAGAAATTCAAGAAATTCAAGAAATTCAAGAAATTCAAGAAATTCAAGAAATTCAAGAAATTCAAGAAATTCAAGAAATTCAAGAAATTCAAGAAATTCAAGAAATTCAAGAAATTCAAGAAATTCAAGAAATTCAAGAAATTCAAGAAATTCAAGAAATTCAAGAAATTCAAGAAATTCAAGAAATTCAAGAAATTCAAGAAATTCAAGAAATTCAAGAAATTCAAGAAATTCAAGAAATTCAAGAAATTCAAGAAATTCAAGAAATTCAAGAAATTCAAGAATTTCAAGAAATTCAAGAAATTCAAGAAATTCAAGAATTTCAAAATATTCAAGAAATTCAAGAAATTCAAGAAATTCAAGAAATTCAAGAAATTCAAGAAATTCAAGGAATTCAAGAAATTCAAGAAATTCAAGAAGTTCAAGAAATTCAAGAAATTCAAGAAATTCAAGAAATTCAAGAAATTCAAGAAATTTAAGAAATTCAAGAAATTCAAGGAATTCAAGAAATTCAAGAAATTCAAGAAATTCAAGAAATTCAAGAAATTCAAGAATTTCAAGAAATTCAAGAAATTCAAGAAATTCAAGAAATTCAAGAAATTCAGAAAATTCAAGAAATTCAAAAAAATCCAAAAAAATTAAGAAATTCAAGAAATTCAAGAAATTCAAGAAAATCAAGAAATTCAAAAAATTCAAGAAATTCAAGAAATTCAAGAAATTCAAGAAATTCAAGAAATTCAAAAAATTCAAGAAATTCAAGAAATTCAAGAAATTCAAGAAATTCAAGAAATTCAAGAAATTCAAGAAATTCAAGAAATTCAAGAAATTCAAGAAATTCAAGAAATTCAGAAAATTCAAGAAATTCAAGAAATTCAAGAAATTCAAGAAATTCAAAAAATTCAAGAAATTCAAGAAATTCAAGAAATTCAAGGAATTCAAGAAATTCAAGAAATTCAAGAAATTCAAGAAATTTAAGAAATTCAAGAAATTCAAGAAATTCAAGAAATTCAAGAAATTCAAGAAATTCAAGAAATTCAAGAAATTCAAGAAATTCAAGAAATTCAAGAAATTCAAGAAATTCAAGAAATTCAAGAAATTCAAGAAATTCAAGAAATTCAAGAAATTCAAGAAATTCACGAAATTCAAGAAATTCAAGAAATTCAAGAAATTCAAGAAATTCAAGAAATTCAAGAAATTCAAGAAATTCAAGAAATTCAAGAAATTCAAGAAAAAATACAAGAAATTCAAGAAATTCAAGAAATTCAAGAAATTCAAGAAATTCAAGAAATTTAAGAAATTCAAGAAATTCAAGAAATTCAAGACATTCAAGAAATTCAAGAAATTCAAGAAATTAAAGAAATTCAAGAAATTCAAAAAATCAAGAAATTCTAAAAGTTTAATATTTTAATATAAAAGAAACTAAAAAAAAGAATTGCTTTTTAAGTGACTGTTTTGCTCAACAAACCAACCATGGCGATTATAATTGACTCTCCCATAACGCTTGAAAAACCTGCCACCGACTCACTTCCGAACCAGTCAATTAGACGGGTGGCAGCCTGCCAGCCTCCGTCACACTGGTAAACAACGACCTATAAAACAGAGAGCCTCCAATTCCGTCATGTTTGCCAACGGGTTGTCATCCTCGGAAGAGTACCCCGGAAAAAAATCGCCTACATCAGTAACTTTCCTAGAAACAAAAAAAAACATATGATATATTGGCTGTCACAAACGCCAGTCGTCATCTGCTTGTTGCCTCTCACACTCCCTGACTAAAAAAAATCGCAACCCCTTTTTTCGTTTGATAAAAAAAACTCACCCTCCAAAAAATCAGCCAAGTCAACACGCATAAAAGTGCGCGTCGCGACGCCGGCCTGTCAAATTGGTGCGTTGGTGGCGCGACGCGCGCCCTCGCTGCTGGAAATCTTATTCAGGATATCCCAACTTCAAACCTCGTGTGGTGTAGTTGTGGTCCTCGAACGCGCACTGTGGGCTTGTTTGAGAGAAATTTGGGTAAAATTACAGTTTGAATAGTTTGAGAACATTGAATGAATTAGTCCTTTTCATATCATCACAGATCGGAAGGCACGCCGATGTTTTATTTTATGTTGATAACTCCTAAGGAGTAGTTTCGTAAAATTCCAAATTTTAAAATATGAAGATATTTTTACCAGCAAAACCTAAGCTGGAACCACTATCCATCGCCAGCATCCTCCGCGGTTTATCATGCAGAGTTGGACACAGCGTCGTCCTCGGAGTGGGGAACCATCAAAACCATATCGCGGCACTTTGTCACGCTGCAGGAGGTCCTCCAAAACCGAACCGAAACAGTCCTAGTGCCGGGGTTTCCGGTGAAGGTGTTTAACGCACACACACAAAAAAGCTCTGTTTTTACGGTAGCTCAGAGTGCGTTCAGCGCGAAATTCGTTGAACATGGGGCTCTTTCGACCAGGGAAGGTGTCTGTTATCTGTGGTCGGTCAACAGGCGATGGACCGTTCCTCCGGGGCTTGGCCGCGATGTTATCAGTAGCAGATACGTGCATGTGTCGGTCACACTTCCAGTTTGGTTTGCGGCTATCGGTCCCAAATTGGTTCGAACGTTTGAACTTTTCGCATGAGCTAGCTTGAGAGAGAATTTTTTTGAGGTGTATGTCCCAAAACCAACTCCAAACCCTGCATAAAACTCACTTCATTTCCGAGTTCTTTGAAATTTTATTCACAAATTCCATTTCGGATGCATGACAAAATATGCTTCCTCGAGAAAAAAATCTCAAAACATCTTCAGCGGTATGGTAACTTCCCCACGGTGGTGCCTCTTCACGAGTAAAAGCTGTTCCCCAAATGTAATCCAATGCAAACTGTCGAGCTTTCGCTCGCTTTTGGAAGTTTCCCACCGACATCCAGGAGGACACTACCAGACGGTTTGGAGTTTCTCCGTGGCACACACACGCACACATAATAAATGCTAACGATGCGATAATGTAGATTTTTCCGCCCCTTTCGCTGCTCGCCGAGTCAGCTCTGCTCAACCGATCTTATCGCGACGCGCAATTTTCACGCAGCAAGAAAAAAGTTATTAAATTTGGACCGGCGGTGCGGCGAAAATGAGCTTTTATTGAAAGTTTTATTAATTCTACACATTGTGCGCGCCGCCGTCGCCGGTGTGCCTTCTTCAATTTTTATCTCAATTTGTAATAACACGTGACTTTCTCGCAATCAACAAGCGCGTGGAAGACGCGTACCGCGGCGGCAGGTTGTTCCGGAATTCGGCAGCAGGTCGACGTTAGATAAGATTGGCTTTTCGGCAAACCTGTGTGAGCTTGGAAGATGGGGGAGGGGTGGCTGTAGAGTTTGTAGACTGTATCGATTTATTCTCGTACTTTTTTTTCCTTGGAAATCGATTGCGAAAGAAATGTGGAGCAAACAACCTTTAATCTCTCGTGAATGTCTTTTGTCGAGCGAATTATCTTAAGCTTGTATTTTCTGAAAACTTGCTGAGTTTATAAAATTTTACCGTTCCAAATTTATCCACTTTGGTCCAATTGGTTCAAAATTTATCAGATGTGAATTACTTATAACAATTGCAGTTACAGCAAATCCTATTTTTTTTATTTTATTATTTTTTATCGCACATCATTTTCGAATATTAACAAATTTGTGTTGGATTAATACAGTTATTCCATATGAATGTAAACAGTGCACATCAAAGCTTTTTGCACAGATAATTTTATTTACACATTTTAGTCTGTGGAAAACCACGGAAACTATCAGTATAATTTTGGATTCATCCCCTACAGCAATGCATACAAAATTATTTACAACTTTTGGTGACTTCAGAAGAGTTGTTCCAAATCAAAAAGGGGCAAACTTCAGTTTTGATGAAAATTAGGGTGGTTCACGCTATGGGTGATTTTGAAAATCTAACTTTTCAGGAATATTTTTAGGATTTTTTTGGGCTTGTAAATCCAAGCAACTTTATCGAAGACACCAAAATTTTTTCATGCAATCCACACCTTCTTCGACAAAATTTAGAGGAAGCATCTGAAAAAACCTCCAAAACTCAGTTTTTGGAACGTACACCCAACTGGCAGTCGCATGATTGTGATGCATGGCGGCATGAAAGTATATCAGAATCTGCATGAAATCTGTCCTCATGCATTTTTTGCGATATAGGGGTATGACATTTTTGCCCGTTACCGACAATTATCGACATTACCGACGGCTTTTTGATTGTATTTCACAAAAAAAAAACACTTAGCAGAACGCGGATTGAACCACCAACTTCTTGGTTATTGATCCGACACGCTACCACCGCGCCATGGACGCTTGATGAAAAGTGAGTGAAAGAGCACCAAGATATGCTTCTCTTTGAAGTGTTGCTCGGGGACGGGCCAGCTTTATATGTGTTGGTGAGAACTGCAGATCGCTGAAATTTTTACACGCGGGCAAAAATGATCTACGGGCTTGCTGCAAAAAATGTTATAAAATATGACATTTTCTGCAGCAAATCCAATGTTGCAGATTTTGAGATATATTTTTCCTTTGGGTGTACCAATTCAGGGCAAACTTGAATAGAAAAGTGATGTTGGGGGCACTTTTGGAGCTCTAAAAAACTTTTTTTTCGACAAGACAGTTTTGTCAAAAGCCATGTTATTTAAATGCATATCTCGAAAAAGTTGTATTGTATTGTATTGGAATGAGAAATCTAGCACTACAGGCGCTGAAAAAACCCAGGGATGTATTTCTTTAAACTCACGATATCTTCATTTGAAAATGTCTAATTTTCACGGAAAAAGTGTAAGGGACCACTCGAAAGAAATTCGAAAACTGGCCAACTATATGGTTTTTTCATGTAATTTTGGACGCTGAAACAAAATCTGCCCTCAAAATATCGAGTTTTGGTCATATTTTGGGTTTATATGCTAGTTTCACATTTTGTTACATCGGATTAAGGTCGTCACATTTTTTTTTGAAGATTCTGACTTTTTTTTTATTTATTTATTTAATTTAAAAAAATAAATTACAAGCCTTGGTAATAACATTTGAATCAAAAAGTGTTGTTTACACCTGCCCAGTTGTTTTGCAATAATTAGTTTTCAAAATAATCAAGCAATGACGACATTTTTTTTATCAAAATATTTGTTTTGAAAAGGCGAAACTTCGACTTCGACTTCGAACAGATTAAAACCAAATTAATAACTATTTATTTGAGTCTAATAGAGAAAAATATAAAAAAGTTAACAAAAATTTCTTTTTTTTAGATCGCAAAATGCTTTATACATTAAAACATTTATGCTACTACCGAAGATCAGCAAAGTATCCATGATTTTACGAAAATATCTTTTCTATAGTGTTACGTCTTTTTCCGAACTGTGGTCCAAAAATTTAAAATATGCAAAAAGTCTTAAAGTTTACAATCAATTGTACAAGTTTTTGTTATCATTAAAAATTTTGAATTTTCGGCAATAATTACTTTTTCCCCAAGTATTTTTGGAGCATCTTTGAAGGGGGAAAATAACTTCATATCAAATTTTGCAATGACCTTATATTATTATTTTTATTTTGATAAATTTGTAGAAGAGATGAAAATTAAGCAGGAATTTTTGGATCATGATTGAATTGTGTTGGATTTTTTTTTATTTTTTGATAGTTCTAAACGTGTTGCATAATAACTTTTATAGAAAATAAAACCTAAGATTTATTAGTTTCTTTTGAAAATTGAATCATAAGATTCCGAAATTTAATCAGTTGAGAATGCAAAAAATCATAAGGTGTGACATGAGAAAATACTTATTTTATACTCTTTTAAATTTAACATATTCCAAATTATGAAATTTTCAAGAAATTCATCAACTCTTCTATAACATTTTTAGTACTTCATAATCCAACTCACCCAATGAACGGACTTTTATTTGAATGAAGAATGAGGCATTAAAATCATTAATTTTTTTTCAAGTTAAGGCCGTTGCAAATATTTTTCAAAGTTTATGTCGCCCCCCTCCCCCTTTAAAGATGGCCTGAATAATCAGAAGGCAAAAAAAAAAATATTTTCGAAAAACTTCAAAATTTTAATGAAAATTAAAGTTTTATCAACTGAAAACCATTTAAAATGAATTTTACCGTGTTTATAATCATATTTAGCATGTTTGAACTCCTTTGAAAACATTTTAAATTTTCATGAAATACTAATGTACAGTCCCACGAAAAGTTTTTATTTTTGCAACAAAAAAAAAAAATAATTCGTCAATACCTCGATATTTTCCAAACTAATGATTGGAAAGCAACTGGGCGCCTGTAAAATGCATTTTAAAACATTTTTTTATCCAAACGTTGAAACCAAGACTTGTAATTTAAATTTTCATTTTTTTTTTGCCCCTCCCCCCCCTGACCAAAGCCGAGCCGAGGGAAATAAACTTCAAAAAATATTTGCAACGGCCTAAATGCAAAAAAAAAATGACGAAAATTTTCCACAACACCTAAAAACTAAATCATGAATAAGAGGAGAAAAAAAGGATGAAAGTAGCAAATAAATATCTCCTGAACACCATTTATGAAAAGGTACCAAGGACTTAGGGTTTAGCATTTAAAAAATAGTAAAATAAGAATTCATCAGACCAAAATCGATCCGTTTTATGCGCTTGTCTGGAGAATCTATAAATACAAAAAGATGTTTTTAGATTTAGAATATACAATTACAAAGTTTCTGTCCAAGATAAGAATAGTCACAATAAACACCTAAAAATTAAAAAAAAAATGCCAAGCTTTGAAACGTTTTTTCACAAGTCAAATAAATTGGAAGAAAAGTTTCAAGCAATCAGGGCTGCAGAGATTTGGAGCCTTTGAAGCGACTCCGACTTTGGATTCTGAAAATTTAGTAACTACTACTTCAGCTCTTTCAAAAGACCAGAATCCACATACTGCTGTTCCGACTTTAAAATACACAGTCATATGCAATAGTCATTCTTCAGCAATATGGATTGAATTTCAAATTCCCATTGATCTGTTGGTTTAAAAAAAAGTTAAAAATAACAAGATTTTGTTCCATTACATTTTTTTCAATTGGCCGTAAAACTGAGGAGAGTTTTTAAAATTTTTTTTTGCAATTCCGTCGTGAAACTACTTACTTTTCCTGTCATTCTTGAACGACGAAATAGCCTACTTTTCTGTACCAAAAATAACAGAATCGAATAGCAACACTTTTCAAAATAAAAGCTGAAAAGATCTACTTTTCAGCACTCAATTGGGTGCTGAAAAGTTGAACTTTTCAGCACTTGTTTCGAAAAGTAACACTTTTCAACATTTTTTTTATTTAAACGATTTATTGACAAAATACATGAAAATTTGACACAAAATTTCACTCAGTGTGTGTTTTTTGGAATTGCAAAAAATGTTGTATGGAACTCGTTGCAAAACTTGATTTTTTCAGCACTCTTCGTATTTGTATTATGTATATTTGTACGACTCGTGCTGAAAAAATCCTCTTTTTGCAACCTGTTGCATAAACTACTGTTTCCTCATCGAAACAAAAAAAAAATTTTTTTTTTGAGAGTTTTTCAGGCTATTTTGAGATTTTGTTTTCAAATCATTAGTTGTTTATTGAAAGAATAGAAAATGTAGTCTCATAAATATACAAAATAATTTATGTTCAGTGCAATTAACATTTTAGGTATACTAAACTTCACATTTCCTCTAAACTTGGATGAAGCCCACCCCAAAAATCATATCTATCGATTACACAACAATTGCAGGCCAACCCGTACGCGCCCTCAGCTCCATTACTACAACTTTTGCCAAAATCCCGGTAATGGGATTTGCCTCCCACTGCCTGCCAGGGCCCCGAATATCACCAAAGCATGAGCCACTCCATAAAGATAGCAATCCAAATCAGACTAACCGATTTTCTCCGGTTGTTTGGCCATTGACCGGGCCCCTTCCCCTTAGCCAGAGGCGGCGGCTCGATTGCCCATGCAAAATTCAAATTTTATAGCAAAATACCAGCTCGTTTTTGGGCCGAGTTTGGTGTCACAGCCGGAACACATCCGGACCAGCTGACTGACTGTTTTGTGTGTGCGAATTATAATTTCGACTGCAATGCAGGTGCTTCCCCGGAAACCCCCAAAGATCTCGCATCTGACCAGCTGGTTCCATTGGGAGGGAGGGAGGCTGCGTTTGCATTTCGAATAGCTGAACACGAAACTGGGTTTGGTCCGGTGTACCCTTCAATTGAATTGGATTAATTCCTAATTTATAATAACCGATGCAGCTTTATCGCAGGACCTACCCGGTGATGTCAAAAGTGGGCAATCGAAAGTGGATTTTGGGTTGGAATTAGGGGGGTTAGGATTATTGGAGCATCGTAAAGTTTGATCGGACAGCTTTGTGGGACACTTTGTAGAAGCTTGAATCGTACAGGATTCGAGTTTGGTGCTGTGTTGTACACAGAAAAAAAAAATCATGGTAATATTACATCTGGGAAGGGGTACATCTTTTATGTCAGAAAAAATGTGTAATTTTACCTCTGGAAATGTGTAATTTTACCACTTTTCTGGTGTAATGTCACTTTTTCAGTCTAGGTAAAATTACATCCTAAAAGAGGTAATATTCAGCCTTTCAAAATTACAGCATCCAAATTTACATTATTTTTTTCTGTGTAGAATAAAATTCAACGTGCTTACGAACGGCTATCCCAAAGTCAAACTTATCACGCAAGACAAACACTCACCTTAAAACTGATATCGTGTCCACGGTAAACAAACCAACCTTCTTCTTGCCGTGGACGTCGCCGTCGTCGCTTCAAGCTCAAAGTGACGTGATAAAACATCCAAAGAACAACATAATCTCGGAAGGGCCAAAGATTTGCTCAACGTCGTCGTCCTTTCTTGGAAAGTTTTTTTCTTTACCTCAGCGCTCTCTCCCTTCTGGAATTCCCCGACTCGGTACACCTCGAACACAAATGCGTAAATATTTAATCATCCAAATCCGGGTAAATCATTTTCGGATTAAGCTGTTAGCCTCCGGGAGGAGTTGGCGGTGAAAAATGATGACGCCAGTACCAGGTTATCTCTCCACACTTGGCGAGAGAGGTCTCTGCATGGCAGGCCTGGCCTGGTGTGCCACGTGGCTTCTTTAGTGGGGGACCAGGTATAATAACGACTTCCTTCAGTCGAGACCCGGCGAACGAAATAAAAGATTGCAATCAACCATGTGATTCGATAAGAGAAATGTTTGCCTTTTTCTTCCTCTCGAGGAGTTTTGCCGGTTCCACGTTTCTCCTTGGTTGGTTTATTTGTTTACCTTTATGTTCCACGAACGAACCATGTGGAGAGTCGTCCGACCTCCAGATATGCCAGTCCGGACTGCGTATGTACATATGTTTTCCCAGTTTTTTATTCGGAGCAACATAACTTCTACCTGGGTTCGTGTTCGACAATTTGATTATACGTGGATATATGTTGTACACCACCGAAATCACTTCTTATATCCACGACTACGCATGAACATGGCTACAAGGTACACTTCCTGATGTTGTGATGATAAGAAAATCTGCTGGGGATATGAATGAGCAGCATTCTTGTAACTTCTGTTTGTTTGCACTCGCGACGCGACTTGCCACGCGGATTAACGACGACAAAGTCGACGCAGTTGAAGTCGGGGTCTTTCCGGGAATTCTGATGTTTGAACACTTGACAAACGCGGATTTGGAGCTGGGATTTGCCTGTGAGAATCACAAGCTTCAGCTCAATTTAAGCTTCTGAATAAAACCAATATCTTGAGAATCTCCCAGCAGGTGTGAACACTTTCGATTTCAATTACCATAACCAAATCCCGCCCAAAGAAGTGCAGCACTTTTCGAAAATTAACATCGTTATATTATGTTGCAATTTGGCCATTCCACCGTCTCCCGGAGTTCCAAACATTGTCCGATGGCATCCCTGAACATCAGCCAAGATGCTGATGCTGCCCCGTCTTCATGGCTTGCAGATCATCGTGAGTGGCAATAATCATAAAAGAAATACGATCTCATGCTGCTTTATCTCTCCAATCATTCGCAAAGTAATCTTCACACCCCGTGTCCCGCTTGGCTTCGCCAAGCTTTCGGTTCGCTTGTGATCCCTTGTGGGACCACGTGGACCGCCTCTTGGCGGTGGCGGCGGCGGCGGCGTCCGTAGATCCCAGTAATTCATTCGTTATTTTCCTTTTGCGGTGATGTATTCAAATTAACTTTTCCGTCCGCCCGTCCGCTCGGCAACGTGATTTAGACCCACTCTTGGTTGAGTGCACCAACTAGAACGGGCTGGAAAGACATCGAGGTGGAAAAGTTAACAGCCTCATTACATCGTGTGTGTGTGTGTGTGTGTGTGTGTGTGGCAGGACACGGTTCCGTGGACACATTGTAGTTTGAGGTTTTGCTGCAAGTTTACGAGGATTACGAGGCAAAAACGAACTGTCGCAAAAAAGAGGTCTTTGAAACTTTAACTTCACATCAGCTCTGGATTAAAGACCGGGAGAGCATGATTTGCTGGCATCATTCCGGGCAGTGATCGTAAAAATGATCGCACGATGCACTCGGCCAGCCACTGCAACTGCTGCAATCAACTTCTGTGACAGTTTCGGCCCCCTGACGACTGTGTGCGGCACACGCACATCAAAGACTGTCACAAGCAGATCTTATGCGCTCCACATATCCACGTTCTTGATGCATTTGCGGTGATGGGCGGTACGGTAGACTGGTTCAACGGCTGGACGACCGTTTCATTACGGGAATCGTGTAAGTGAGAAAAAAAAAGTGATTAACACTGCGACAAATCGATAACTCTGAAGCAAATTTATATTTCTTGAATATTTTTGCTCATATTCAAAGAATCCTATTTGCGGTAAACTTCACACAGTAGGCCTGGCCATTTGAATGTCCATCAATCCAGAATTCTTCGAGATTTGGACGTTAACAAGTGTAAACAAAGACGATGGTTATTGTATTTTTTTGTCTCTTTATTTACAAAAAAAAAAATATTTAAGGATATTTTTTAATGAAAATTTGAAATTTTAATTTTTCGTCTTTTGGGTGTTTTTAATACCACTGACTAATGAGTCAAGATGGCTTCAAAAACACCCAAAATGCAAAAAAAAGTTTCAAGGACCTAAATATTTTTTGAGTCGAATGAAAATTTGTCCATACATTCCGTTTTTTAAAAGAGGCAATTGTGCATCATTAGTTTCTTCATACAAGTCTCCATACCACTATAAGGCCAGGTCAAAAAGATGGGTACGTAGACATACGAAAATATGTACCTTGAGATGGGGTTCTGAGGTCGATTTGATGTCTTAAGGACTATTCTAAGAAAAATATTACGCTTTAAAAATATTACCCCATGTTTATCTAATGCCCAATTTTTGTCTTCGTACTAAAAGTTGGGTTCCCAAAATACTTGAAAATATTCTATTTTTTATATGTTTCATTTAACTCAAAATTACATCTGTTGAGCCAAAGTTCATAAAGGTGCAAAATCTGGTTCCAGAGATAAAAAATATGTTATTTGAATTAGATTTTTGAAAAATATCGAAAAGATGTCAACAAAATTAATTTGTGTGACTTATTCAAATTAGCAATCAAAAACACATTTTTTTTAATGTCTACTGTTACTATCTGATTTAACTTCAAAAAAGTGACTAAAAGTGACTTTAGGGAACAGTTTTCGAAAATTAAAGCGTCTTTTTTAATTTTATTTTAAATATTTTACCACTTAAAAAATATTTTTGAATGGCTGAGATTTTTTTTTGATTTTCTTTCTGAGACTATGACCGATTCAATTGATGAAAATAAGCATTTATAAGTGTCACCTAGATGTTCGATTTTCGATGTTAAAAAAGAATCTTTTGTAAAATTTTTAGATTTTCTCAAATAAAATAATTTCAAAATTTTAAATTACGGATTAGTTTTAAAAAGGACTTCAAATAGATAATTTAACTCATTTTTCTAGACCAAACATAAAAATTTAGATTTTTTTGTAAAAAAAACAAACTGCAAAATCTTGCCCAACGTTATATTTTGTTATGCAAAACACTTGATTCATTATTAAATTTATGCTACCTCAAAAACTTTTTTTTTACTTGCCTTATCAATAAAACATATTTAAATTCCCGAAACACTATTTTTTTGTTATGATGTTTAACAGGACTAAAGAAGGCATCTTGTCTCAAGAGTTTAGGATAATACAAAACGGAGACATGAATTTTTGAAAAAGTGTGCTTTATAAAAATCTAAAATTTTGTCGAACAAAATTTCAAAAATCATTTATAGATGCAACATCAAATAACGGTAAAAATATTTGATAAATAGCACCGTTTTCAAGCTAATATCAAAATAATAATTGTCCCTTTTAGATATATTTTTTTGAAAAATGTTCAGCCTTTGGCGCTTAGTTTGGACGTTGCCAAATGTTGGGCTAGATTTTTACATTTCAAAATATTTTTTTTATGGAAAAGAGCAGAAACTATAATTCGACCGACTTCGCGATTTGAATAATGAAAACTAAACAAGAGACACTGAGAATTTTATTTTTTCATAGAATATAAACTTTGAAGACTGCTTTTGAGCTACATGCAGCTCGATCCACAAAGTCATACAGCAAATTGAAGGATTTTTTGTTGTTCTTTTTGAAAATATACTTTTCCTTCATAAAATATTTTTAAATTGTAATAAACTGAAAAAAAACTGAAAATTTCACTTGAAAATGCCTATAACTGGAAAACGGTGCAATACAAAAAAAAAAAATAAAAAAATAGTGAAGTAATTTCGGTTACAAATTTTGCATCTAAAAATGATTTTTGAAATTTGTTTGACAGTATTTTAATAATTTTCAAAAATCACATTAAATATACATATTAAGGTACCAGTTGTTGCACCAACTGTAGTGTAAAAAATCGTTTGTTAGTTTTTTCTTTCAGTAAATTTCCTCGAAATCATATTATCTGTAAATATTTTTGTTAAATATTGCAGAAATAAGATTTTTTTTTCACGAAAAAACATGTTTTTGCTCAATGGGCACAGGCAAGACATGTGACGCAAAAAAAAAATTTATTTTTTCATTTCATTTATGTTGTTGTTTAATCATTATTTGTGTGAAGTTACTATCCTAAGCTGAGATGTGGACTACCTTTCAACAGAGTTTGTGGGTGCTTAATGAATCGAGGAAATCTACTGAAGGAAAAATGTTACGAAATAACCTTCGAAATAGGCAAAAAAACATTTATCGATATGAACATTAAAACAATCTTTAATTTCTCGGAAAAAATGTTCTTTTTTGAGGAAAAAAAACGATTTTTTATACTACAACAACTGTTACCTTAATATGTATTTTAAATGTGATTTTTGAAAATTATTAAAATTTTGTCAAACAAAATATCAGAAAATATTTTTTTGATGCGAAATTTCTAACCAAAATTATTTCACTAATTTTTTTGGTAGTGCACCGTTTTCCAGTTATAGGCATTTTCAAGTGAAATTTTAATATTTTTTTTCAGTTTATTGCAATTTAAAAATATTTCATAAAGGAAAAGTATATTTTCGAAAAGAACAACAAAAAATCCTTCAATTTGCTGTATGACTTTGTGGATCGAGCTGCATGTTGCTCAAATGCAGTAAAATGCCTGTGTCCAACTAACAAAAACATGTTTTTATTGAAAAAAAAAAAATAATCATATTATCTGTAAATATCTTTGTTAAATCATCGGGACTGGCAACACCAGCCAGCAACAGTCAACTGTTCGGAGCTCCTCAAACTTTTCGATTTTTTCGCCGTAATTAACAGTGTTTACCCGCGAGTTTGCTGCTCCAGCATGCCAAGGGCCGGCCGTGGCCGTGGCAGTTCGAGTGCGGCCTCGAAAAACCCGCGAAGTTCATCTACTGGCAGAGTGCAGAAAGGTAAACATACCAACGCCGCATCGACCGCCATCGCGCACGGGAGCGTGCCCGGTGACGTCACCGATCCTTCTTTTTTACACGTGTCATACCGTCCACGTGAGTCCCCAGTACGGACGAGACAATCGACCCGGGCATCCGGAAGTACTTCCGACCAGCAGCAGCAGCAGCAGTCCACCAGCACTACGACAACAACCACTTCCAACGTTCCCACCAGCAACGAATTTGAGAACGATGACGATGATGAACTTGCGCGCAAGCAAGGAAAGCAGAAAAAGTGTAACTCTCCGAAGGAACGACGACCACCTCCAATTTTTGTTTTGGATACGTTGGCGGACGATGTTGACGAGTTGCTTGAGGGACTCCAATATTGTCTTAAAATTAGTAAAACTTCGGTGCAAGTGATTACGCATAAAAACAGAATTTCGACTTGGTAGTGAAGAAGTTGAAGTTGCGAAACTTCAAATTCTTCACATTTGACCAACAGAGAAGGTCCCAGTGAAGATCGTCCTTCAGGGATATCCGGACCGCCCGATCTCCGACCTGGAAGAACACCTGTCGGGCGTCAAGGTTAAGCCTCGAGAGGTTAAAGTGCTCTCGAAATCGACAACGGTGACAGGTACGTACACATTGTACCTCCTGTACTTCGATCGTGGGTCGGTCAAAATCCAGGACCTACGGCAGATCAAAGCACTGGACGGCTTCTTCGTGACGTGGCGATTCTACACGAAGAATCCGACCGACGCAGCGCAATGCCACCGCTGTCAAAAATTCGGACACGGTTCAAGAAACTGTAATCTTCCGCCCCGGTGCGTAAAGTGCGGTGAGACCCACTTCACCGAAAGGTGCAATCTTCCGCGGAAAGACCAGCTGGGGGAAAACGCCCAGCAGCACAAAGCGCGCGTCAAGTGCGCGAACTGTGGTGGAAACCACACGGCGAATTTCCGTGGCTGTGCCGCGCGGAAAAAGTACCTCGAGGAGCAGGACAAGAAGAAGAAAGCGCCAGCGTCCCGCCAACCTCCAAAGACTTCGAGCACGAACGCTGCAGCAGCTGGCGGCGGAGCGGTTCCATCGACCAACCCAGCGTTCCCTCCCGGTTGGGGAGGTTCGTACGCTAGAGTAGCCGCTTCTGGGAGCGGTACTTCACCGGGACAAGCAGACGTTACCGGAGATGATCTCTTCACGCTTCCCGAGTTTTTCGCTCTTGCTGGAGAGATGCTCACACGCTTTCGTGCCTGCTGGAACAAGGCAGAACAATTCCAAGCTCTGAGTGAGCTTATGATGAAGTATATCTACAACGGATAAGCTGCCTTGTGCAGCGAAGTTTTTCGACGTCAAAAGACAAAACAAACTGTGATCTAGTTTTAAGCTTTTCTATCTCTATCCTTTTCCTTAGCAAATTTAGAAGGTTTTTTTTTAAAATAATTTTTCCTTCTGTTGGCAAATCCATTGTTAGAATATCCAATTACATCAAAATGAACTATAGTACAAATCATAGTTGAAAGGTACTCCAAAACTCTATTAGGTTATAAGAATTACGAAATTGTGAATTGATTACTTACTAATAAAAACTAATTGAATTGAATTGAATCTTTGTTAAATATTGTAGTAATATGAATTTTAAGTTTTCTTCTCGTCTATTTACATTGAAATTTTTAAGTTTTTTGAGTTTTTTAAGCTCAGTCGAAAAATTATAATTTTAAAATGTGTCTATCTTCTGGAATTTAGTTATAAACATTTCTAATCATGTTCAATTTAGCAATGAGATTTATACATAATCCAATGCAACCGCAACACGAAATAATTCGTTCAATTGTCTGATTTTTCACACAAAAAAGTATGCTTGAACTAGTCTAATCAGCGCTGTCTTAAAGATCCCGCAAATCGCCGTTCTTCCTTCTCCATGACCGCATGATAATTTCCCGGTCCCCAAACAACCACCAGCTTGGCAGCAGCAGTACTTTAGCCCTAACGAACCGTGGCGGTACAAATTGGCCGCGTGCCTTGGGCAGATGTATTGCATGTTCAAAAATTAATTGAATTTAACATGCTCGCCCGTTTATAATAAATTGCACCGAATTGCTGCAGAGTTCCAGGCGGTGTCGTCGTCGAGGTTGACATTACCACACCGCCTACGCCGCCACGTTGAGCAGTTTTTCATCGGAAAAACAAAAACAGCCCCAAATGGCAAGAACAACATACGAGGTACTCGATCTTTTTAAACCGAGAATGGCATGGTGACTAACGCTGCTGCGCCAACATCCGAGTGCAGCAAATGACCTGCACTGACGGGAACGCAACTACAACAATTGAAACATAAAAAAGCTGCAATTATATAATCAAATGAACGTATACGACTGTTTAACGACGGGCAAAACTTGCAATTAAATCGTTGATGCTCGAACGGACAAAGCTTCCAATCTCGGAACTCCCACCACCTGTCCCACCCAAGGGAGGTTGGTCACACTGGGACAAACAACTTGTTACAAATTTGTTATTATGCTCTGTTCACCCCCCTCCCCCTTCTACCTTCTACCCCGCTGCGGGTTGTGTGTTGTGGACGTTGCACCGCAGAACCACGTCTTATTGTTTGTTTATAATTTTCATTTTCATTGGAAAACTGGGAACGATTCTGGGGAAGCTTTCCGGTTTGTGGCGTGGTCTGGTCGGGGTTCTCGATGTGATGTGTAGCGCCTCTTGGGGGAATCGGGGTAAAATCATGACACTTAATTTTGTTTTTGTTAGCTTAAATTAGGCAAATTTTGAATTTCAAGTCCATTTCACCCCACTTTCCCGGAACGAATGTGGTTTGCGGAAAATAAAGAGGCAAAAACCGCACCCAGCTGCTCTGGGCTTTGGCGGCGGTGATGACGACTGGACCGAATCGATGAATGAGCGGTGCGTGTAACCTGCACCAGTCATTCCGACGACAGGTCCATTTCTGGTCACGGGTCGTAATGTGTTTCATTTTCGCGTGTAGTGACCGCCGTCGTTTTCCCGTGTGGCAGTGGACCCGGTCCGGAACAATGTGGCTCACCTGGGATAGGGGAGTGAGACTCATTATTTCAACTTTTTTTTTAATGGGCACTTTTCTAGAATTTCACAAACCGATCCTCAATTTTAAATCGATGATGTCTTGGAAACCACTGATCAGATTTCCATTGTTCAAAAGTAAAACTTGCGTGATTTTTTTTCAACCTACCGAAAAAAATATTTGCTGATTTTTTAAATAACGACCAACATTCTAATAGGACCAAATAATTTGATTTACGCCCTTTTGAAAATGGTTTTCAAGATATCATCGATTGAAAATTGAGGATCAGTTAGAAAGAACTTGAAAAATCTCAGTTTTGGTTGTTTTCATTCGTTGCACTAGGGCGTCCAATTTTCCCGGGAAACGGGAAAAATATTTTTTGCATCCTGGGAAATTTTTGAACCAGTCATAAAATCTATGTTTTCATTATATTCGTTATGTTTTTAAGCTTAAATCATAGAATTAGCTCAACACAGTTTATTGGTAATAAGCTACACTTAAATCTTAGATAGTTTAAAACAAATTAAAAAATGATGATGTGATTTGAAATTTTTAAAGCACAATTTTTAATATGTTTCTTTTATTTATTTATTATTTTAATATGACTACATAAACTTAAATAATTTCATTGAAACTGTCTAAAAAACAAGAAACGATACAAATAAAATTATGCCAGATAATGTAACACTTTGGATAAGGCTACAATTTTATGTTTTATATTTAAAACATATTACAAAATTCACCGCCATCTGGGGATAATCGGGACTACAGTCTGAATAAGTACTGTTTCTGTTGTAATCGAAATCAATCAAAATTAGCTTTAGCAGCAGTCGTTATTCGCTTTGCTCCAGATGCCGGTTGTTGATGATTTTTTTTTATTTAATGAATATATACAGTATGTAAAAAAAGTATTTACACCCCTTGGGCACTATGCACATTTTGTGATGAAACATGTAAAAAATTTAAAGTTTGACAGGAACCTAGTACTACGTTTTGTTCAGAAACTCATGCCAAACATTTTGCTACAAAAAACTCATGAAAAGATGATTTCTGTAAAAGTTATATAACAAATACTATTACGAAAATAAAAAGGTGCAAAAAAGTATGTACACCTTTCGAAAAATTAACATAAATAATGTTATTTGTTGACAAATCACCATAAATCCAGTCTCCCAACTCCAAATAGGCATCCTTGACTGATTAAAAAAAGAATTTGGATTGAATATAAAGTTTACTAACTACTTAGTATAAAAGTTTATATAACTCTGGAAATTCTATATAAAACTTATCTAAACTTAATTTTGCAAACTTTCAATTCAACTAAATGTCAATATATTACCATAAAATTGCAAAATAAACATTTTGGAGTGGGTATAACACCGTTTTGGGGGTATTTGTATCGATAGAATAGATTTTTCGTTGGAATTTCGTACCAACCCGGAATTACGTCGTAGGAAAATCCGCCGGCATCCGAACCGGTCCACGATTCACAAGTCAACCTATGTGGAATCGGAAAGGGCATAAAATTTCCGATCTTTTGATACCCAAACATCTAGGTTTTCTTTAAAACCTACGTTTTTAAATACCTATGCAAAAACGTTGTTATGGTTTCGTTTGAGCAACCTGCCAAAAATGTATGGAATTTCGTAATTTTTGTTCTCGTGGATCAAACTTACTTTTTGCCCAGGTATTTAAAAACGTAGGTTTTAAAGAAAACGTAGATGTTTGGGTATCAAAAGATCGGAAGTTTTATGCCCTTTCCGATTCCACATAGGTTGACTTGTGAATCGTGGACCGGTTCGGATGCCGGCGGATTTTCCTACGACGTAATTCCGGGTTGGTACGAAATTCCAACGAAAAATCTATTCTATCGATACAAATACCCCCAAAACGGTGTTATACCCACTCCAAAATGTTTATTTAGCAATTATATGGTAATATATTGACATTTAGTTGAATTAAAAGTTTGCAAAATTAAGTTTAGATAAGTTTTATATAGAATTTCCAGAGTTTTTTTAAACTTTTATACTAAGTAGTTAGTAAACTTTATATTCAATCCAAATTCTTTTTTTAATCAGTCAAGGATGCCTATTTGGAGTTGGGAGACTGGATTTATGGTGATTTGTCAACAAATAACATTATTTATGTTAATTTTTGAAAGGTGTACATACTTTTGCGCCTTTTATTTTCGTAATAGTATTTGTTATATAACTTTTATAGAAATCATCTTTTCATGAGCTTTTGTTGCAAAATGTTTGGCATGAGTTTCTGAACAAAACGTAGTACTAGGTTCCTGTCAAACTTTAAATTTTTTACATGTTTCATCACAAAATGTGCATAGTGCCCAAGGGGTGTAAATACTTTTTTTACATACTGTAAATATATTTTCAAATATGGATCCACACTATTATTTTAAAATTAAAATAGAAAATTCAGACAATTATTATTAACTTAAAAATGGGTAAAACTCAAAAACAGTGTACTTTATCGAAATGTTACAAAAGTATATTCAATTTTTATTTTAATTTGAACAATGCGTTTTAATTTTTTTGTCCACTTTCGTAATTTTCCTAAAAAACTATTTTTTTTTCTTTTAAAAATCATAACTTGGTCAAAAACAAAATGTTTTTCTATTAAACATAACAAAATTTAAAAAAAAACCAAGTGGATAAAGTTTGTCAAAATCGTGTTTTTGCGATAAGTAGTTGTTTTTTTTAAATGGGTAAATTTCATCGATTTAACTATTTTTCCACAGTAGTACTAATCGCAACCTAAATCTTTGTCGAATCGCTTCTCGAGATACAGACTTTTAAATGTTTTATTGCATTTTCACGGAACGTAAAATTTTTAAAATAATGTTGAAAAGTCTTGGTTTAAATTACAAAAAAAAATCAATAAATTACAGGCTTAGTTTTTTGACTGATTTGCTTCTTTTTTCAATTTACATTTTGTATAATATTCCAGAATAAAACAAGATTTAACAGTTTTATTTAGCCAAAATTAATAAAATATCTTAAGTATCTCCTGTGGCATTTACCAATAATATATTTAAAAAAATCGTCTCTCTTTTCAAATCATTCAGTAAAAATCAAAAGGTAACATTAATATAATTTCTTTCAAAAACTTTTAAATTTTATTCAGAATCAGTTCTAAGTTTATGTTACTTTTCAGCATTGATTTAAAAAAGTAGCTGAATTACACGGTATTTCATGGGAAATTTAAAATTTTACGAATTTCACGCTGCTTGCGAAATTGTGAACATTCACTAACCCTACTTATGATGCAAAATGGCTTATTTGGACAAAATATCAATGAAAAGGCAGAATATTTTTTTGAGAAAAACTAGGGAACATTTTGTTCCGATGTTTCAGGTAAATTTGCTGCTAAAATAAACGTAGTTAAGGATATAATCTTGATTTTAACAAAAAAGTTTAAAACTTAGACATGCTTAACATCAGTCTAAAAGTTATGGCAATTGCAAAAATGATTTTGATTTTTTTCAAACAAAGCTATAAAATTTCTAGAGGGAACTAGTTTTCTAATCAAACTGCTATTATTAACCTCATTAATGTTGCCAATAACTTTTAAGAGTAACTTGGGGTCGAAAATTGTAACATGCTTCCAAAAACAACACAAAGTTTATTGTTAGTATTTTTGTGGATAATGTTTCAAAATAAAACAGTAAGTTTAAAAAAATTGAATCAAACAAAAGAAATGTTTTTACAATAATTCCTAAATTCAAATTCAATCACATTTTTTCCTTATTTTATAAAATCTTTTCATAACTTCACCCACTATTGATCTCTTGCAAATCCTACACGGAGAACAGTCAGTTCCCAAAATTGTTTTTTTTTTTCAAAAACGTAACATGCAATTCAAACACTTTGTTCGTGGTTCCAATTTCATGAACGTTTGTTCACGATTTGGGAACTGATATTTCTCCGTGTAAAATGGAAGTAAAAATTACGTCTGAATAAAAAGAAATAAGAATTATTCTCGTGAAATGTATTTATTATTTTAAATCTGTTTCAAATTTTGTGTGACACATTTTTCTATGGATAAGAATTTCATAAAAGGTAGTCAATCAGAAAATTAAAAAAGAGTTGATAAATTCAATTTTGTACAGCATTTTTTGAATTGGGTCCTAAAATTAAGCATACATTTGTGTTATTATTGTTCACAACGATAAAACTTATTTTTCTGAGAAAAATTACCCCTTGTTCGACCACAACAGATTTAAAATGGATTGTAAAATCAATTATAAAAACTTAACTTCATGGTCCTTCTTGACAGTAAAGGTCCAACTTGACAGCTCGTTCCAAGAGGACCATAATTGGTCCATCGAAAAATGTTGACTTGTCAATTTATTTTTTGCATTAGAAAGAAAGTGATCAGAAATGGTGTTTAATCGTGTTTTTATCCGTTGTACATCAAATTTGGCATAGGGGTTTAGGACCCTTTTAATATAACTTATTCACAAAATAGACCAGTCCCTCCTCTAATAGAAGCCTTCCGCGTGCTTTTCCGCGACCGGCCTGGTTTCAGTTGCTATTTTTATGGCACAGATTTTTATTGGCAGCAATAAAGCGCAGCAGTTGAATCGATAATAATTAAATAAATCAATCATAACAAACACACCAATACACAGCAGAATCGAAGAATGACGACGGCGACGACGCTGATGATGGGGAGGAGCAGGCTACAAAAGAGATTCATTCCTTGTGTGCCGTTTGGTGGAACCAATAATGACATCCATTCGAGCACATCAACAGCCGATCATTCAGGCCTGGGCTCTGGTTCAACAGTGTGTCCGTCTTCTCTGTCTGTCGGTGTGTTTGTTTGCAGTTTAGAGGGGTAAAGTTACATATTACCTGCTCAAGAAAAAGATAATCTTCCAAACCCAAAATATTATACAAATTTAAGATTTACGAAAAATTTAAGATTAAAGAAAAGTAGGTTAACAACAGTTTTTGATGAATTTTCATAATTAAAGTTGAGCTTTAGAGGGTATAAAAAAAGGTTCCTTCACCCGTACTCGTCGGTAATTCACTCACATGATGAGAGATATCGATCAAAGGCATCATCTTCAGAGACAGCCGGAGTTCGGAGAATTATTGCCAACTGTCGCTCACAACACACACACACATGCACACGCTCACTCAGACAATCTCTGTTGGCGAAAGCGGGACTTTGGTTGCAATTTCATTCATGAATGTGCTGCTCATTAGATGCCGGGTGACGCGCGACAACACGTGTCGGACCGGGCCTGTTGATGATGGACTGGTGAAAGATTGCGGAGAGATTATTCAGGCTACGGGCTATTTATGTGCAAAAAACTGTAGCGTGTGTTTTACGTGGTTTATTTCATGTGTTGAATTTTGAAAATTTAATCTTTTTTTACTACAGCCCCTATTATAATGAGGCTGCAATATACTGCTGTTCATTATAGTTAAGCATAACGAACCAAAAAAGTAGTCACTATTTATGGCCCCAAACTTAGTCCGCCAATAGAGTGCCTTTAAATGAGCATAACATTACCCAAAATGACACTTCATTTAACATGAGCTTTTCCATTCAAGTGCGCGCCTTTTCCCCCGTATGCAGTTCCGGAAGTCCGGAAAGTTTTATCCGAAAGAATAGAGCGGGCGACACACTCTGCAACTCTGCGGACTTTGCTCTAAATTTTCCCTCCTCTTCCTCTCCAAACTCCCTACTCCAGACGACTTTGATGAAGCTCGCGCGGTCTTCTCAGGACAAATCCTGAGAAGAATCCCCAAAAAGCTGTCTGTCCTTCCAAGCTGCGATTTTTTTGCAGTTCCTCCTCCTTGTCTGAAGAACTGTACCGTTTTGTTGGCAAACTTGGACCAGTCAGCTGGAAAGTCACCACCACCGCCACCGTCAGCCGGCAGCGAAATGATGAGACATTATCATCTTTTTAACGAGATGATAGTTTCCTTCGGTTCGGGTTTCTGGGATGTTCATCCCTTTTTCTGGGGAATTTGTGGGTCTGTGTGTGTGTGTGGACAGAGTTGGGCAGTGACTCACGAGTCCCGACTTCCTGGCTTGAAACAGCTCTCTAAAACAAGTCGACGTTATCGTGCTGTCTTGTCGCAGACCATTTTTTTGACGTTCGGCGAAAAATGCGTTTTAATGTTTTACATTAAATAAACAAAAGCTAGACAATAACAAACTCGTTTTGATTGGATGCCGGAGTCCCGAGATATTATTGAAAATGTCTACGGTAGTCGGACATGTACGTGTATCAAACGCGTTCTGACCTGAAATCCCTTTGGTCAGTTGTCGCACTTACAGCAATTTTCAGAGTGTGCCAAGTTTGCACGACAAGATTGAAATTCTTTCATATGAAAAGTAACAACAATGAACGGAGTTTTTTTCTGTGATGCTCAAAATGCACGTGCGTCAAGATAGCACGACAACGACACGAAGTGAGCTTTACCCAGCTCTGAAAGTAGCCCCCTCTGGATTAGAGGGGTCACGTGGGAAATCCGTGGGAAACTGTGGCTGGCTGCTTCATTGTGAAGTTTTCGAGAGTTTAGGAGCCGGTAAATCGCCAGCGAAAAAGAACAGTCCTTTTTGGCGTTTCACCCGGAGTGTGACCGGCGTGCCGAGAGAGGAAGTTTGTGATGGGGTTTTGGAGAGATTTTTCCGGGTTGTCGGTTTAGATTTTTTTTCGGTTGGGTTTGAGAAAAGGGATAGTGGGAACAGTGAGAGTTTTCTCTGTTTGAATAAAATTACTAAAAAAAATTTTTTTCTTGTTTCATTACAGGTATGTCCGGAATCACATTTCATTAATAATGGTAGCAGAGGTAACAGAGAGTCATGGTTGTAAAAAATGTAACACATTGGTAAACAGGTTTCACAAAAGTAACTATTACATGATTTTAACGGTCACAATATAAATAAAATGATATTTTTTAAATATATTAAGCACTATATTTTTCAGCTTACTTTTATTGAGATAAACTTTCATCAAATTTGACAAGACCATTCTATTGAAAAAAAAAAAAAAACATGATTATGTTTTCTGTAAAAATAACAAATTTCATAATTAGCTTGTCCAAACATATTTTAAGGCCTTCAATACAAAAACCTAAAAAAATATTATCTGTATTTTGAGACAAAATTTTCTGATATATTAGGGTAGTTAAGCTAGTTTTAATTAGGAAAGTTTAGAAAAAAAAATTAAACTCATTTTTTTCTGTAAGGAAAAGATTGTTTACAAGTTATTGCCATTTTCAGGTTGTTTTTTTTTTAAATTGATATTTTTTTATGAGAATCATGAAATTGATAGAGATTTTTTCATTAGTTATGAAAACAGATTTGAAGATATCAAAAAGAAGGATATTTTTTTATGAAATTTATGTTTATCAATGAGATTCCATCCTTGTTTCAATAAGATATATAAAAGGGAATATAATTTTCATAAAAAATATCCTTCTTTTTGGTATCTTCCAATCTGTTCTCAAAAATAATTGAAAAATCTCTATCAATTATTGAATTATTGAATTGAATTGAATTATTGAATTATGCATGAATTATGAAATTCATAGAGAATTTACTTTCATTTTTATATTCAAAGTATTGGTGAATATAAAAAAATGATTTGGATTTGGATGATGCAACACTGGTACCAGATATATAAGTTCTAAAAAAAGATTTTGAAAAAAATAATTTAAAATATTGTTTAACCAAAATTCAAATATTAGTTTTGGATGCAAAATCAAATTGAAAATCAAAAAAGACTCAACAAACTCATCGTTTTTTTGTTATATGCATTTCCAGGTTTTTTTTTTGACAAATGTTCAGTTTTTTGCAATTTTATAATACTTTATTAAGGAATAGTTTCCTTGCCAAATATATATTCAAATTACGGAGGAAATTTCCAAAAAAATTCTATTTATGTTGATTGGACAGCTGGTTAGAAAAAGAGAGCACTTTGGAAATATATGTTTTCGTAATAAAAAGTCATAGAAAAAATCGTGATATTTTTTCTGAAAAGTCTTCATCATAACCTACAACTTTGTCAAAGATATCAAAATAATCAGTAATTCTTTTCACAAGATATAGATTTTTGAATATTCTCATGCCCATTATTTTTATAATTAGCCTGCATATTTGTTTGAAGGCTTGTATGAAAATATTATGATGCAAAATTGTTTTTTTTGGCATAGGGAATGAATGGACCAAAACGAAACTAAATAAAAAATAATAATAAAAAAATCGAAATAATACAGCATTCCAGAATATTTCTTAAAATCCATGATGAAAAAAAATTACTGGATTCCATTATTCTTTTTAAAAATACTATTATTTGGGTGAAATATCAACAATACATTTTTCTGGGGATTTTTTTCTTCTGGGGAATGGCATTGAAGGAATGGAATTATAAGGAATGAAAATCTGGGAAAATGGGATAGAATCATTTTAGAATAAGTAATATGACAAAGGTGCTCTTCTAAATGTTTTCAATCTAGCCTTCCTTCTACTTTCAGTTGTGTCCTAGAACTTTAAAATTTGATTTTCAGTGTAAAATTATGAAATTTGTTTGTTTTGCCTTCCTCACCTTACTGAGGAAAGGCTATAAAATCACTCGAAAAATGAACTTTTTAATTTGACCTCGTAGACCCACCTTCACGTATACATATCGACTCAGAATCATGTCCTGAGCAAATGTCTGTGTGGATGTGTGTAGGTGGGTGGACAAAAAAATTGTCACTCGATTATCTCCGGACTGGATTAACGGATTTTGACCGTATTAGTCTCCTTCGATCCGTCTTGGGGTCCCATAGGTCTCTATTTAAAATCAGCAAGTTTAGTTAAGCACTTCAAAAGTTATGCTAAAAAACGATTTTGACGTATGTCCGTAAGATTGTAAAAAGGGTGGTTTTTGCAAGAAAACCTATCATGTTATACATTTTCAGAAAGGTATTGAAAAGACCTTTCCAATGAGCCCAAAACGTCGTGGGTCTGACAACCCTATCAAAAGTTACTAGCACTTAAGTGTTATTAATACACTTTTTAAAGGCCGGATCTCAGATATTTCAATGAAGATGATGTCCGGGTCCATCACGCGACCTGTCGTTTGTTAGATAATCGAAAGACCTTTCAAATGAGCCTAGAACATCAAGGATCTGACCACCCTATCAAAAGTTATCAGCACTTAAGTGTAATTTATACACTTTTTGGAGGCTGGATCTCAGATATTTCAATAAAAATGATTTCCGGGTCCATCATGTGACCCATCGTTAGTTTGATAATCGAAAGACCTTTCAAATGAGTCTAAAACATCGAAGATCTGACAACCAAATAAAAAGTTATTAGCACTTATGTGTTATTCATACACATTTTGTAGGCCGGATTTCAGATATTGTGATAGAAATATTGTCTGAATCTTCCATGCGAACTATCGGTGAATAGTTTTTATCAGATCTTGCCGATGAGCCAGAAATATTGAAGGTCAGCGATCCCTATCAAAAGAAATAAGTAATAAAAAAGATTTGTTAAACATGTGAAGGGGGAATGTAGCTATTTTTACTGAATGAATTGACTTTATGAATGTGAGGAAGGCACCAACCACCTAAAGGTGGATTAAATAACGTTTTTTTTAATTTTTAAAAATACTTGAAAAGATTTTAATCTTTAAGGGAAAACTAATTTTGAAAAAAACTCTGGATCTATATAAAACTTAAATTTTCTTTTTGCCTAAATCTAGACAACAAAACATCTTCTAAGTTGAAGATTTATCCAAAATTGCTTCCAATGATTTTTCCATCGCGGTACTGGATTTAACATGAAAAGTATAAATAGATTGTGGTGGAGGATCAATTCTCCGAGACTTCGGAAACTGTTTTTTGCAGTTTTTCAATTGGATAAAACTTTGCGTGTACATTTTCTATGAACAAAGAAGTCATTTTATAACATTAGTTCGTCCATTGATCGATTTGGAATGTAAAATGACATTTTTGGTCATAGAAAAAGTACAAACAAAATCTCACCAAAATCTAAAAATATAAAAAAAATCTTTCCAAAAATATTTGCTTAGAGATGATATTTGTTAAAGAATTGCCAGATCTTTCAAGTTCCCCGATTTTCGATATTTTCTTCTCACTAGAACTAATTTTTAAAATAAACAATAATTGGAGTGGGTTCTTTTCACTAAAACTTTTGAAGTTTGGCTTGTTTGATTCGGTGTTGCTGGTTCTGAGACAACTGAACATTCAATATATGTAAGATTTTTTTCAGTAATTGACAAAAATCCCACTATGCTCTTTCCAGCCAAAAAAATCTCCTTCAAACACCATGAAACCTTCGCCCAAAACGAACCGTGACTTTCGTTGGTGACCGTCCGAAGAAGGACCCGTCAATGTCTTAAAAATAATATTATCCCATTTAAAACTATTTCGCAGTGTCAGTCTATATCTAGCAGACTTGAGTCTCCACACTTTGCCAGACCTCGAGAAGCCGGTCGCTACAATTGCTCTGCCCTAGAGAGAATTTTAAGCGATTTCGGACAAGATGTGGGTGGTTGAGGGTGGCGGGCGAAAACTTTTTCTTTTTACCCTCCACAATGAGCGAATAAAAAGTTTCGCCTGCGCTGCCCTCTGACTGACCAAGCCGGGCCGGTTCGGCCGTAGTGTCAGGACTTTAGCCCTCTTCCCGAAAGAGCGCAGCACACGATACAAATAACGATGTTATCATCATATTTTTCCTGCCCCGTTGGGTCGCTTTTCGGGTGGAAAAGCTTCTTCTTCGTGTGGGCAGGGAACGCGGGGGTGGAAGAACCGGAAAAAGTGAAGTTCAACTAAAATAAATCATACCAATCACCATTCAATCTCGGGGTTGGATTGGAGTAGCGCAAGAAGGGAACTTCGGGTTCAAGTCCGTGCAGGTCTGCTGCCAACGAAGTTTCAAAGTGCAGCTGCATGCAATTGTACGGCGAGAACCGTTTCGCAGCAGTGGCAGCAAATCAAAGAAACTAACCCGACAAATAAACAAGATCTTTAAAATCCAATAAAACTTTTATATATTATTTCTGCATTCGCCATTCATGGACTGTGTGTGTGTGAGTGTGGAGGAGTTGCTGGTGCAGCAGTTCTCTATCGCTTTTCCATTTTCCGGAACAGATGGAAAGCGTTGAAGAAATAGAAGGGAGGGGAAGCAGGTCTGAGGAGGTACCTCCCGAACACTTATCTGAGCCGCTTCTTGATATAGTGTAGAGTTGGACCGTGTTGTAGGCCAAGCAATAAATAACAGAACACCTCCTTCTACAGCGCGCACTCCTACGCCCCTGTGTTTTGATTCGATGGGGCGGTTGTCCGCTGCAGACAGACAAACGAACTTTACCCCGGTATCGTGGGCAGTGCGGTGCGAAAGACTAAGAACAGCCTTCGGACTATTTTGAAGAAGGTGGTCAGAAGGATTTCCCGTTTCTTTTATTGATTACAAAATTGGAAGAAATAAGAAAAAGTTCATGTTTTCGCGTACATCAACTGTTCATGAAATCGTGAACATGTTCACGAAACCATGGCATTTGTTCATGGTTGCGATTTCTCCGGGTTTTAAGAACTTGTCGACACCGATTCCGACTCCAGGTCCTCAAATGCCTACTCTCCGGACTCTGACACCAACTCCGACTTCGTCTCTGACTCCACAGCCCAACTGTAAGGTTATAGTTCAAACTCAGACTATCCCAAAACCTTCGCACCGTCCCTGCCCAAACTGGCTATCTAGTTGGTGCCGGAGAGCGCGCGTTCGTCGGTGACGGGGCATCAGCAGCAGCTGCTGCCAGGCTCGATGTCCTGATTGTGGCAAGAATGAGAATAAGGACCCGTAGCGTAGTCCGTTCCGTTGGCCACCCACTCTGCATAACATTATAGGGATCGTTTATGCATGACGGAAGACACTCCGTCCTCTGTCGTCGTCGCCGTCGTCCTGCTCCGTCTCATTTGAATAGATACCGCCTGATGACACCGACACTCACTCACCAGAAGTGCCCGCCCGGGAGCTGGCCCTGGCCAGGGCTGGACAATCAATAGAGAGGTGTTCCTCCCAGGGGGAGTTCCTTCCTTCGGAAGTTCGGTGCCACCTTTTTCGGAGCCCCAGCTTGAATGGCGAGGAGTGCGGAATAAATTTTCACGCGACTGCGAGATTTGGGCAGCTGCTTCGGAAGTTTTAAAGTTTGACGAGCTGCGGGATGAGAGAGGTTGCAGCTAGAGGTTGCATCGCGCGCGCTAAAATATCGCGCGTCAAAATTAGAAACACGTCGGCGGCATCGGATCAAAACACGTGGCGTGAGCGACTTGACGACCGTTTTGGTGCAACGAGTTGGGGCGACACGTGTGGGAGTCAAAAACAACAAAAAATGGGTCGTCTAGATGTCCAGAGTTCAGATATCGCAGCGCAAGAACTGCTCGAAACAGGCTCAGATTTGCGTAACCTTGTATGGGAAAAAAAGGTTCTGGTGGGTCGGCAATCGATTAGAGTGAGTTGAATGCCCGCTGGTTGCACTCCCCTATGCCACTGGGCATAAACAGAATTTGATTGATATGGCGACGAGGTGGTCACGCTGTCAATTTCCGGAATATTGTGGCATTTTAGAACTGGGCTTCGAGTTGAATTCATTGGAATAAAAAAAAAACGAAACTTAAATGGAAGTTTCCATCAAAAATCTATAAAAAAATTAAAATAAGAACGAAAAATCTAGATTAAGATATCTCCTAACGGAGGACTTTATGACCTCTTGAATCTGGCTAATGTTCAGGAAGGAAAATTAAAAAAACAAGCCAAGGATTTAGTATTTCAATGAAAAATTGGTTGTCAAATGCATCATACAACATGACAGTACTACAGTTGTTTTGCAATCAATAGTTTTAAAAATATCTAAGTTCTGAGCGTAAAGTTGCTTTTTGCGTTTCTCTTTGTTTCGTCGTCCGTGTCTGTCGCGGGTGATCGGCCATGATCGATGACAACCAACTTTTTCAAAACTTTTTTTTCCGTAAAATCGCAATAACTCGTGATGTTAATAAGCAAACCCCTTATGTCTATAGATCAAAATTTTTGTAATTGTCTGCTCTACAACTTTGTAGAACATTGTTACACTCTAAAAAATAACCCTGCAAAGTTAGAAACAACACAAAATTTTAAAATGAAAAATTTTGTTCTAAATGAAAAAATGACACTTCTGGGACAATGTAGATTCGAAAAGAACATTAAATTTCCCATAAAATGACATGTTCCAAAAAAATTTACAGTCGAGCAACGGAATATGGGATTTTTAAAAACTTTTTTAGTGTTTTTTCGATGAAAAATACGTTTTTTCGGAATTCTGAGTACGCCATCAAATCGGGCGTTTAATTTTACATAAAAGTCCCTTTGACACCAAATTTCTATCTCAACACCGTTTCAGGCTGCAAATGATTGAAAAACACCTCATTTTTTGCATGTTCAAAAATGGAAGGGGTGGTACCGCCCCTCCGTCATGAGATATCAAAAAAACGGACCTCGGATTCGTGATCAGGGACAAAAGTTATCCCTTAGGACAAAGTTTCACGCAAATCGAAGAGTTGTCGGGGCAACTGCTGTGTGAGTTGGCGGAGAATTACCCATGTGGAAAAATATAAATATTTTAATTTGTTATTTTTTATATTAAAAAAAATACTAAAGACGCAAACGAAAATCGCCCCCAAACTTCTCGAATAAAATTAATCAGTTGATGATTTTTTTTTGTGAATTTCCTTGTCAGCATATCTTAAAATTGTAGTAGTGTAGTAGTGAAATAGATGTTACGCCGAATGATAAAGATAACGATTTTTTGAGTTTCCTTTCACCGATCTTTCGGGCGCGAGAGAGGAGAGCCATGTGACCTTTCGATTTTTCTCGTGACGACGTCAGAAGATCGCTGTTCATATCAAAATGTTTTTTTTTTATCATCGAAATAGTTCATAAAAGCGTTTGCTTCATGTTTCTCAACTATGTATAAAATATTGTATAGTTTTTAATGCTATGGGAATATTTGTATATTTGTTTTTTTTTGTAACATTGCACAGAAATCAAAATAGCAATTCGGAAATAAAGATTTTCGGAAAAATGCTATTCGTTTGGAGTTAAATTTTCATTCGTAGTTTTTTTCAAATTTATTTGTCAAAACCAGTTTAAGCCCAAAGGATAAAATTATCAAACTAAAATATCTTTAAAATTAATAGTTGACCTATCAAGTTACACCAGGTTGTTTTTGAAAGAGAGATTCAGATATTTTTTTTTGATACATCGATTTTCTAAGAAATTTAGGTTTTCGATTTTTGAGATTTGATTGTCTTGCGTATTATTTTAGGCATTTAAAATTGCATTTTTTAAATAAATTTGTAGGTTGTTTAGCAAACCGAGAAACGCAATTTTCATAATTCTTTAAGTCCAAGGCCCCCAAAGTAACATTTTTTTCCAGGAGTTCTACAAGAGCTCTTCAAGATAGCTACAGCATAGCAGTTTGGACCGCGGCAGGATAAAACTCTCTTCAAGTACTCTTCCAAACTCCTGAAGAAGTTTTGAAGAGAATTTTATCCTACCGCGGTCCAAACTGCTATGCTGTAGCTATCTTGAAGAGCTCTTGTAGAACTCCTGGAAAAAAAATGTTACTTGGGCCGCTTCTAGACATGCTTTCACCTAAAAAATCGCCAAAAGCCAATTTTTAACCGATATGCTGCCGATGTTCGCATAAATTTCCCATATGAGCAGTTCTCTAGGATTTCGGTCATTCGATTTTTTTTTGTATTTTTTAATCCGACTGAAACTTTTTTAGTGCCTTCGGTATGCCTAAGAAGACATTTTGCATCATTAGTTTGTCCATATAATTTTCCATACAAATTTGGCAGCTGTCCATACAAAAATGATGTATGAAAATTCAAAAATCTGTATCTTTTGAAGGAATTTTTGATCGATTTGGTGTCTTCGGCAAAGTGTTAGATATGGATACGGACTACACTGGAAAAAAATGATACACGGTAAAAAAAATTTGGTGAGCGAGTTGTGGCGCTATAACCACGGCAAATAGTGTCCAGGGCATTCGTGGAAATACAATGTCCCATCCCAGAGGGTCCCGGAGTACCAAACCTTCTTAGCATGGTGCTCCCAACGAATACAACCAAATCACGGAGCGTATGGTGGTGTGTCCCCACGCTTCTTCCTCCCCTGTCGATTCAGAATTGTGTTGTTGTTCGAACACTCAGTGCTCAAACTCAACCTAATTACGAGTCATCTCTGCGATACGGCCTTACGCAGTAGGCCTGGCCGCTTTAACGCTTGTGTTGTTTCAATGCATTTCGATGCAATGGCGCACTACAAATGTTAATAAATGACAAGAAGAGTGCTAGGCGTCATCTAACCTAAGGCACTCTCCAGGATCCCTTGGAAAGATTGGCTGCGCTAGGGTCTGATTAGATTAGATTGATTAGATTAGACACGGTAAAAAAAATTTGGTGATTTTTTATTTAACTTTTTATAACAAAAACATTTGCAAAAAAACACTATTTTAATTTTTTTTATTTTTTGATATGTTTTAGAGGACATAAAATGCCATTTTTTTTTAGAAATTTCTAGGTTGTGCAAAAAATTATTGAGCGAGTTATGAATTTTTGAATCAATACTGATTTTTTCATAAAATCGAAATATTGGTCGCAAAAATTTTTCAACTTCATTTTTCGATGTAAAATCAAATTTGCAATCAAAAAGTACTTCAGTGAAATTTTGATAAAGTGCACCGTTTTTAAGTTAAATCCATATTTAGGTGACTTTTTTGAAAATAGTCGCAGTTGTTTCATTTTTTTGAATTAGTGCACATGTTTGCACACTTTTAGAAAAAATAATTTTGAAAAGCTGAGAAAATTCTCTATATTTTGCTTCTTCGGACTTTGTTGGTACGACCTTTAGTTGCTGAGATATTGCAATGCAAAGGCCTAAAAACAGGAAAGTTGATGTTTTTTGAGTCTCACCCAAACAACCCACGCTCTTTTGAAAGAGCACACGATTTTGAACCAAACTGCATTAATAACTCGAAATCGATGAAAATGCATATGGGACATTTATGCGATCAGGGGCAGTATGCATCTTTAAAAAGCATTGGAAAGGAAAACTGTTAAACTTTTAGACATTCTTTGATAACAAGCAAGCAAAGTCCTCATATGCTTGTTTCATGTGACTTAGTTAATGTTTTGGATAAATGTATTTTTGGGGCTATGGCTGTGTTTATAAATAATATCATATACTTTTTATGATAAAATTAAGTTTGCAAAATCTGTTGTTTTTTGGCCTTCCCGTATAATGTTTTAACACAAACTTTTACAACTTTAAGCTAATAATTTCATTTTATGGCAAACAAGAGAGAAACAAAAGTTGAATCTTAAATCGCAAAAACTGACTGGAAAATTATTGAAAATTCAAAATAGGCAAAAGATAATACAAGGTTGTGATTGTTAACCAGTATTAATAAAAAATAAACAAGGTAAAATATTTTTAAAATGTAAAAAAAAAATCAAAATTCAATGGTTTTTTTTAAACTAGTATGCAGGATTTGTCGATTTTTTGGCTTGCTCAGTCAAATTAACAACGTTCGAACGATTTGTTGTTTGAAAATGCCCGACGTTTCAGCTCGAGATAATTCTCATGACCTTTCGTTTGCAACAAATGTTTTATTCTATTTATGCTGAGAAAGCCAAAAAATCATCAAATGTAAAAAAAATGGAAAACATAGATCACGGAAATGTGTTAAAAAGGTCCTCCTAAATATGGAAAAAAATACAGAGCAGCAATCCTATATATTTTCGTAATTGTTTAAATAAAGGCGTTTTTTTTGTAATAATGAGTATATAAAATTTTAAATACACTGAGATTTTCTCACCTACCAAACAATCAAAAGATATCCCTACTTTAAACGATTTCATAAATCCCTGGAGCTGCGAAGAGTGCGTGTTTGATCTTCGATAAAACTCCAGTTCACTTACCGCCGTCAGTTCAGCCAGGGAGTTGTTCAACAGGACGCTCGCCCGTGAAGACCCTGGCAGACACGCACTTCACATTGCTGCATAAAACGCATCATTATGCGTACCGGCGATGGTACCCTCACTCTGACATTCGACGGTTGAGGTTTTTCCAGGCTTGCAGCAGTCCCTCCTGCGTAGTATCGGTGGCACGGCACGTGTGTGCGACGACCCCGTAACCGTAACCAATCCATCGAAGTTACGAGGCCACATCATATTTCAGGTTTCTCCTCCTCCACTTTTCCTTCTTTGTTGTGATGATAGTGCACGGAAAGGTTCGACTTCAAATATGAGATTTACCGTGAATATTTCCGAAGCTGAGAACTATATTTTCTCCGTGTACCGCTCGCGTGGTTTCCTTCAGCGCGGAAAGTTGCGTATTTCCAGCACTATACACGACCATCACGGGTTCTTCACGCGCCCCAGCTGACTGGCATCACGACCTTTCCGTCATCAACCAGCAGCTATGGGCTCCATAAAACAACAGTTCGTCCTGGCGAGCGACTTCAAAAGAGGCCAGGGGGGGCTAGCCGGTGTTGAGCAAAAAGGATATGAACGCGGTGTCGGAGCAAAATATACATAATATTATTAGCATAATTGTATGACGTGTCACAACTGCCGGTGCAGACACGGTGGAGTTTTGATGCTGGAAAATGAAAGGGGGGGTTGGGTGCTGGCGAGTAATTCACACTTTGGCGCTGAAGTTGGGGGACTGATAGCTGCTGGCATATGCTTTGGAAGTGTTGCTATGCTGGTTCAAGGCAGGAATCGACGAACGTTTGCGCGTAAGCAATGGAATTTTATGAGCGTGAAAATTAATCCATTCTATAGAAGAAAACTGTCAATTAAACAATACTTCACTATTTATTTTATTGAGCTGGACAAACTAAATTTCATGAGTGATTGAATCTTTGTTGATTTTTGAGGACTTAATGATGACTACTAATAATGTTACGGAAAGTCATACAGCAAATCAGCATTTTAGCATTACAATTTGCCGATTACTTTCCGGTAACCTAATTAGCCTCAAAAACAAAAAAAAAAACAAAAAAGCTTCGAATCCATCCAAGATTTCCCAGCCAACCTGAAGAAAATCCCAACCCCGTTAGTCATGCCTTGCCATCACTCTTGGCTGAAAGAACACGCAACATTTCCCGCCCGTTTCAAAAACACACTTTCTCCGATCCATGACCTTCCGGGCTCGTGGCTTTTTTCGGCCACGCTGGCTCATGTTGGGGGCTCATTATTCATTTCTCCGTAGCATCCGTCTTGCTTACGGGGAGGCATCAGGCAGGCCCGACAGCCCCCCGAAAAAATCACAGCATAAAATATACTTTTCACGTCATTAATACGCAACGCGGCAGCCGACACTGAAATTGGCTTTTCCGCGATGAGGTTGGGGGAAACTTTGTCATGGTCGGCAACTGGCGCAATTTCACCAAAAACTCCCCCCGTCACCACCCTCACTATTGAGGAGGCGTTCTATATTTAGCAGCTCTCTCTCACTCGCTGACCCCGAGATTCTTCGTCCACCTTGATCGGTGCATCGAAAAATTGTGCCATTTTTATCCGTCCAATTTGGGTGTGACAGGTTTTGCGGAGAAGCGATCGAAATTTAATTAGATTCATTATGCAAGCCATGGAAACGCGGGAAAAATCGTACGCCAGAAATAAGCTGCTTAAAATTGTTTGGCCAGAGAAGGTTGGGAAGATGAAAAAAGAGTTGGCAAACTTGATATTTTTTTTTTGCTTTCGACTGCAATCGATTCGGTGTTTTTGCTTTGGCGCCGAGGAAAACTATTTTTCCGGTTGAAGAGATTTTTCCGGAGTGCGGGACAGGAATAGGACCATCACCGGAGCTGTCAAACTGACACTTTGTGCACGTTGTCTCCGTGATGCCGCGCGGGGTTATTTGGAGTGCAATTTTTTCAAAAGCATGTCAAATGGGCTTTTGAATTATTCTATTTAGTTGTAGAGCATTCTGTTTTGTGAGCAATTCTCAACGAAATCGGTCTTTTTTATGAATTTTAATGTTTGTGTTTTTTAATAAGTCTGAAAATTTTTTGGTGCCTCGGTATGGCCAAAGAAGCCATTTTGCATCATTAGTTTGTCCATATAATTTTCCATACAAATTTGGCAGCTGCCCGTAAGGACTACACTGAAAAAATGATACACGGTAAATTTTTTTGGAAATTTTTGATTTTAATTTTTGTCACTTAAACTTGATTTGCAAAAAAAAAAACACTATTTTATTTTTATTTTCTGTTATGTTTTAGGAAACATCAAATAATTTTTTTTCAATTTTTGAAATTTTCAGAACGGGCAAAAAATCTTTGACCGAGTTATGATTTCTTGAATCAATACTAATTTAAAAAAAAAATGGAAATATTGGTCGCAAAAAAATTTCAATTTCATTTTTCGATATAAAATAGAATTTGCAGTCAAAAAGTACTGAAGTAAAATTTTGATAAAGTGCACCGTTTTCAAGTTTAAGCCATTATAGGTAACTTTTTTTTTTTGAAAATAATCGCAGTTATTCATTTTTTAAAATATGTGCCCATGTTTGCCCACTTTTGAAAAAAATATTTTAATATAGTGGAGAAAATTCTCTATATTTTAATTTTTTTTGAACTTTTTTGATACGATTTTTAGCTGCTGATATTTTGCCACACTTAAAAAAATGAGTTCGCGTAAACGTGAACAGAGATCATCGGGAACCAGGAAGAAAACTGTTCAACTTTTATAGTGCATTGCACCATGAAAGTGAACAGTTTTCTTCCTGGTTCCCGTTGGCATGAACTCTGTTCACGATTACGCGAACACATTTTTTTGAGTGCATGCAAATATTTAAAAACAGGAAAATTTATGTTTTCTAAGTCTCACCAAAACAATCCATTACACAGCTCAACAAAAATTCAATTGTTTCCTGTCTCTGAGGCGAATATATGTGTTCCTAGTAGAATTTTGCCTGCTGGAACCGAATCTGGATCCGAAATTGCTTCAAATGGTCCCAATTTTGAGATGCCCAGTTTGAAATGTTAGTTTGGGCCAAAATTTGCTACTTTGTCGAATATTTTACAAAAGAACTATTGAATAAACAACTAAATCAATACAAGTATCTTAATGTTCACGTTTTCCCCTTTCTGAAAAACCCCTGGTTTTTTCAAATTTGATTGTAATTATGCATATTTATAGCCATTTTAGAATTATATTTTCAGTTGGTTCTCATTCAAGTTTTTCCAACTTGCATGCAAGTCAAATTCTGCTGTGATATCAATAAAAAAATCAAAAATGTTTTGCAGAACTTTAAATAAGTTTGTCTCGGTAATCTTATTGAACATTTTCAATGTGATTTTGTCTGATGAATCCATTCCCATCATAAGTTTTTTTTTGAAAACGTCAGGTTTTTGAGTAAACGTTGAATTTTCGTTGATTTTTTCAAAATTTAATTTATTTTATGTTAAAGTTTGACTTAGAGATGGCTAAATGTCGATTAAAAAGAGTGTTTTTTTTGCAAATCATGTTTTAGTGACAAAAAGTTAAACAAAAAATCATAATTTTTTTAACCGTGTATCATTTTTTTTTTCAGTGTAGTACTTATTCATACCTACAACTTTGCCGAAGACACCAAATCGATCAAAAAATTCCTTCAAAAGATACACATTTTTAAATTTTTATACATCATTTTTTGTATGGAAAGCTGCCAAATTCGTATGGAAAATTATATGGACAAACTAATGATGCAAAATGGCCTCTTTGGGCATACCGATGGCACCAAAAAAGATTCAGCCTGATTAAAAAATACAAATTTTTAAACTTTTCCGAGGGACATAATCTAGGGAAAACTTCAATTTACCATGAAAAAATATTTGAAGACAGGAAAACATATTGTTATCTGACAAAAATGACTAAGTTGTAATTCAAGAAAATTACATCCAGTATCAAGTTCAACGATTATTTGTTCATTTTTAGATATTTTTATACTATTTCAAACAATATGTTTGGCAAAGGTGGCTCCATATGCATTATTTAGCATGAGGAATAGTATTGCTAAACATTTTAGTAATATTCATTAGTATATTTGGGTAATACTCTACCAACTCACACGAAATCGGGAAAAGTTGCTCCGACCCCCTTCGATTTGCGTGAAACTTTGTCCTAAGGGGTAACTTTTGTCCCTGATCACGAATCCGAGGTCCATTTTTTGATATCTCGTGACGGAGGGGCGGTACGACCCCTTCTATTTTTGAACATGCGAAAAAAGAGGTGTTTTTCAATAATTTGCAGCCTGAAACGGTGATAAGATAGAAATTTGGTGTCATAGGGACTTTTATGTAAAATTAGACGCCCGATTTGATGGCGTACTCATAATTCCGAAAAAAAAAAGTATTTTTCATCGAAAAAAGCACTAAAAAAGTTTTAAAAATTCTCCCATTTTCCGTTACTTGACTGTAAAAAAATTTGGAACATGGAATTTAATGTACTTTTCAAATCTACATTGACCCAGAAGGGTATTTTTTTCATTTAGAACAAAAAAATTTATTTTAAAATTTCGTGTTTTTTCTAACTTTGCATTGTTATTTTTTAGAGTGTAACAATGTTCTACAAAGTTGTAGAGCAGACAATTACAAAAATTTTGATATCGAAACATAAGGGGTTTGCTTATAAACATCACGAGTTATCGGGATTTTACGGAAAAAAGTTTTTGAAAAGTTACTTTTTGCGTCTGTCGCGGGTGACCATGAACGGCCATGATCGATGACGACCAACTTTTTCAAAACTTTTTTTTCGTAAAATCGCAATAACTTGTGATTTTTATAAGCAAACCCCTTATGCCTATATATCAAAATTTTTGTAATTGTCTGCTCTACAACTCTGTAGAACATTGTTATACACTTTAAAATAACCCTACAAAGTTAGAAAAAAACACGAAATTTTAAATGATAAATTTTGTTCTAAATGAAAAAATTACCCTTCTGGGTCAATGTAGATTCGAAAAGTACATTAAATTTCCTATAAAATGACATGTTCCAAATTTTTTACAGTCGAGTAAAGGAAAATGGGAGAATTTTTAAAACTTTTTTAGTGTTTTTTTCGATGAAAAATACGTTTTTTCGGAATTCTGAGAAAGCCATCAAATCGGGCGTCTAATTTTACATAAAAGTCCCTTTGACACCATATTTCTATCTCATCACCGTTTCAGTCTGCAAATTATTGAAAAACACCTCTTTTTTCGCATGTTCAAAATGGAAGGGGTCGTACCGATGGACCTCGGATTCATGATCAGGGACAAAAGTTACCCCTTAGGACAAAGTTTCACGCAAATCGAAGAGGGGTCGGGTCAACTGCTGTGTGAGTTGGCGGAGCATTACCCATTTATTAAAACAGTGGGGCAGCCGTCTAACCCCGCCTGGCCGTCTTATCCCCAGCTCCCCCATGTAACCTCTTAAGAATTGCTGATTTTCTTGAAGTTCTTAAGATTTTTTAGAAGATCATTTTTCAGAGTTCTCAGAAAAAAAAATGTGAGTGTTTACATTTTTTTCAAAACAATTGCAGTATTATTTCCATTAAGACAATTTTTTTTTGGATAATTCTCCTATTAAAACAAGATTTTTTTGAAAGTGGAGTTTTGCATTCTATTAAACATGAGCCTTTTTGTGAAAAAACAAAGTTTTTCGATAAATTCCAGAACAGTTTTTTGCAATCATTTGTGTTAAAAATAACTAATTATAGACAATTTTAAAAATGAATTCACTAAAAAGCAAATTTCAGTTCAAAAAGTTGGCCTAAACGACTGTGGTGCAAAAAAAAAAAAAAAAAACTGCAAACATACAAAAAATTAAATAGTGACATTTCCAAACAAAATGTTATGCAACATGTATTTGGCTTGGGTTACTGGAGTATTCGTCCAATCGAGCTCATATTAATATGCCTAGTGTTTAGCAACCATTTATATTTTAAATGACCAGAAACTTTATTTTTACTAACAGCCTGAATTTACATGTTATTTGCTACAATCATCGGTAATGGGTATTTCTATCGAGTTAAAAGCACTTATGTTACCAATCGAAAATCCACTATCAATGTTTACAAAACAAATACAATAATTCGCTTCGCACTCTATAAACCCTCCATCATAATTACTTCTCACACAAAGTACAGCCTGCATGACGAGCTCGCCGGCTGGCAGCAGATAAGCCCCGCTCAACGGCAAGCAAACCCCGCCATCAGCAGTTTCAATTATTGACATATATATTAGCCTGTCCCATTTTGAGGTCATGTCGAGGAATTTCAGGTGCTCACTTCTTAAATGATAGATTATGATGTTAGGAACAATGTTTTCTTAGACAAGAAAAAATAATAAAATACTTTCTCGCACCCCCTAGTCGATTTACTGAAAAAAGTCACTTTTTTGAACAAATTTTCTAAAATCGCTTGGAATCAATACAAAAACTGTTTCGATCAGGTGTGTATTATCTTCAAACGATAGGTTTTTGTCCATAGATTAAGATGCACTATCAATATTGGACCAAAATTTAAGTTTTGGACTCTCCCAGGCGGATTTGTGTCGAAAAAATCGCATTTTTTCGAAACTTTTTTCAGAAATGTTCATTTAATTTAGGGTAGCCTATTTTTCCCAGTGAAACTAATAGATGCAGCTTGTAGGAAATTTCATGGCGAACATTTTTCCCTCTGAGAAAATGCAATTTCGACACTCCAAAGCCAAGATATTTGAGTTTTAGTGAGGAAAAAAGTGCCAATTTTCAAAATTTCTCAGAATTCAGAAGCAAGGCCTACTAATTACACGATATAGCAAGCATATGTCTCAAAGGTCAGGGTATGCTTTTTATAGTAATTTTGGCCGCTGAATCCGAATCTGAAATCAAATTTCGTGTAAACAGTGATGTTTTGGAGCTACACCCTTTTGGAATGTTATTTGCGTGTTTAAGAGGCAGTTTTTGTAAATATTGCTCGGTTTGTTCTAGAGGTCGTATCGAGGTGCTCCGATTTGGATGAAACTTTCAGCGTTTGTTTGTCTATACATGAGATGAACTCATGCCAAATATGAGCCCTCTACGACAAAGGGAAGTGGGGTAAAACGGGCATTGAAGTTTGAGGTCCAAAAAATATATAAAATCTTAAAATTGCTCGCATTTCCGTAAAACTTCATCAATTCCAACTCTCTTAAATGCATTCGAAAGGTCTTTTGGAGCACTTCAAAATGAGCCATAGACATCCAGGATTGGTTTGACTTTTCTCATAGCTTTTGCAAATTACTGTTAAAAATGTTTTTTTAAACCTCAATACCTTTTGCAACAGCCTCCAACACCCATACTCCCAAAGGTCAAAAGATTGGTAGTTTCATAGACTATAAACCTACGGAAATAACTTTTTGGCCAATGCAGTTTTTCTCATAGTTTTTCGATTTTTCTATAACAAACATTTTACAACGTTAGTTATTGTCCTGCATCCATAGCGGCACTTTTTAGTCTCACTTTTGTCATATTCGAAATCCTCGGAAAATTCAAACTTCAATGCCAGTCCTGGATGTCTATGGCTCATTTTGAAGTGCTTCAAAAGACCTTTCGAATGCATTTAAGAGAGTTGGAATTGATGAAGTTTTACGGAAATGCGAGCAATTTTAAGATTTTATATATTTTTTGGACCTCAAACTTCAATGCCCGTTTTACCCCACTTCCCTTTGTCGTAGAGGGCTCATATTTGGCATGAGTTCATCTCATGTATAGACAAACAAACGCTGAAAGTTTCATCCAAATCGGAGCACCTCGATACGACCTCTAGAACAAACCGAGCAATATTTACAAAAACTGCCTCTTAAACACGCAAATAACATTCCAAAAGTGTGTAGCTCCAAAACATCACTGTTTACACGAAATTTGATTTCAGATTCGGATTCAGCGGCCAAAATTACTATAAAAAAGCATACCCTGACTTTTGAGACCTATGCTTGCTACATCGTGTAATTAGTAGGCCTTGCTTCTGAATTCTGAGAAATATTGAAAATTGGCACTTTTTTCCTCACTAAAACTCAAATATCTTGGCTTTGGAGTGTCGAAATTGCATTTTCTCAGAGGGAAAAATGTTCGCCATGAAATTTCCTACAAGTTGCATGCATTGGTTTTACTGGTGAAAATAGGCTACCCTAAATTAAATGAACATTTCTGGAAAAAGTTTCAAAAAAATGCGATTTTTTCGACACAAATCCGCCTGGGAGAGTCCAAAAACTTAAATTTTGGTCCAATATTGATAGTGCATCTTAATCTATGGACAAAAACCTATCGTTTGAAGATAATACACACCTGATCGAAACAGTTTTTGTATTGATTCCAAGCGATTTTAGAAAATTTGTTCAAAAAAGTGACTTTTTTCAGTAAATCGACTAGGGGGTGCGAGAAAGTATTTTATTATTTTTTCTTGTCTAAGAAAACATTGTTCCTAACATCATAATCTATCATTTAAGAAGTGAGCACCTGAAATTCCTCGACATGACCTCAAAATGGGACAGGCTAATATATATATTTTTATTTTCAATGAACGGATCAATAATAAATTAATCAAAACATCGTGGCCTGGAAGCAGCATCAGACGGCCGTCTCCGGCGATAATGGAAGCCGGCGTTCGATGGGGGCATCTGCTGTTCATCAACGACGCGACGTGGCCAAGTTCGGGCCCTGATGAAGCTTAATGGATGTGGATGTGGCCACTTCTTCCCCAGCCTGCCAACCAGCCTCGGGAACGAGGGCTAATTGATTATGGTTTAGTTCGTTAGCTTGCTGAAAGTGCACCACTTTTCGGCGGAAGACAAGTGAAAATTGCTCGTTTTTGAGGATAGATCAACACATGCTCGAAGCTTGGCCCAATTGCGCCGAGGTTCAATCAGCCAAGAAAACCCAGATGTTTCTCTACGCTCGAAAATAGAGCAGTGAATCAAAGTACCATAAAACAATTCTTCTCCTACTCACACACCCACCTCACTGGAACGGGAAAACCACCTCCAAATAAGAGACCTGCCAGCATTAAGATGGGGGAAAAGCGCGAGAGATTGCCCGCAGGGAAACATGAAGGAAAACCACCAGAATACCGGCACAGCACACTCTCAAGCTCAAGCAAGCAGCTGAGCTAGAACACCGCGGGTGGAATGTTTGGAGGAGCAGGAGGAAAAATGAGTGGAATATTAAGAGTAATTTAAACTTTTATTAACTTATCTGTGGCTGTGGCTCGTAAAATGGCGTAATATTTACAAACAATGTAAGTGGTGTGAGTTTATTTTTTCGAACGAAACCGAACGAAAGAAGTTGAGCTGGGGGGAAATTTGAGCAGAGTGAAATGCTGCACTTGCTTGCTACACCGGTAATATACTCGGGAGCGGCAAGATGAGGTTTTCAGTGAAAGTGAATAATGGGTAAAAAAAGAGCTAGTGATTTTTTCGCGGAAAAGAATTTTTAAATATTACTGAATTTTCAAAGTTATCTGATAACTGATTAAAACAGAAAAAAAAATCAATTTATGAAATTCTTAGCCACCAATATTTTTTTCTAGACAAAGTAAGCTAGGAATTGAATCTCCAAAATTTAAATCAGATATCAGAATTAAAAATCAGAGCATGCTTGGAATTAAATGTGTTTGTTTTGTTGGCTTTCAGTTATATTAGTGAAAATTTATTCGCTTTACAAAACTTATGACCAAATTTTATTCAAAGCAATTTTAGCAAAATTTTCCATTGATCAGGGTTGTTAAAATATCAAAAAAATCAGCTCTCAGCAACTACAATTATCCCGACTGAATATTCATGCCTCAAATACAACTGCTCTTCTCTCCTTATTGAAACTCCCAGCGCCGAACATAGCCGAACACGTTTTCGTGTTTACACACTCACGATTGACATTTTCCTTTTCTCTCTCATTCCCGCTTCCACGATCATCCAATCGTAACAGCGTTTAACCACAAAAGCCGCCACAAAACTAATTTTTCAAACGCAGTTTAACGGGACGTCTTGCGTGGTCGGCTCCTAATCGCCATCTCGCGTTCTCTCATTGCAGTTGTCGGAGAGATTGAGAGACTCAGCAGTGAGAGCACACAGTCGAGGAAAAGGGGAGGAGTGATAGAGAGAGAGAATGACATCGCTGGGAATCACGAGACACAAGAAGAGATCTCACAAGCTATACTCTCGGATGTTTTTGGTGCAAAGATAATCAATTGATAGCTTTTCTATCACTCATCTACAACGCTGCCATTGATCAAAATTCTAAAAAAATGGTTTAGTGTTCAACAAGTTGTAGATTGATTTTTTTTTCAATTATACATGAATTAAATTGAATTGAATTGATTATTAACATTAGTTCAATACACTGAGTCATATTAAGGTTCTCTTAACGTTTAATGCAACTTAGATGAACTCTGAATTTGATAAAAAAAAAAATCAAAATCTGATAACAAAATCTTGAAGTGAAAAAAATCAAGATAATTTATTTTTATTTTTATTGAGCTTTTTAAGCAATTTGATTGAAAAATTTAGTTTGACATAATTTTACAAAATTATAAAAAAATAATTCTTAATTTAAACCTTTTTCTATATCTGAAGATAAATTTATAATAAAGCGTTGTTCTCGACTGTATTACACATACTGACTGCTGAGCCGAAAAACAACCTAAAGATAAATTTATATTGAAAACATATTGGTTCAAATTCCCATACATCTCAAATTAGTAATGATTTCATTAAGTTGAACTTTAATACATTAATTTACAGGCATTAATGAAAAATGAGTATTTATTTCCATTCAATTCTCTGAGTCGATTTAAGATTTTCCTAATGTTTAATGAAACTTGATTGAAGACTAAATTTAATGAAATTTCACAAGAACTGAACAAAAAATCTTATTTTTTTAGAAATAAGAATTTTTTTTTTAATTTTTGAGGCCGTTGCAAGCATTTTTCAAAGTATGTCATGTCACTTCTTCCTTCGGCCCGAAAAATCATAAGGCAAAAAAAAAATATTTCTAAACATTCGGACTGGTGTAAAGTGCATTTTAAAACACTTTTTTCAACAACATGTTGAAACCATGCCTTATATTTTAACTTTTAGTTTATTTTGCCCCTCTCCCATCGACTTAGGTCAGAGTCGAGGGACATAATAAACATATTTGGCCTAAATGATTTTTCAGAAATTTGGTTGAACTCTAAATTTAATAAAAATTTCAGAAAATGTGAAATTTGTTTTACAAACAAAAAAGAAGTCAATTTGCCATTTTGCGAAGAATGGGTTTTATCATTGGGTTAGGTTATGCATATTTGAGTTTGGTTATAAATAATTTCAATCATGCAAATTTCGGAAGCAAAACGCCGTTGTGAGAAGACCATATTACTGCTACTATTTTCAAGGAGTGATTCTTATTTAAGTAACAATTAAAGTAAATAATTAAATTCCAATTGCATTACTTGTTTTACTTGGTTTAATGTTTAATGTTTTATTTCTAGTTTCAGTCTACGTGAAATTCCATTGGCATAACATAATGTTTCTTAATATTTAGTGAAATCTTTTATTATTGTTTTATTCTTCGTTCGTAAAACTTAGTTTTTGACGAAAACTTTGAATAGAATTATGAACACATTCAACATCAAACAACTTGAGAACTAAAAATCATGGAGAAAAAGGGTTGTTTAACTATCCGAAAATCATTAATAAGCAAGTTAATAATAAATCCAAACAACATCATACGCAATGTATGTTATGCATGGAAAATTACAGTTTTCTTTTTATGTTGTTGTCTCCAAAATTCCTCAAAACAATGAATAATGATACTTTTAGTATTTATTTGTTTCACGCTTTGAACAATTTCCTAAATTATAATCTGCCATTAATTTGATTATTTTAACAAATATTCGTAATCTCAAAATCATGATATATTAAGTTTTTTCTATATTAATATAAAAATTGTCTCGATTTTAAAAGTTAACATTAACGATAACATTTTCAGCATTTTTTCCAAAAGAATGGAAAAATGTTTTTTTTTTTCTAAAATTTAGTATAAGTTTCACATTTTCATGAAGTTTTTAGATATATTTGATTGTTTTTTGTGTCTTTTATCGTGTGATAAAAAAATTAAACTAAATTTAAAAATAAAAAGTAGCAATGTTGAAAAAAGGTAAAATTGTTGTTTTTTGTTTTTTTTTCTTTTTATTTTTTTTATTTGATGGCCTAATGTTTTTTTTTGCAATTCCGTCTTGAAACTGAAACTTTTCCTGTCATTCTAGAACGACGAAACGGCCTATTTTTCTCTACAAAAAAAAAAAGATTCGAATAGAATTACTTTTCAAAACAAATGCTGAAAAGTTTAACTTTTCAGCACTTGTTTCGAATTTTAATTTTTTCAACATTATTTTGATTTGATTGGATGATTTAATAAACAAATGGACATGAGACAAACAATTCCATTCAAAGGATGTTTTTTGAAATTGCAATGTATGGAACGCGTAGCAAAACTTGACTTTTTCAGCACTCGTCGTATTTATCCAACTTGGTGAACCTCGTTGAATAAATGTACGACTCGTGCTGAAAAAATCTTCTTTTTGCAACTTGCAGCATACACGGAGAAAAAAGAGTTCCCAAAATCGTGAACAAGCGTTCATGAAAATGAGAACTTCGAACAAAGTGTTCAAATCCTATGGTACGATTTTCAAAAACGTACCATGAAATTTGAACACTTTGTTCGTGGTTCTCATTTTCATGAACGCTTGTTCATGATTTTGGGAACTCTTTTTTCTCCGTGTAACTACTATTTTGCAATCCCGCTTTGAAACTGTCAACTTTTCATGTCTTTCTGCAGAAACGAAACGGCCTACTTTTAACTACTAAAAATAACAGATTAGAAAATCAATACAAAAATATTACCAGTACTGAAAAGTCCTACTTTTCAGCACTGAAATGGGTGCTGAAAAGTTGAACTTTTCAACAATTGTATCGAAAGGTATCATTTTTCAATATTGTTTGTTTTGAACGGTGAATTTACTTGACACATGAATGTTTGACATAAAATTGCATTCAAAAAGCGTTTTTCGGAATTGCAAAAAAAAAAAAAATGTTGTAAGCAACTCGTTGCAAAACTATTTTTTTTTTCAGCACCCGTCGTATTTATCCAAGACGGTAAACCTCGTTGGATAAATGTACGACTCGTGCTGAACAAATCTTGTTTTCTTGGTGTTGCATAAACTACTATTTCCGTATATGATAATATTTTATTGACATAGAACAAAATAGAAAATTATTTATTATTGTATATTTTTTAATCATGTTTATTCTTTCGGCGAAGCCAAATTTTGTACCTAAACGGATTTGAAAAAGTTTTAAGTAATCATAACACAGTTTTCAAAACACACCAAATCTGTCAGCGACAGACGCGATGCTATCGATTAAATTCTATTCAATTCAAAGCCCCACTTTAAACCTTCCCTCCCCATGTTCGGGCGAATCTGCGAAAATCTCCAACTAAACCAAAATTAGTCCAACTATGCCTCGTGCCAACTCATTTCGAGTACTGTCCCTCTCCCTCCACCTCCGGCTCACCGCCCACAACTAACACAACATCTACCTCCCAGTTTTTGAAATCCCGACGACCCTGTACAAAAGCCTAAACCCACAGACACGAGAAGCAGCCAGAAAAAAATCCTCAAAAACCGGAAGCCAAACATCGCACACTCTGAAATTTTCGGATCTCTCGGGCTGGCGGTTCCCATTTTTTAATGAAATTTCCATTCAATCCAAAACATATGCTCCATCTGGCTCTCCGTATGTCAGTGTGGGTCTGTGTAGATGTGTGTTTGTGTGCACGTGTGAATATGGTGGCTGCCACGAGGACTTGTATGAGCCCGCTCTTCCCCACCTCGTCGAGTCCTTGCTGGTGGCGGTTGGTCGAGGAGGACCACCGCAGAAGCCTACCCGAGGACCGGGCCATGATGCTGCCAAATCGCTGCTGCTGCTGGGACTGACAAAGGACCACACAAACGGGGCCAACGGGGCCCGAAATCCGGGCGCTTTTTCGGGGTGCATCTGCAGCGAGATGAAGTTGCCGGTTGGTCGTGTATCACAATTGCAAATTAAATTTATCCATCAAATTTGAGAGTGGCAGAGTTGAAATCGCCCTCCCCCCGGCCTGTTCTCCCCGTTGGGTGGCCCATACGGGAAGGGTACGGATTTGGCAAACAGTGGACTTGTTCAAGATTTGGACAGTTTCGTTCTAGTAAAGAGATAATGTTTCAAAAAAGCTTCTTTCAAAGTTCTTTGTGATTTTGGTCATGTCTGTAACATAACACCCTACACAATTTTTTTAAGATTTCAAGTCTTCAAAAAAAAAAAAAAAGTCAGTCATGATTTATTATTTTATTCTGAACCAGTCTACCCTGGCTTCGTCCAAAACCGAGAGCCGTCAGCCATTGTTAATGGCCGGGTTGGGTTTCGTTTCGAGTGTGCCAACATTGTTCTTGGATAATGACCGTTTTTCGAAAAACAATTTGCACTAATTTTAAAAGCCGGTCACTCCGAGGCAAATCCGGCCCGACAGGTGTGACTGGAATCTAGTTCCAGACACCGCCACCAAACCGATTATCCTGTCGATTATGAAATCTGGCTGACTGACGCTCCAAAGTGCAAAAAGTTTTCCCCAAAAACGGGCACTCTGTGCGAAACTCCATCGAGACTTTGGCAGATTGACTGTATGAACAAACAGCCACCCCGCAAACCAGGGTCGTGTGAGAAGCGTTTTTTTTATGTTCTGCGAAACGCAGAAAAGGGCAACTTTTCCCATTCATACTTAATCCATCCCCTCACCGATCCTTCCTTCCCCCCATCAAGTTAAAAAAAATCTGCTGCTAGAGCAATATTTCATGATCCCCAGGAACAACCTGTGGCCCTTCCCCGGACTTCAATCCGGACTTGGGAACCGTCCCCAATGGCACAGCATCAACCAGCGGAGGGGATAAAGAACGACGCCGTAATGAAATCGAACTGTAATAAAAATATGCTCCCCTCCCCATCCCCGACCCCTTCTCTGAAGTAACTTTTGGTGGCCGTGAACATCATTGGGGAGTGGGGACGAAAATCTGGGGAGAAAATCGTCTGAACAAGCAAAACTTTCACTTTATCATTTCGATCATATTTTCCCCCTCCCAGCAAGTGTTCTGTGCTGATGATTTTTGGGGGTTCTCGGTACTGAAACTTCAATATTTAATAAATCAATCGATGAGGCGATGCTGAGGGTGATTTGGAGTGACTTTGATAATGGGTTTTTTTATAGACGAAATTTTCCTAATTCAAAATAATAAAACTAGCAAAAAGTCAATCTTAAAAAAAATTCAATACATTTAATTTCGTTAATTTCTTACTTTTATGTTTGCATACGATGTAATCAGATTTAACTGAATATTCTGGCCAGTGCAAATTTTATTTCAAGTTTTTGTCTATGACAAAAAATGTGGGGGATGAATATTTATTGATTTAAATTTAAATTTTAATTAAAAAAAAACGTGTAAAATCGTTTGTAAACTAACGTAAAATTAAATAGCATTATGCATCAAAAAAGAGTTTTTAATCTTTTTCTAAAATCTTTGTAACCTTTATAAAAGCGTAACTGTAATGATGAAGAAAGCATTTTTAAGTGCGTCGAAACTTTGAAAATCAAGCTTGAAAATTAAATGATTACTTTTAAATTTGTTGGTGGAGTTTCTCATTTAATTTTTATGTTTCTTTGCATTAAGAGCGAGTCCACGAACAGGGCATACCCCTTTGTATGGGACGTCGTTTGGACCTCACCAATCTGCCTGAAATTTTCAGGGGTTGTTTGTACATATAAAACTAGCATCTGGCCAAAATATGAGTACTCTAGGTCAACGGGAAGTGGGGCAAATCGGGACACAAAGTTTGAAGGTTCAAAAACGTCAAAAATCTTAAAAAGCCTATAACTTGGGCAAAATTCAATTTAATTTCAAAATTCAAAATGCATCTGAAAGGGCTCAAAAAATGCAACAAAATGCAGTGTAGAGCATCCCGATTGGTTAATTCTAAAGGGAGTTATTGGCATTTTAGTGAAAAAATAGCATAATTTTAAAACTCAAATAAAAAAGTGTTCCATCCAGATATCAACTCGGTTCGACCTGCAGCTTGTAGGGGACATCTGGGACTACCATCTGAGACTGAGAACGCTTTGGGTAAGGCAGTTTTTCACCTAAAATAGACACTTTTACTCTTAGTGAATTTTTTGGTTGTAAAGTTTTGCTTGGGGGACTCCTTAGATCCCATTTTCTGGTGATAATTTTATCATGTTCGTGTTCCTGAGACAATTTCACATTAGAAACATGCATAAAAATGCTTATTTTCATCCAATTTAACCCTAAAAAAATGAAAGTTAAAAAAAAATCTTCGATTCACATTTATTGAAAATCAAGTTCGTTTCCAAGGATACTAGATGACACCAGCAAAAAGCAGCTTCTCAATTTTTTTTAACTTTCATTTTTTTTAGGGTTAAATTGGATGAAAATAAGCATTTTTATGCATGTTTCTAATGTGAAATTGTCTCAGGAGCATGAATATGATAAAATTATCACCAGAAAATGGGATCTAAGGGGTCCCCCAAGCAAAAATTTACAACCAAAAAATTCACTAAAAGTAAAAGTGTCTATTTTAGGTGAAAAACTGCCTTACTCAAAGCGTTCTCAGTCTCAGATGGTAGTCCCAGATGTCCCCTACAAGCTGCAGGTCGAACCGAGTTGATATCTGGATGGAACACTTTTTTATTTGAGTTTGAAAATTATGCTATTTTTTCACTAAAATGCCAATAACTCCCTTTAGAATTAACCAATCGGGATGCTCTACACTGCATTTTGTTGCATTTTTTGAGCCCTTTCAGATGCATTTTGAATTTTGAAATTAAATTGAATTTTGCCCAAGTTATAGGCTTTTTAAGATTTTTGACGTTTTTAACCTTCAAACTTTGTGTCCCTTCCCGTTGACCTAGAGTGCTCATATTTTGGCCAGATGCTAGTTTTATATGTACAAACAACCCCTGAAAATTTCAGGCAGATTGGTGAGGTCGATGCGAGATGGGTATGCTTTGCTCGTGGACTCGCTCTTAATTTGTAAATTTCATATGTTTGCATGTACTAAAATCAGATATAATTGAATATTTAGATAAATTTTATTTCAAATTTAAAAATATTACTTGAATATTTATTAAAATGATACTTTCTTTAACATTACCAATTTATGGTATCCTCGTTCACGCGAAAAACAAGAATAATAAAATGCGGATACAAGGATTTTAAATAGAAGAAAAAATGCACGATATATATTAGACTGCTTGATCTGTTACGTCATAGTGAAACAATTACTAAATATTTTTTTCTTTATTCGTCTATTTATTTATTTTTTTCAAGTCTCATTTGTAGTTTTTTGATATTTTTTAGGGTTTAAATTTATTTATTCGGCTTATTGGACCGTTTTAAATTATTTTATAGGTTTTAAAAGAAAAATAATATAAAACGGTCGAACAAGCCCTAAACCATATCGAAAAATTGCAAATGAGGCTTGAAATGTCATTTCGAAGTTTTGAAGGAAAATTGTGTTTAAAAAAGGCTTTATTTATCGTTTCATATACGCTTTCATCAAATAATCTAAAATTTTAAATTATATTTTGTTTCAATTATTCACACGATTTAAAATCAAAGGAGTTATTTGAAAGGACCTTTATTTTAGGGAAATTTCTTTCGGTCTGTTTCTGTTTTTTTTTGTTATTTTAATCAGGTTTTATTAACTACGAAAAAACATTAAGGATGTATTTTTGAATGACAATTTCTCTCGATTTTTAGTGAGCTTCTAAAATAAATTTAATGGTTTTTCTCGACATTATGTATTTATACGAAAAGATATAAATTTGGCAAAAATGTTTGGTTATTTTGAACAAAAAAACATATGTTTTAAAATGTGGTTGATGTTAATGCAAAGGTGGTGTGTTTTATGCATTGGTACTATTTAAAAAAAATTGAAAAATATTATTTCCACAAAAAGCCTGAAAGTTGTCTATATGTTCGCAAATGGAAAAATAATCATTTCACAATATATCTCAATATAGTCTTCAATCGATTGTCCAAGTGTGTTTTTGCATTAAAATTTAAATTTTGAGCCAAAATAATCATTTTGACCCTGAAAATTTGAGAAATGCATGCTATAAAAATGGAATTCAAAAATTCAAAATTAGTATGGTTAGTTTATCTATTTTTATTTTTTTTCTTATCAATGTAAATTGTTTTACTTTTTAAAAATGTTAAATTATTTCATTCTAATCTGTTATTCAGTAATTAATTTATCTTAATTTTTATTTTTTTTTATAATTAGGAGAACAACTTTCATATTTGTGATCTTAGCCCAAAAGAATAGTTTTTAAAAATTTAGTCAAATCAATTTTTTTCATTTTTCAATTTAAAAAAAAGAAGGAACATGTCTGCAATTTTTAGATTTTTGCCTAAATTAAAAGAGATTTAAAATTTAATACAAACACATACATTATTTTTTCATCTTTTTGAAGATTATTAAAATGAAAGTACGGAAAAGTTTTAACTTAAAGAAACTTATGATTAAAAAGTAAAGTTTTTGTCACCATAAAATGTATCTCAATAATAAAATTTCAAGAATCAAAAAATGAAAAAAAGAAATTGAAATAGTTATACCTTCAAAGTGTTAATGAAAGATGAACTTTCGAATTTTCTGGATATTGTGTGTTTTGGATTTCGAAATTGGAAATTTCTTATACACAGAAAAATAGTTGAATTTTAGATTGTTGAAAATTATGTTTTTTAATAATACCCATTGTTGAGTAATTTTACAAAAACATGTTTAAAAATGTGAACCTGATGAAAATACACAAATTTCTGGTGTAATATTGCACATTTTTTTGGACACAAAACCTGTCACCATTCCCTGACGAATATCACCATAATATTTTTTTGTGTATTTGGTATAAGACTTAACTTAATTTTATACTTTAAAATCTACAATGATTCGGGGGTAAATTTTCGCCTTTTTTTATTTCCCCTTATAGAAAATTAGTGTGCAGAGATGAATATTTTGTAACGAAATGTTTAAAACCACAAAGTGATTGGAAAAAACAAATATAATCAATTAGCATACTATAAGTTGCTGTAAAATGTATGGAAATCTTCATAATGTTCATTATGAAGAACGCAATCGAGACTGTACAATAAACAAACATCCTACATAGAAAAAAAGTTTTATTTTGGAATGTTGAAATTTTAAGTTTTTTAAAAAAATGTGTAAAAATGTGAACCTGAAGAAAATTTAGCAGAAACTGATGAATAATCACCAATTCCTGATGTAATATTACACATTTTTTTGACAAATCGGTCACCATTTCCTGATGAATATTACCATTTTTGTTATGTGTAATATAAATAATCACAAACTCACCGCCAGCAACCGTTCTCTGTCATCATCACTCTCCATCGATCTCACTCCAATAAAGTCGCCTCTTCCTGAGGGATTTCCTGACCTCCTCCTCACCGAGCCATACCGAGGTCCGCCGCCCGTAGACGTCTGTCTAATCCCTGCGCCAAATCAATAATTCCGGATTGTCGGTTTGCCACTTGGCCTGCCAAAGTCGCCATCGTTCAGAGATTGCGGGGGAAAAAATGTTTTTGGATGTTTGACGAACTGGTCGGATTAGGTCAGACATAGGGTCTGGGCTAAAAGCTTTGTGCGGATTGAAATTTTCGGGAATTGATATTGAACGCTGGATGAAGTTTTGCTAACCAAACAAGATTTTCTCCATTTAGAATCGACAGTTTGGTTGATCGGTGTGGTAATTCAAACACTTGAAAAAGACACCAAGGTTAAAACTATCCCGAAAGAAAGTAAAACATTCATGCCAACACAAACTCATTGTAAAGTGGCAGTCGGTGCTGAGTGCTTCACACAAAAGTGGGGATGGACCTCTTCCCCTGAAACAAAAAAAAAAGTGCAGCTACTGACAAGGAACATGGCAACCCAACCAGCTCGGCCGAGCTTTTCCACGAATTTGTGCAACGACGACTACTTCGAGGGGGGGAAGCTCTTCGGAAACTATCTGCCGACATGCAAATTCAATTATGCTGGGGCTCTGCATGCCTTCGACCAACTTTCGCCATTTTGTCTAGCGTTTTAATTCATGCTCTAAAATATGTAAATCAACCATGTCTAGGGGGAGTGACGAACGTTGACGAGCGCTGAGGAGGTCACGTTTGCTGGCAGGGAGCAACTCTTCAAGATGCACTTGTCTGTCGAAGTAATTTAAATTTATCGATTTTGCTCTACTTTTCCTGATCGTAGCGCTTGCGTAGGGCAGATCCACGAAAGAATCGTAATTGTTGCTTCTCTTCGCCGGTTTCGATCGCGGTGAGTTCAAAAATTGACCCAATCTGTTCCCGAGCAACCCCCCCAAAAATCGTCTGCGGTTGTGAAATTAATGAACAGTGCGTCCGGTCCGGTGCCACGTGTGCCGGCGGTGGTGGTCACTTTCGAGCGTCGTTTGTGTCCACCCGGAGAATCATTATTTTCCGGTTTTTCCCAACCGGGTGGAACACCTGACTCCGTCAAAAAGTGTGAGAGCGGGGGGGAGAGAGAGTTTCGCAATGATCAGCTTTTAATGCATCGAGCGGAGAGGATAATTAAACGACAATCAGCCAGCAGCGGCGGCGTCTCAATCTGACAAGTTGGCAGATTTAAATTTAATTAGCTGCGATGAAAAGTTTGCGTTGCGATCTCGTTTTTCATCTCTCGGAGGTTTTTTTTTTTGGAAAATCAGTTACGGGCATCGGGTTTCGCCGGCAGCGGCCAAAAATCCCCGCCTCGCTCGTAATTAAGGTCACAACGCCGCGATGAGGATCTTCTAATGAGTTCGTTTTAGAGGGTGTGTGGAACACTGCCCATGAGAAGCTTGAGTTTGGTATCGATTTCGTGCGTGGAAAACTAACGAGCAATCAGTTTTTGACACTTACAAGAGAGAAATGCTGGCAGAATTGTCGTACAGATCAGGCTGCTATAGAATTTCGGTCAAAGTTTGGATAAAATACAATGAATAAATTTGCTTTTGTTATAAACATTTATGACGATTTTCATCCTCATACAAGTGAGAGCCAAAAGAAAAGTTTTCAAAAAAAGTTTCAATTTCTGAATTCTGAAAAGAGAGAGTTTTATCCACTCTTGAGCAAAATATCGGTAAAACGAAAGCTCAAAATAGAAATTTCTCTTTTCTTGTCAAGAACTTATGTTTGAAAAAATCAAAATCTAATCGTGCATGCAAGAATGCAAAACCAACAATGAATTAATTTGATCATTTCTATATATTTTTAAGAATTTGCCATATTAAGACATTTAAGCCATTCTGAAAAAAATAAATAAATAAAAAAGTTTCTCGTTTGAAATAATGTTTCACTCTCTAAAATTGCTTAGAACAATTTATTTTTAAATTATTGAATCTCCTGAACTTCAAAAAAAGTTTTTTTTTTATTCTGTTGAAACTTTGTTTTTTTTTATTCCTTAGGTCCAAAGACATTTTTTTTAAATTAGCATTTTTTAAATAACTTCGAATCACAAAAACTTTATTTTGACAACCTTTTTCTTGCGCACAAGCTAATTTTCAAATAAAACATTTTTCATCAAAACTGTGATTTTTGAAAACTAATGATTTTAAAGCAACTGTACTGGTTTGTGATGCATTTTATAACACTCTTTTTTATTCAAGTGTTGGTTCCATGGCTTGCATATTTTTATTTATTGTTTTGCCTCCCTCCCTTGTCACTGACCAGAGACTAGGGATATAATCTTTAAAAATGTTTGCAATGGCATTAGTCTTTTATTGACTAAAATTTTATTGATTTTATTTAGTTTTAATTTTCATTGGTACAAGATTTTTAAATCCGGGGTTTTTCTAAAACCTGGAATTCCCGAGTCTTGGAAAAAAAAAATATTATGTCTAAATTGCAACAAAAGTCAAATCTTGGTCTGAAATATGATATGGCTGTAAATTAAGATGAAAAGCTTTAAATCATTATTCGGCATAAATCAACATTAATTTTTGCTTATTAGGGAAAAATATTCTGCAATATTTAAAATATTTTAAAAAAGTCAAATCAAATCAAATTATTCGCTCTACAGCATTGCCTTGGCGTTCTCGATTGCGAGATTCCTACTCGAAACTAGGCGTTCGAAGGCTTGATTGTTGAGGCAATTGCAAACCTCTTTTTACACCTTAGCTTCCATCCACCCCGGGATTCGAACTGACGACCTTTGGATTGTTAGTCCAACTGTCTACCAGCGACTCCACCGAGGCAGGACCCAGGGAGACGACTCCTACACCTGGGATGAGCTAACGACCTAACCATTAGAGGTTAGTCCGGGGCCAACATTTTCTTCCCGTCCGACGGAAGGCGTGATCAGACAAAAATCGTCTCGAAAAATGCCACCGGAACCGACTGGGATCGAACCCAGGCCGACTGGGTGAGAGGCAATCACGCTTACCCCTACACCGAGGTTCCCGGCATTTTAAAAAAGTGTGGGTATTATATTTACATATATTAATGATTTTAAATTTGAAAAAATATAATATTTTATTTTTTTTTTCTCAAGCGCCGAAAAATGTAATGAATTGAGACAACTGACAAAGCAATTTTTTGGATAACCTTTTTGATTTTTTATTGATTTGGTTAAAACAATCGGACTATCCCGATTCAAGGTCCAGAATTTCTCCAGTTTTGTAATTTGTATAATTTTTTTCCAAAAATTTTACATTGACTGAATCTTATTTTATTTGGAGCTGCTTTTTCTTTTAATTTTCGTAGCAAGTTTTTTTTCATGTCTTATAAAAATATAAATCGTTTTAAATTTGAATCAAATCGGACTAATAATTGTCCAAAGAACAAAAAAAAACAAAATCAAAAGAATAGAAGAAAGAGTATTTTTAATCAAATAACAATTTTTCAATCCTTGACCTTGACCAGAGCCGAGGGACAAAAACTTAAAAAAACTGTGATTTTAGGTTAAAATATGCAGAAAAAAAGTTTTTCCTTTTTTTAGTATAATCCCGTAATAGTAGCAGTTATTTTAGAAAGTTTTTTTTCTGCTCTCGCTTATTCGAAATTTACGGAATTTATTCCATCAAATGATTGTGTCTGAATTGACTTGTAGCTGTAAGAATCTCCAAAACTCTGCATCCGGTAATAAGTTAAGCATATTGTATTCTCTGATTAGTACAACAAATAAACATGGATTGAATTGAATTGAATTTGATATAATCGAAAAGCTGCAATTTTCAATTTTGGCAATTGTTGATTCAACCATTCCCGCCCGTGTGGATCAATCGGACCGCGCACTGGACTCACAATCCAGAGGTTGCTGGTTCGAATCCCGTGGCGGGCGCTCTAAAATTCTATGTGTAAATATGGGTATCCGGCGCCGTCGCTCCGTGCCGTACTCAAACACTTAGGAGCCCAGGGCGGCGAAGTCCTTGTAGTTAAAAGGAAGACACTAGTGGTTGGTACTAGCAATGGTGGCCGACAGCTATAAAGTCAACTTCGTTTTCGTTTTTTTATTCAACCATTGGTTGCATTAGCTTCTCATTAACCCTTAACTATCAATTGATGATATCTTGTAATTTTTTTTCCAATTTTTAATATTTAAAAGTGAAACTCGTGTAAAATTTTCTTAACCTTCTGGAAAATAATAATTTCAGATTTTCAAATTCACGACTCACAATTTAAAAAGGGATTCTATTGCCCAGTTTGACCCTTTTGAAATGAAAATCGTGATTTAAATTACCTGATTTTTTTTGAATTGTTTAGGCTTTTGTTCTTAAAATAAATATAGAAAAACATATGAATTCAAACATAAGGATTTTGGCAAGTGTTTGTTTAACAATACCTGCAACTTTGCCGAAGATATCAAAACGATCAGAAAATCCTTCATAAAGATACATAATTTCGAATATTTACACACTAGTTTTGTATGAATAGCTGCCAAACTTATATGGGCGAATCAATGACACAAAATGTCATTATTGGGCACAGGGATGGCACCAGTTTTAGCCACATCAAAAAATTCAAAAAAATAATAATACACGATATCGAACGATTTGTAGGGAATTGTTCAGGGGTAATTTCCAATCTTCAAAAGTCTGTACAGAGAAGAAGCCAAAAAAAAATCTTTTTATGTTTTGATACTGATATAACCGCAAAAATGGCTTATATGCTCAGAAAGGAAAATAACTGAAACACTGTCATTTCACATAAAAAAGGTATGTGAAATGAATGGAAACTATGCTTGGCTTGGACTGCTCGAACATTCGTCCAATCGGGCTCATATTCAACGAAATGTTGAGTTTGAGCATTCCAGTTTAGCGTATTATTTATTGTTACTAAAGCTTCGAGTGAACACACTTAGATTTTTGTAACGAATTTGTTATTTGAAAAATCGGTAAAGTTAAGATCGGTAAACCAACTGTCAAAATGAACAATGTATTCTAATTTCGGTTGTACAATGAACAATAATGATCTTTATTACCGAATTACGGTAAGTTTTTACCGAATTCTGTAATTTCCGGTTTACCGAACTGATCAGCAGTTCAAAATTCGGTAAACTTTACAGAATTCGGTAAAAAATCTAAGTGCGATTTTAGCAATAAAAAGGATTATAATTCGAGATCATTTTATTTCAAAAGTGACTGTATCTTCTCAGAAATAAAACCAAAGTTATGACTCATCCAAAACCTTTGCTGCGAAAGCGATCCCAACCGCTTACCCACCACCTTTGACAGCTCATCTACTCGGTGGCAATGTCCACTGAGCAGTGTGCAAACGGACACACTTTCGTCTTCTAATTGCGTTAATTAAATCTGATATTTCCAACTCGTGCGAAGGTCGTCACAACTTGGCCGTCGTCATCCTTGGCCTGGGCAGGTTCCATCACGGAAAACAACACCTTTTAGAATTTAACTTTTGTGGATCGAGAATTTTTGAGATATTTTTTTCCGTGTGTTTGGACGATTCCGTAGCTACTTGGATAGCTGGACCTTCATCAGCGTCAACAGGTTGCACCACCTCGTTAGAAAGAAGGCCACTCTTCATTTTTAATTCACCAGGAGAACAGAAATCTTGTTACGGGAACCCGAGGTTGGCAGCTCGCTGAGTTAATTGATGTTAAATTACCTTTCTTAGCCCATCCTCTCTGCCCGCACAAACTTTCACGAGCTTGTCCGTCACAATCTTCGCTGCTGCCGTTGCTTCTGAGGTGCGGAATTTGCCAAAACAGTTTCAGCTGCGGAGACAAATCTTCAGCAGATCCACGTGCACACCGCCAGTTTGGATGGACAGCCTGTTACTCAACTCAACAACGGCAGCAGAACTTGAGTCAGTTTAGCGAGAGACAGAGGATTTCCCCGCAGACAGACACATCTTGACAGTCACATCGCTCGCTAGAAGCTGATGTGCCTCTTGCCTTGAGATTGATTGCACCAGATATGCCACGGAGCGACGACGACGACGACGAGCAGAACTCTATGTGCGATGCAATTGTACAGGAAATGACACGACTTCCTTTGCTCGTAATTCTGCTTCTGTCGGAGATTCCCCCCGGACCCCGCTGTTCAGCGTTAGCTCGTAATAGAAAAGCAAGACTTTCCAGCGGTTCCTAATCGGGGCAAACGTTATGCATAAAGAAAGCTCGTTGAACACCCCTGTACAAAACAAGTCAGTGGAGCAAAAAAAAAAAACTATAAAAAGAAGGGTCACACATTGCTCCAGAGACAGCTCGCATGCAAATGAGAACAATTCATGATACTAGGTATTTTTTGTTGTTATTTTTTCTCATATCTCTCATCGTGTGTCTTGCCGTCTACTGACCGTGTCTCAAAGTCCGGGGAGCTGTTGTTTGTTATTTGTTTGCAAGTCTCTTCTTCAGAGCTTTCGCTCGTGTTGTTGTGGCGCGAACGAGCAGGTCAGTCGCTTAGAACGAGAGTAAACCGAGCGACCGGTATAGAAGTAGCACACAAATACACCAATCTCAGTGAGGCGATCTTGTTGTTAGAATGTTATTTCGAGTATAAATGTGTATGTGTGTGCGCGCAACAGTTTGGATGGTTATTTTCGTTTTGTTGTTGGGTCACTGGCGGTATCTTTGGCCATTCTTTGCATCTCTTCTATTCTTAATTTAATTCACTTAAATGTATGCATAAACATAACAACATACACGCTGATGAAAATCGGGGTTGTTTTGCCTAATGTTGTAGCTTTTCTTTCAGCAGTGAGAAGGAAATTACTGCTTTAAATTATCTTTTAAATAGACTCATCAAGTTTGGAATGTCATTTTGATCAAATTTTGTTCTTTTGATAACTTTATTTCCATTGTTTTTATCTGTTATAGTTTGAAATATTTTTCAAATCAGCTTATCTTTGAAATGTTTTTTTTTGTCTTAACTATTGATTTTTCAAATTTATCTGTTTCTTTTTTCAGTTGTTTTTGAGTTCAAAGCATCTTTTAAGTTATTTTTTCAAATAATTTCTAATAAAAACATTTTTTCATCCATTCATGTTGAACACCATGATTGAAAATTGCAATGCCCCCTCGACGTTGGCCAGAGTCAAGGGGCACAAACTTTTAAAAATGTTCGCAACGGCCTTATTCAACCTGAAATGTAGCAAAAAAATTATGTATAAAATGAGCAAAATTTACCCTAAAAATTAAATTTATATATATCCTTTTTTTAATTTATCGTTCTTTTTGCAGTGCTCAAATTGTCTATATGTTTTTTTTCGAAAATCTTTTTTTTTCTGAAATTACATCAGGGAATGGGTAAATTTTTTCTAACATTAGAGTTCGGCAATGATGTACCCATTCACAGCTGTTTTTTCACCTCCGGAAATGGGTAATATTTTTTTGTTTATTTTTACATTTTTATAATTAAAATTCAATCATTTAGTCAGGTAATATTAAATCATCATGAAAGCAAAAATAAAGTGATTTAATACTTTCCTGAATAGAAAGAGGGATTTGAGAACTAAAGCGTTCTTATTTATCTGAAATAACCTCAGAACATCTGGGAAACGGTACATTTTTATATCTATTAAAATTGAATTTTCACTCCACCAATCTCGAAATTATTTTACAAGTGGCATGTCTAATTGATTAAATATTTTTTAATTTAATCATTAACAAGGTCATATTTCACCTTCCAATTTTACATCTAGTTAATTTACACATTTTAACAATTGTGAACTTTTTTTCAGCAATTAAAATTGAATTTTAACAAAACCATCAAAATGGTACACAGTTAAAATAATGATGTTATTATTACATCTTGGAAAGGGTATATCCTCTAAATGTGGAAATTCATCCCTATTCTAGTGTTTTGCCTCTTTTCAGTCTTAACTGAGATAATGTTGCACATACAGAGTAAAAAAATCGTGTGAATTTAGGAGGTTGAATATTACCTCTTTTATGATGTAATTTTATCTCAAGTTAGACTGAAAAAGTGACAGTACACCAGAAAAATGTAAAAATTACACATTTTCAGAGGTAAAATTACATATATTTTCTGACATAAAAGATGTACCTCTTCCCAGCTGTAATATTACAATGTTTTTTTTACTGTGTACACATATAAGTTAAACACAAACAATCAATAAAATTAAATCATCTTTCAGAACAATTATTTTTTCCATATGGATTGGATAATGACATTGAGTGGTGACAAATTTTAACAACTACATATGAAAATGTTGACAACTTAACTGAAAACATGATTAACATTACTGTAAACCAGGGTGACTTTGATAGGAATTCAATTTCGACGTCGTCGTGCTATCTTGTCGCACCCGCCATTTTGACGTTCCGAGAAAAACGCGTTTTAATGTTTGACCTTGAATATACAAAAACGAGCGCACGCAATGTAAACAATAACAAACACGTTTTGTTTGGCTGACCATTCTGTGCATTGTCCCGAAGTTTGGTTGAAGTTGGTTGCTGGAGTCCCGAGTTATAATTACAAATGTTTACGGTAGTCTAGCTTGTACGTGCGACAAACGCATCCTGACTTTCTTGGCCTGAAATCCCTTTGGCCATTTGTCGCACTAACATCAATTTTCATGGAGTGACAAGATAGCACGACAAGATTGAAACTACTTTCATATGTAAAGTGACAAAAATGCACGGAGTTTTTTCGGTTTTTGTTGAATATCTCAGGATTGAAATCGAATTTTGGGGATCTGTGAAGGTCAAAAGGTGAGGCATTGTGAGCTGCACAAAATGGCGTTCTTAACTCAATTTGGCCCAAAATGCACGTACGACAAGTTAGCTCGATGGCGACAATTTGTTTTTGCAATATTTTCCAACTGGAATGGTTTTTCTCAAGATTATTATTTTTAAAACATGTACTGGGGTAGCACACAAAGTCTACGCACTATTTCTGAAAAAAAGTTTTTTTTTATGATGTTTAGAAAAATAGTTACGTTAAAAATACTCATTTCAAATTCCTGGGTGACTTTTATAGTAAGATATTTCTTGTTAAAATCAGATAAGAGGTGTTCAAACTTTATTTTAACGTTAAATGTACCCGAGCAGGGGTAAATAACACGAGAATACCAAATTTTGGTATTACTTGGGCAAATAACAGGGACCATAATGTGCTCTTAGTTGCCCAGTAATAGATGGTAAAATACCATGAAATCATACCAAAGTCTTGTATGTGGAAGGGCACAACAATACCAAACCATGTTATTCCAAGGGTAAAATAATACCTCAAAATAAAACCATTTCAATACCAAGTTGAGGTCTTCTGGATTTTTGAACATTGCTTGAATACCAAAACTTGGTATTGCCATGGTTTAATTTTTAGGTATTCCCTTGGAAAATCAGATTTTGGTATTCCTGTGGTCTTCCAAATACATGATTTTGGTATGATTTGATGGTATTTTACCATCTATTACTGGGCAACCAAGAGCACATTTTGGTCGCTGGTATTTGCACAAGAAATACCTAAATTTGGTATTTTCATACCATTTTTAGTGCAACAGTTGCAGTTAGTAAAAAAAACGGAAATGATCCATATGCAACAGCCAAATCTACTCACCTGATGATTCCATGTTGTTCTTAGTGATATTCTTCACCACATTGAATGCATTTGTCATTGATGAACGGCCTGTGCTTGAAGTTCTTGAAGATTCTGAAAAATAACAAGATTGAAAAATAATTGTTATTAAAATGAAACTGGATCGAAATTCACCAAAATTCTATAATCTGTCGATTAACTCGTTTTTCAAAGTATTTGGTTATCCCAACTTAGAGAAATTTCAACTTAAAAAATCTTAGTGGGTATATAAAAAAATGAAAATCTGCTTTAACATTTTTGGGTTACAAGTCATTTTAGCGCAAAATTAATTATCTCATCAAAATTTATAAAAAAATTCCCATAGTTTCAGAGGAATTTGATGAAACCTTCCAAAAGCAAAATAATACCAAAATGTGGTATCCTGTGGAAATTATTCCACAATTTCAAGTCATTTCTTTAGGGGGTATATCAAAAATGTTTAAAATCAAGTTTGAAATTTCCGGTTTTCAATGAAAGCATTCGCTTTGAGACATCATTTAAGCGCAAAATTAATTATTTTGTCAAAATTGGTCAATATTTTCCCATAGTTTCAGAGGAATTTGATAAAACACTTTAATACCAAAATAATACCAAAATGTGCCATCCTGACTTAGAAAATTTTCCACAATTTCAAGTCATTTCTTTAGGGGGTATATCAAAAATGCTTAAAAATCAGGTTTGAAATTTCCGGTTTTGAATAAAAGCATTCGCTTTGAGACAACATTTTAGCGCAAAATTAATTATTTTGTCAAAATTGGTCAACATTTTCCCATAGTTTCAGAGGAATTTGATAAAACACTGTAATACCAAAAGAATACCAATATGTGGTGTTCGACCACTGACGAATTCTGCAATTTTGCAATATCAAAACAATACCTTTAATTGGTATGATAGCATATTTTGCTCTTGCATAATCCTTAAGACAAATTTTAAAGGGTCCAGGAATACCAAAATTTGGTTTTGATACCAGAGAAAGGTATTATTCCGCATTTCCCTTGTTATTTACCCATGCTCGGGTACCATCACTAAGATTGCTGATATATTTTTCAAAAAAAAACATCAATGTTTATATTTAGTTAACTAAGTTTTTAACCTTTTTACAAAATACATATAAATTTGGTTAAAATGTCGGCATTTTACCTAAAATTTGGTACAACTAGTTTTGTTTATAAAATCATCAATTTATATTATATTTTATACTGAATATGAAGCATAAATCACAAGTTTTCACATTTAAAATGAAATTTGTTCAACTGAAATTGCCTATAAATTTGGAGATTTTTTTGAATAATGTTTCAAAAACACATATTATTCAATGTTTATAAAATTAGTTTACCTTTTCCTACTGGAAAAGTGTCCAAAGAGTCCGGAAATGTATTCCATTTTCCGATTCAAAATCATGTTCATTCAGAAAATCATTACACTTTGAGAAGTTTGAAATTATGCCTTTCATCAACAATTTTTTAATAATAGTTAACTAACTTTTTAAAGTTTTCGAAGTGTTATGAAAAGTTCTTCTTTATGTACTTTGAGTACTTCTCTACCATGGCTAGTATTTTTCCAAACCATTCCGTATGTATTTAATTTGTAATCTTCATTTTGCAGAAAAATCTCAAACCTGTCAAAGTCACCCCGGCTATCAAATTCACTACGTTTTACGGTACCTGGACAACATGGAATTTTTTTTGATGAAGCTTAAAAGAAAGGGAAATTGAACGACTCGCAAAAATCTAGCATTTATTGTTCCCTTCATTTTAACAAAATTTAGATTTTGATTCAAAGAAATTATTTTGAAGTACTAAATCAGCCTATAAAAAGCAATTATATATTTCTAGAAGTTTTTTTAAAAAAAACTCTTGAATATATGTTAGATGATAAGTTTTGACCATATTTTTAAAGTTATCCTTTAAGAGCGAGTCCACGAGCAAAGCATACCCATCTCGCATCGACCTCTCCAATCTGCCTGAAATTTTCAGGGGTTGTTTGTACATATAAAACTAGCATCTGGTCAAAATATGAGCACTCTAGGTCAACGGGAAGTGGGGCAAATCGGGACACAAAGTTTGAAGGTTCAAAAACGTAAAAAATCTTAAAAAGACTATAACTTTGGCAAAATTCAATTAAATTTCAAAATTCAAAATGCATCTTGAAGGGCTTCAAAAATGCAACAAAATGCAGGGTAGAGAATCCCAATTGGTTAATTCTAAAGGGAGTTATTGGCATTTTAGTGAAAAAATAGCATAATTTTCAAACTGAAATAAAAAAGTGTTCCATCCAGATATCAACTCGGATCGACCTGCAGCTTGTAGGGGACATCTGGGACTACCATCTGAGACTGAGACCGCTTTGGGTAAGGCAGTTTAACACATTGAATAGACACTTTTACTTTTAGTTAATTTTTTGGTTGTAAATTTTTGCTCGGAGGACCTCTTAGATCCCATTTTATGGTGATAATTTTATCATAATCGTGTTTCTGAGACAATTTCACATTAGAAACATGTATAAGAATGTTTGTATTCATCCATTTTAGCCCTTTAAAAAATGAAAGCTAAAAAAAACTTTGATTCACATTTATTGAAAATCAGGTTCGTTTCCAAGGATACTAGATGACACCAGAAAAAAGCAGCTTCTTAATTTTTTTTATCTTTCATTATTTAAAGGGTTAAAATGGACGATAATATACATTTTTATATATGTTTCTATTGTGAAATTGTCTCAGGAACACGAATATGATAAAATTATCACCATAAAATGGGATCTAAGAGGTCCTCCGAACAAAAATTTACTACCAAAAAATTAACTAAAAGTAAAAGTGTCTATTCAATATGTTAAACTGCCTTACCCAAAGCGGTCTCAGTCTCAAATGGTAGTCCCAGATGTCCCCTACAAGCTGCAGGTCGATCCGAGTTGATATCTGGATGGAACACTTTTTTATTTCAGTTTGAAAATTATGCTATTTTTTCACTAAAATGCCAATAACTCCCTTTAGAATTAACCAATTGGGATGCTCTACCCTGCATTTTGTTGCATTTTTGAAGCCCTTCAAGATGCATTTTGAATTTTGAAATTTAATTGAATTTTGCCAAAGTTATAGTCTTTTTAAGATTTTTTACGTTTTTGAACCTTTAAACTTTGTGTCCCGATTTGCCCCACTTCCCGTTGACCTAGAGTGCTCATATTTTGACCAGATGCTAGTTTTATATGTACAAACAACCCCTGAAAATTTCAGGCAGATTGGAGAGGTCGATGCGAGATGGGTATGCTTTGCTCGTGGACTCGCTCTTAAAATTTAGGGTACATATTTTTCAAAATTCATCGAAATAATACATCCCTCTGCAATTCCGTCCAATTTCCACCTCATCATAACTTTATCGCACTGCAAAAGATAACGCAAATAATTGAGCCAAATTTCCGCTTTTCCTAAAAATCCAATTTGCACTTCCCTCCTCGACGTATTCGCGCGCCAAATCCTACCAGAAAAAAAAACCACCATGCTAACTTAGGCGAGCAAGCGGAGCCTGCAATGTTGGACCGGAAAATTCTTCCACCTTTCCCTTTTTCACACCTCATAAATTCCGACAGAAACAAAATGTTTTGGTAACGAGATAGCACTGTGCCACCATCCACCACCACCGCCAACAACATCCACCCACAACCAGACCAGCCTTTTGGCAGCGCATAACCACTCTGCGGGAATGCGCTGCTCTCGACTTGACGACACGATGATGATGTTCGGATGCTGGTGGGGTGAGGGTGGGGGTGGGGCCACCGAGATTCCTGATGCTCTCTACGATATGCCAAATCATTTTACGACGACAGCTCCGACGCGAAAGCCAGCTGAGCTGATTTATGCAGCCAGATTATGGGCATATTAGTAGCTCGAGCAAATTTGATGAAAACATGCTTAGCATAAATTTACACAGACCACATAAATCGCTGTTGGGGTGAAGTTGAGGATTTCGGACCCTCCGCTTCTAATTGCACCTCGTTTTTCATTAGCCCAGCCGGACCGGGGTCCAATCAGAACGACAAGGTCGAATCGATTGAAAATTAATTGTGCAAAGTCCTCGCCATTAATAACGATTCTAAATCACAACGAGCGTCCGTCGAAAATTGCCACCCTTCAGCGATTGGATTCCACTCCGGGCAGGTGCAAATGAAAGCCCCAGAACACTATTTAATAACTGTGGCCTGTGCGCGGAGGGTGTGCCATCGGACATCTAAATCGCTCAACACAACACCGACACAAAAGTCCAAAGTGGTCCACCAGATGAATGCATAATCCGAAAATTTGTGTGAACGACCGGTGTGGACCGGTCCAGAGCACCAGAACCGGCCATCAACAATTCAGCAGCACCAGGCCGACCTGCTGCGAGAGAGTCGTCCCGAGCAACAATGATGCACATTCCGTACAGCTTCAGCTGGCAGCAGAGCGGCCACATGTCAAAGGAATGGCCGTTTGTGGTCAGTCGGCGGGGAAGGTTAGTCCGGATTTTCACAGGTTGATACCTAATGGCTTTCCCCCAACCCCTTCGTAAAACGTTCTGGATTCTGAACTGGGTCGGATTGGGATTCGATGGACAGTGGGACCAGGTGGCGTGAGAAATTAAACCGACGCTGTTGGATTTGGGGAGGGGAATGCATTCCCGGATTGAAATGTAGCCATTTGTACTGCTCGAAGGTATGAGAATTGTTCAATCAATGATTTTGATTGAAACAATATGTTGATTTTATTTTCAATTTTTCAAATTCAATTACAATATATTAAAAAAAATAAAAATGCCTCATTAACACAGAAAATCAAAACCAAATAATTTAGAGAAACACATCACCCAGTTTGTAGTATAGGTAATATTGCACATGAAAAGTTGTAAGTTTCTTTTTTTAGACAATTATTATTTTCAAGTTTATTAGCCCGTTGCCCCCAGGGGGCAAAACAATACTTTTTTCCCAAAACTCTAAAAATTTCAATGGAAATAGAAATCTGATCGACTGAAAATAATATAAAAAGCCCTATTCTGCATTGATAATTATTAGGGTTAGTGAAATTTCACGATTTCGCAGACAGCGTGAAATCCGTGAAATTTGTCCTTTTCCGCAAAATCCCGTGAATTTTTATGTTTGTGTGAAACCGTAACGATTTTTCTCAAAAGGGTAATTCTCTATCAACCCAAACGAAATCGGGAAAAGTTGCCCCGACCCCCTTCGATTTGCGTGAAACTTTGTCCTAAAGGGTAACTTTTGTCCCTGATCACGAATCCGAGGTCCGTTTTTTGATATCTCGTGACGGAGGGGTGGTACGACCCCTTCCATTTTTGAACATGTGAAAAAAGAGGTGTTTTTCAATAATTTGCAGCCTGAAACGGTGATGAGATAGAAATTTGGTGTCTAAGGAACTTTTATGTAAAATTAGACGCCCGATTTGATGGCGTACTCAGAATTTTGAAAAAACGTATTTTTCATCGAAAAAAACACTAAAAAAGTATTAAAAATTCTCCCATTTTCCGTTACTTGACTGTAAAAAATTTTGGAACATGTCATTTTATGGGAAATTTAATGTACTTTTCGAATCTACATTGACCCAGAAGGGTTATTTTTTCATTTAGAACAAAGTTTTTCATTTTAAAATTTCGTGTTTTTTCTAACTTTGCAGGGTTTTTTTTTAGAGTGTAACAATGTTCTACAAAGTTGTAGAGCAGACAATTACAAAAATTTTGATATATAAAGTCATAAGGGGTTTGCTTATAATTAGTTACTTTTTGCGTTTCTCTTTGTTTCGTCGTCCGTATCTGTCGCGGGTGACCATGAACGGCCATGATCGATGACGACCAACTTTTTCAAAACTTTTTTTCGTAAAATCGCAATAACTCGTGATGTTTATAAGCAAGCCCCTTATGTCTGTATATCAAAATTTTTGTAAATGTCTACTCTACAACTTTGTAGAACATTGTTACACTCTATAAAATGACCCTAAAAAGTTAGAAAAAACACGAAATTTTTAAATGAAAAATTTTGTTGCAAATGAAAAAATGACCCTTCTAGGTCAATGTAAATTTGAAAAGAACATTAAATTTCCCATAAAATGACATGTTCCAAAATTTTGTACAGTCGAGTAACGGAAAATGGGAGAATTTTTAAAACTTTTTTTGTGTTTTTTTTTGATGAAAAATACGTTTCTTCGGAATTCTGAGTACGCCATCAAATCGGGCGTCTAATTTTACATAAAAGTCCTTTTGACACCAAATTTCTATCTCATCACCGTTTCAGGCTGCAAATTATTGAAAAACACCTCTTTTTTCGCATGTTCAAAAATGGAAGGGGTCGTACCGCCCCTCCGTCACAAGATATCAAAAAACGGACCTCGGATTCGTGATCAGGGACAAAAGTTACCCCTTAGGACAAAGTTTCACGCAAATCTAAGAAGGGTCGGGGCAACTGCTGTGTGAGTTGGCGGAGAATTACCCAAAATATTTTAACAAACTCAAATAAGAACAAAAATAATCTTAATAACTACTATGGAATTAAGTGAGTGAATACGGCCCTAGCTCAATTACCAATATAGGGTTAGTGAATTTTGACAATTTCGTGGTTAGTGAATTTTGACGATTTCGTGGACGGTTTGAAATTCTTGAAATTTATCAATTTTGTCTAATCATTTTTTTTAAATAACATCATAATAAATATTTCGATCATAAGGACTATTTAAGTAAATTTTATTAGTTTTCAATTAAAAAGCTTGATATGAACCATTTGAAGAATTGTTTGGATTTTTTAGTTTTTTTTAATAAACTAACTTAAGTTAGTAATATTTTCATTCATTTTTCATTTTATTTAGTAAAAAAATAACTACCATTTTATTTAAAAGGTATAATTTTGAAAGAAATTAAAAGAATTCTGCTTTGTTTCAATTAAAATAAAACAAAGAGTTTTTTTTATCTTTGACATTACCTTTTAAAAATATTTCATATTTTTTTCTGAGTTCTGTTTAATTTTAACGATGTTTGATTATTTTGAATGAAAACCTGTAAAAATATTTTGAACTTGCAGAAGTTCAATAAATGATAATACGCATGTCCTACATTTTGTTTTTGTGTCACGTTCAAATTTAGGGAGGATTTTTTTTAAATTTATAATGAATTTATAAAAAGAAGTTTCTGTGATTTCAATATAAGATTTTCAGAGTAAAATTAAAATTTTTCACGTTCCGCGAAATTTGCGTTAAATTTGGTGATTTGAAATTGAGGTCCCCGTGAAATTTGCTATTTTCGAGCGTGAAAAATCACTAAGCCTAATTTATGGAATTCCAATGTACATCACCACGAAAAAAAATGATTTCTTGCATAAATCACATTTTCGTCAATACTTAGTGCAAAATGTCCTCTTTGGGCATACCGGAAGCACCATAAAAGTTTCAGCTGGATTGAAAAATACAAAAATTAAAATTAAAAAATCTTTTGTTTACTTATCAAATTTGTTTAGTTCACCGAAAGTTATTAAAATGATGTCCCTGTGTTAACGCGGTTTTTGCCACCTTTTTGTGCTAATTATGTGAAAAACAAGCAAAAAATTATAAATTTATCGGAAAAAAAATTAACTCAACAAATTAAATATATGCTGATAATAATTTGTAGAAACTGCGTAATACTATCAGGAAAAACAATGAAGTTAGTTATTTATTGTTTATTTGTTGTTTATTTTTTTAAGCATGTATCCATATCACATTTTCCATTAGAATACTGCATGGAATGAAATTTTTTTCATTAGGATACCATTCACCTGTGTTTAATAACACTCAACTTCAGCTTTGAATACAACTGCCGATCTCTTCTGCCAAACCCTTTCGTTGCAATAAAACAATTCTCAAGAAGCAGAAAAATTCTCACATTAATTTAGTGCCTGTCGCTGTGGGCATAATCACACTCGTACACATATAAATGCACATACTTGCAAAAACTTTCCGCATTATTCTCATTCTTGTTCCTACACTTTTTATTTGCGCTAAGACTGTCTCAACCACAGCAAACAAGCTGAGACGAAGATGTCTTTTGTAAGCAGGAGAAAAAAGTGGCAGCAGTCCATACGACAAACGGTTAAGAATGAGCGCGGAATTAAGATCTTGGTTGATTAGCAAAAACAATTGAAGTATTTATGTTGCTCGCGAGGGTTTCAAATTCGAGAAGCGGGGCGATCGCAGCTGGTTGTAGATTTTTTTCATGGAACGTCATTGAACATATTTGCAGGTTATGTATTTGTAGAAGAGCAACGGTTGCTTAAGAAATTGAAACTTCAAAACCACACTTACGTTTGTAATCAGATCCGATCAAACCTACTTTGAAAGCACTTTAGACCCTCGCCAGAACATCTTCATCTCGTCTACCAGCCAACAAATTAGTGATTGTCAAGCCTGGCTAGAGACACGGACAGGTGGGACTTGTCCCCGTGCCAGGTCGTCTGTCATTCCGTCGTTATTTCTGAGGGGGCCACCCCGGGTGTGTGCGCGCCATTCACTACAATGTGTTCCATCCCGATTCCTAAAAGGTTGGTAACTTACACCTTAATGAGACCGAGGCGATCAGTCCCAGATTCGGCCGATAGTGGCTGGTTCGGCCGCTGCGGCTTCGCCGGGTCGATCCGAAATGCCATTAAATAGCATTCGGTGGGGGTCTATTTTAAGATATCAAGGCAGAAATACTTCACTTTTTGCGTGGATGATGGTTCTGGCAGGCAGATGCGCTCTGGTCTTGCTAAACCACCAGAGAGATGTGTGTGGACGATGATGAGGTGCAGTTCTAAAGGTCCATCGTAGTGCGGGAAAATCACCGCAGATATAATTTATTTATATATAAATAAATTGCACATGCACGGTTTTATGGACGGGCGAAGGGCGCGATTGCCGTTCAAGATGAGGGGTAGGGTAGGCGGCCCGAATTCGGTCCCGTGAAGCATCATTTGTGCCCAATGGCGCTGGAGAGTGTTACTCGGCCCGCACAGGGTCGTTGCCTTCCTCCGATTTCATTCTTGGGGCCCGGGCCCGGAACGCAGATGATCTCATTAGCGTTGGTCACCATTTCGTTCGGCGGCAGCGTCAACGACTGACGACTCCGGCTCATCATTACCGACGACGGCCACTCACTCCCGGCTCTTTGATGGATCGATGCCACACGAAAATCTGAGACGACCTGGAAGAGTTCATGGGGGTTGGGGGGAGGTGCCTGATGAGGTTAGAGTGTGGAAAATCTCTAGGAAAACATGCCATTTCCGCCACTCGCGGGTTTGCCCGGTTGGAAAAGTTGTGTGTGAGTGCGCACATAATGGAGGAAAGCGAAGAAAATTGAGCTATCCCGTAGATGATAAATGGAGATGCTTTTAGTTTTCTTGAAGGAAAAGTTTGCCGGAGATGAACGTCGAGGAAGAAGCAGACGTCGTGTGGACGAAACTTGTACGGTTATCCAATCAATACTTAAGATGTGATGTGTTTCTGAAAAAAATCAATTGAAGGTTGACCTGATTGTGTTAAGAACCAAGTGCTTGAAGCTTGCACTGAAATCAGTGCCTAAAAATTCCTCAAAAACCCACACAATAAATCAAACAATCATCACCGTTCCACCCACACACAGTTACACATCAGCACACGCCCTACTAATCAACCGATTCATCATCTGGCCCATTCACGTTCAATTATGGCCCGTTGACCATCGATTCATCAAGCAAACAATATGCAACAAAAAAAAGAGAGCAAACAACAGAAAAATCAGCGTTACAATTTTTCAACCGTCCAACCGTTTTGCATTATTCAAAATGACGGAGGAGGAGACCAGCAGCAGTGATGCATACATTTACACACATACACACGGGTGCCATTTGTCGATGACAACCAGGTCCGGGGTTCGTTAGTGACACGCTCCGACGGATGGAACCGCCACCAGCACACCACCACCCATTGAAGGTTGACCCGTGGAACGGCGTCGTGGTCAGTTTGGCTAAATAACGTTGTACATTTTAGTTTTGAGGTTACATCGCAGAGGTCAGTAACAATTGAAATGACTCATACTTTAAATGAATCATTGACATCTTAAATACGGTTTTACAATTTGGTATTTTTAAAATAAAGAATATCAACGATCATTTACAGCTTGTTCGCCCAACCTTTTTGGCTCAATTTTCACATTGTTGATCGTCAAAGTAACAGTTGGCCGTTATTTCACGGTTTATTCGGTAGAATCGGTTCTCAGATGACAAGTGAACTTAACTTTGACAACAGAATAAAACAATATTTATGCCACACCACACCACAACTGATTCGGAGCGTTTGGTACGGTATGTCCACGCATCCTTCCTTCCCTGAGGGTTCTGTGAAATGAATGTGATCCGTTCACAGAATCTGTCTCTGCGGTTAATTCAACGCAGTAGGCCTGGCGCTTTAATTTTTGCTATACATTTTCGGGGTAACTCGGATGTACTGTAATCATTAATATTGACAAGAAAGGACTTGAGGCGTAATCTTACCACAAGTTCTTCCAGGATGCTTTCTTCGGACTGGCTGCGCTTGTGTTCGATTAGATTAGATTAGATTAGATTAGATTAGATTAGATTAGAATAAAAAAAATATTTATGCAAGTCGTTTTAATGTAAGTTCTAAGTGAAAAGTGATGCGTGATGGATTGATGGATTGATTTTTGACGTAATATGGAGATAAAAACGACCTGAGATTTTTTTTTGAACTTGTCAAATTTATGCTTATTGATCATCTGAAAACTAATTTCACCAAAGAAACAATGAAAAAAATGGCAGATGTATTTTAACGAACAAAAATGTGAAAATTGGACAAAAAAGTTTGGGCAGGCCTGATTGAGATTTCCAAAAAAGTGTCCACGTGGTTTGTGGATGGTCCCGTACATATTTAGCATATTTGGAGTAGAGCTGGGACTTCGGATATCCGGATAATTTGCAGAATTAATAATTCTATTAGAAAATGAACTTTTTTATACAAGCCAGCTTTGTTTCACGACTGGTGGGTGGCATACAGATGAAACAAAATAATGTTAAAGGTTTTTAAAGACCTTTATTTTTATATGACATGATTAATTCCGAATACTATTTTTCCGAAAAACTATCTGATCCGTTACATTTCGATTTTAAAATCTTTTTTTGTTTATCAAATCATTTTATCCAAATTATTTTCAGTTCTGATGCGATTTTCGTATGTTTCTCTTGATTTGGTTTGATTAAAAATATGATATCTGATTTTGTATGAAAACAAATGTAAATTATCTGGAAATCCGAAGTCCCAGTTCTAACTTGGAGTCTTTTAAAAACATTTAAGAGTTTTCTGAAATTGATTTATACCGAAATTTTTAAAATCTAGCTTAACAATTGAAAATGTCAAAAATGGGCTTTACACACTTTTACAATAGTATTGTTGATAATAAAATTTCAAAACATTGAAAATTGGACCATTAGTTCCGGAGATATCAGATGCTAAAAAAAACGGGTCCGTACTGAGAAAATCAGAATTTTCCAGTTTTTCTTTTTTTGTGTTGATATTTGAGCAATCGTATCAACAAAACAAATCAAAAAGACATCGATCAAAATTTGTATGGATTTCTATTACAGGGCTCTTAAATAGATTCTATCAGATTTAAAGATAAAAATAAATTGAAATTTAAAATGGTTAATATATTAAGGAATGCTCTTTTATTAAAAATTGATTTTCAGATAACCTCAACAATTCGACGTCGTCGTGCTATCTTGTCGCACCCGCCATTTTGACGTTCCGAGAAAAACGCGTTTTAATGTTTGACCTTGAATATACAAAAACGAGAGCACGCAATGTAAACAATAACAAACACGTTTTGTTTGGCTCACTATTCTGTGCATTGTCCCAAAGTTTGGTTGAAGTTGGTTGCTGGAGTCCCGAGTTATAATTACAAATGTTTACGTTAGTCTAGCTTGTACGTGCGACAAACGCATCCTGACTTTCCTGGCCTGAAATCCCTTTGGCCTTTTGTCACACTTACATCAATTTTCATGGAGTGACAAGATAGCACGACAAGATTGAAACTACTTTCATATGTAAAGTGACAAAAATGCACGGAGTTTTTTCGGTTTTTGTTTAATATCTCAGGATTGAAATCGAATTTTGGGGATCTGTGAAGGTCAAAAGGTGAGGCATTGTGAGCTGCACAAAATGACGTTCTTAACTCAATTCGGCCCAAAATGCACGTACGACAAGTTAGCACGATGGCGACGAATTATGATTTATGGAGAAAACCAACAAAAAAAATCTCATTTTTACAGCAAAAACGGTCGGCGGTTCGTCACAACTGACTAATTCGACTGTAAACCCCTTTTCAATGAACGGGAGGGACAGCAAAACTGGACAACTATGATAGTACAGGGGACTGAGGTTCCATTCCGCTTATTGACGTAATCGTTCCCCCATCATCATCATCATCGTCGTCAGTGTTGTCGCTGCTGCATTGTTGCGCGCACCGATGCATTTTGTACAATTTTCTTCTAGGTGAATATTTGAGCAATGTAGTAATTTGCAATTGTGCAGTCTCTGAATGCCACGAGGAAGCATAATTGTTGCAATGATTTATTTGAAGACATTGTTATTTTAAAAGGGGTAACTAGAGGACAAATTGAAGTAAATTATCAAGAATATCCTTACGACTTTTTGGAAAGTGATTCCCTCGCCGGTTTGCATATGACCGTGAGAGATGGCCCGCAAATGTTCCATCATTCCAACGGGAATTGGCGACACATTCTTAACCTTTGGTATTTTTCCCAAAGAGATGACGATGATGCAGCAAGTAGCAGTGCTCCTTCAGCTCGAGCAGCTTATTGCACTAATTAGATGGCAGTTACTCTTCGTATACGCCATCGTCAGAGGGCAGCCGCACACAAAAAGTGTCCACACACTTTTCCGCATCTCGTCTTGAGTGACGTGGCCACTGCCGAGGCAGTCTGGGTTGGCCAGATTGGAACACTGCTGGGGAACACTGGTTAAGGGTCCACCACATTCCGCCCGGTGTGGTGACGGTGCGTGTAATAGGTCAACGCGTGTTTCCTCCCATGGTTTGGGTTGAGGAGATTTGCCGACTTTTGACGGACCGACAAACCTCAAACGCGGCTTGAAGACGGTTGACACCGGAAGGGACCAATCCCGCGCGAATGTTTGGGGCAAAAGGTCGACAGCTTTTGCGGTTCTGATTTATTCTAGTTGTTTTAAATTTGGTAAAAATTGATTACACTGCGACAAACCTCTTAACGAAATGCCATCTTCCCAAAACCCCCATCCATCTTGATTGAAACGATTGAGCCGGCTGTCCAAAGGCAATGATTTGTGCCAGTCTTTCCGCACACAATTTAATTGCCGTCTGATAGGCCTCAATTGGTAGGCACTTGGCCCGGAATTGCTGCAATGGCCAATTCTAGAACACTTCCAGTCACTGAGTGCCATGAATAGTTCACCAGTTCTAATCGGTGTGCATTAGATGTGGTCTCGGGAATCAGATATGCAATCGATATGCTCCACCTCCGGACTCCGTCCTAGGTTATTGCGATGTCATCGAGGACGACGACGACGACGACGTCAACGATCTGACTCTGATTGATCCGTAGTAAATGGATTATGGACACGATAATTGGATATCGATGTACACGATTTGTACGATTTTCCAGGGCATTGCCATCGGCGGCCGTCAATCGCGAAAGCCCCCACCCCCACTCTCTTTAAAATCACGTGAACCGTTCGCGGTTGGTTTCAAGAAGAGCAACTTTATGAACCAGGGAAAATCTCATTCCGCACGACAGTGGAAACATTTTTATTTTCAATTAAGCATTTGAAATTCAAATGTCATTTTCGCGGCAAAATTTGTTACTTGAGAAATTTCCGAGCATATTCTGAATAAATTTGCGCGACTTTGCGCCAAAAAAGCCAGCTCGGAAAAGTGATTCCCTCACCCTGGAAGGGAAGTGCAGAACTGCGCTGAAATGTGCAGTCCCGCGCTGCACTCTGGAGAGTAGTGCACCAAAAAAGAATTTGCGATGCGATGAACAGCAGCAGCAGAGAGAGAGTTGCAAAGAAGGTTTAACCTCTTGCTATAAATATTCAAATTCAACCAGCCCAAAGATCCACCTTCTTGCTGTACCCTGGACGACGGTGTACTTGTGAGTCCCCCCCGTCTGTTCAAACTCTCGAGAATGTTACACGACTTCCTCGACTTGAGTTGTTGAGGAGGGGACTGCATTGCTTTTGCTTCAATTTTGAGGGACAGTGCAAAAATCGCCTGGAAGTATGCAACGCAATCAGTGAAGTCACTCCATCTAGCGTTGTCAAAAAACAAGCCAACTTTTTCAACTGTGCAAACATTTTGGAGAGCTACTAAGCAGAGTGGACGAAGAATGGCAGCAGTGAAATGCAATTTTGTGCAGTACGCCTGGGTCGTTTGCTGTACGGTTTGCCCAAATCGTACTTTTCGCAAATATATCTAGCAAACATGGACACACACACACACGTGCGCGCGCTGGGTTAACGAAACTATTGGCACTACGCCCCCCGGGGCATGGCCTTCCTCTAACGTGGGATTTCTGCTCTAGCGCCTCTGACGAGACAGGAGAAACCGGGACCGACGTTTTACTTCACCATCCGATAGAAGCTCAGTGGATAAGGCGGGAATCGAACCCGCGTCTCATAGCATCATCGGGATCGGCAGCCGAAGCCGCTACCCCTGCGCCACGAGACCCACACGCGCGCGCTGGGTTGCAATCTGTATTATCATAATTTATGTCAGCGCTCCGTCATCAAATTAATGGTGTTGGCCGGAAGGTATATTAGTCTGAAATGTAGAGTTTAGATGGCTGGGTGTTTTTTTCGGTTGTATTTTTGGAGTAGCTTATAGGGTAACAGCAAGTAATTCCATCGAGCACCTAATGTTGGCAAATCATCACTTTGACGTTTGATTACGCTTCAGGAAAGATTTTACTAGTGAAGTCGAGTAAACAAAAAGCTCAGCAAGAAGTGAGAAAGCAAGTTTTTATCAATTGTATTGCAAATAAGTTGTTTAAATAATGAAAATCGTCGAATTCAAAACCTTCAAAACATATGAAAAATAAAATAAAAAATCATTTCAATTCCTTCATATGCTGGTAATCGTGATATGTTGACAAATGTGCATTTTGGGTTAAATTGAGTTCTGGTTTTTCGATTTCAATGAAACTTTGCAGACATGTTATCTTATGCTTATATAAGAAATTTTTGTATATAGGGAGCCAGTTGCACTAGAAAATGACATTTCAGAAGGGCGTGAGTTATTTAAATATTCAAATATTTATGTATATCGAAGCCATTGCATCGTATCAAAAAGTGGACAGAGATAAACTTGTAGGAAAATTGACGGGCTTTTTTGAAAAAAAAAAACCACTGAAAGAAAAATACCCGCAACTTCTTTGAGATTTACAGATTTTTAAGCTCAATAATTCAATTTTTAGGTGATGTGACTTTTTTTTGAGGATGGTATGCCGCTCCCAAAAAAATAATAAAAAATCATATACTAAAACTGTTTATTTGAAAAGTGGCCTTAAGGTCAAAATTTTCAAAACCCGATAGTGTTAATCGATTTTCCAGACAGGTTTTAGTCATGCTAAATTAAAAAATGGCCATTTTTGCCCATTTGATTTTTCAGTCTCGTAAATATTTTTACCGTAAAGCTCGTCCGATTTCTCATAAGTTTGTCTACAAACATGTCGACAAAGTTCCATTGAAATCGGAGAGGGTTGGGTACAAAAGTATCAGAAAAAATCCTGATTTGAGCTGGAATTGCTCTTTATAGATCCAGAAAACTCGTTTTCAATTTTACTTTATTTTAAATCAAGCATCACTGAACAAGACTGATTTATTTTTCTTAAGTTCATCCATTAAAGCATTTTTAAATAATGGCATCAGTAGTGCGGTGCCTGTGTGGACGCGCAGTCCTGTTTTTTTCGTGTTATTTTCCGTCTCTTTTGTGTCGCTATTTGTATACATGGGATGATTGGATTTCTTCTTCTTCTTTTTTCATTTATTTTTTGTTCGCGCGTTCGTTGGCCGATGAATTTTATTTTTGTTCTCTTTATATACTTTTCGATAGAAACGATCCGATTTTTGTTTTTTTGAGACAAGCAAGTCGTATTGCTGGATTAAGTCCTTTCCATATCATCGAGGATCGGAAGGCACGTCGACGGATATGTTTTAAGGCTTATGATATAAAATAATTTTAATGAATGAAGCCCTTCCTACATCACCGTTGATCGGAAGGCACGCCGACGGAGAATTTCTGGAGAATCGCGGTCGAATTAATACTATATTTAAATCCCTATCTTTCCGCAGCCGGCTGCCTAAGATTTTTAAAATTTCAACCCATAAACAAATTGCTCATGGTCGCATCACCTACCACAGTGAATCATGACCTCATACCCATCTTACTAACCCCTCAAAACTCATGTGATACTTTGTCGGAGACGCAGTCGATTTGGCGGTCCCATCACTCAAGTATCGGCTAACATTCCCATCCACTTCCCCGTGTCTTACGTATGAACGTATGACGTATGAAAAATCATGCAAACATCAAAAAATTATAGTGTTTTGGAATCGGGATGATGTCAGCTATCCATTAAAATTATAATTTCATGAACAATTTTAAAAAATACGTATTTTTCCTGTATTTTGAAAATGCAATGTTTCTCAAAAAAGTACTCAAAATTTCAGTTTTTACGATATGGGTTTCAAATGATCAGGATTTTTTTCATATATTTCAAATGTAATATCAATTTATTTTGAAAACACTCAAAATTTTCACTAAACTACGAATTTTTGAAAACATTTTCAAAATTTCTGTTTTTACAATATGGGTATAAAACGATCAACATATTTTGAAAACACTAAAAATTTTCACAAAACTACGTATTTTTGAAAAAAAATACTCAAAATTTCAGTTTTTTCAATTTGAGTATCAAACGATCAGGATTGTTTCATACATTTCGAAAGTATTAACTACATTTTTTCGAAAATACTCAAAATTTTCACAAAATTACGAATTTTCTAAAAAAAAACTCAAAATTTCTGTGTTTACAATAAAAAAATATAATATTTTTATTACATTCTAAATTTATTGAAAAATACCGATTGTTTGATACCCATTTTGTAAAAACGGAAAAAAAAATATTTCCGAATGTTACATCATTTATGATGTAACATTTTTGCACGTCATTAAACATTTAAATTTAAATTCAATATAATGTAAATTTGCAAAAAGTTATAGGTAAAAACACAATTTTACGTGTGATTCAACCGTTTACGTCGAATTTCAAGTTAACATCAACTGAGTTTACATTCGATTCATTTTTTCCGTGTCGAGTAAATTCACATTTTTTTCTGTGTATGGAGCCAGCAGCACTCGAAAATGACATTTAACAAGGGCGTAAGTTATTTAAATATTCAAATATTTATGAATATCGAAGCCATTGCACCATATCAAAAAAAAAAAGAGATAAACTTGTAGGAAATTTGACGGGCTTTTTTGAAAAAATACACTGAAGGAAAAATACCCGCCACTTCTATGAGATTTACAGATTTTGAAGCTCAATAATTCAATTTTTAGGTGATGTGACATTAATTTTTGAGGATGGTATGCCTCTCCTAAAAAAAATAAATAAAAAAAATCATATGCTAAAACTGTTTATTTGAAAAGTGGCCTAAAGGTCAACATTTTCAAAACCTGATAGTGGGAATCGATTCTCCACACAGGTTTTAATCATGCTAAATTAAAAAATGCCATTTTTGCCCATTTCTATATGACAGACTTGATTTTTCAGTCTCGTAATTTTTTTTTACCTTAAAGCTCGTCCGTTTTCTCATAAGTTTGTCTACAAACATGTCTACAAAGTTTCATTGAAATCGGAGAGGGTCGGATACAAAAGTATCAGAAAAAATCCTGATTTGAGATGGAATTGCTCTTTATAGATCCACAAAACTCGTTTTCAATTTTTTAAATTTAGCATCACTGAACAAGACTAATTTATTTTTCTTAAGTTCATTCATTAAAGCATTTTTATTCTTTTTTTCCAAGATTTTCACATTAAATTTATTGTTTAAAAAACAAAAAAAAAAAATATCGGAATCTTTAACAGTCATGCCCCGGTTTTGCACTGCCCCGGTTTTAATTCGTACAGCTGCCTGGGTTAAGCACGGCCTAGTGCTTAACTGAAGCACAGAGCTTATGGGATTTTGGCTATATGGGAGACATTGGCTTAAAACGTATGAAAAATCATGCAAACATCAAAAAATTAAAGTGTTTTGGAATCGGGATAATGTCAGCTATCCATTAAAATTATAATTTCACGAACAATTTCAAAAAATACGTATTTTTCCTGTATTTTGAAAATGCAATGTTTCTCGAAAAAATACTCAAAATTTCAGTTTTTACGATATGGGTATCAAATGATCAGGATTTTTTCATATATTTCAAATGTAATATCAATTTATTTTGAAAACACTCAAAATTTTCACTAAACTACGAATTTTTGAAAACATTTTCAAAATTTCTGTTTTTACAATATGGGTATCAAACGATCAACATATTTTGAAAACACTAAAAATTTTCACAAAACTACGTATTTTTGAAAAAAAAAAAAAACTCAAAATTTCAGTTTTTTCAATTTTGGGTATCAAACGATCAGGATTGTTTCATACATTTCGAATGTATTAACTACATTTTTCGAAAATACTCAAAATTTTCACAAAATTACGAATTTTCTAAAAAAACTCAAAATTTCTGTGTTTACAATAAAAAAATAATATTTTTATTACATTCTAAATTTATTGAAAAATACCGATCGTTTGATACCCATATTGTAAAAACGGAAATTTTGATTATTTTTTCAATAATACGTAGTTTTGTGAAAATTTTGAGTATATAAAATTTTTTTTTATCGCATTCGAAATGTATTAATAAATCCTGATCGTTTGATACCTAAATTGTAAAAATTGAAATTTTAGGTATTTTTTCGAAAATACGTTGTTTTGTGAAAATTTTGAGTACCGTAAACCGGGGTGACTTTGATAGGATTTCAATTTGTTTTTAGAATATTTTCCAACAGGTAAGGTTTTTCTCAAGATTATTATTTTTAAAACATGTACTGGGGTAGGCCACACAAAGTCCATGAACTATTTTGGAAAAAAAGGATTTTCAATAGTGTTTAGAAAAATAGTTACGTTAAAAATTCTTGGTTTTAATTCCGGGGTGACTTTGATAGTAATAGTTTTTCTTGTTAAAATCATATTTAAGATGTTCAAACTTTATTTGTACGTTAAATGTACCATCACTAAAGTAGCTGATATAGTTTGTAAGAAAAAAAATCAATGTTTATATTAAATTAACTAAGTTTATAAGCTTTTTAACAAAATACATATAAATTTTAGGTAAAATTGTTAAAAAGTCGAAATTTGGCCTGAAATTTGTAAAAAATAGTTTTGTTTATAAAATTATCGATTTAAATTGCATTTTATACTGAATTCGAAGCACGAATCACAAGTTTTCACAGTTTACATGAAATTTGTTCAACTGAATTTGCCTATAAATTTGGAGATTTTTTTTAATTGTGTTTCAAAAACACATATTATTTATTATTTACAAACTTATTTAACCTTCTCCTAGTGAAAAATTGTCCAAAGAATCCGAAAATGCATTCCGTTTTCTGATTAAAAATCATGTTCATTGAGAAAATCATGACACTTTGAGAAGTTTAAAATAATGACATTCATCCACATTTTCTTAACTATAGTTAGCTAACTTTATAAACTTTTCAAAAATGTATGAAAAGTTCTTCATGAGGTAATTTGAACACTTCTCTACCACGGTCAGTATGTTTCTGAACCATTCCTTACGTATTTTAATTGTACTCTTCATTTTGCGGAAAAATCGCAAACCTATCAAAGTCACCCCGGCTATCAAAGTCACCCCGTTTTACGGTACTTAAAAAAAATTATTACAATAAAAATGTATGTAAAAATCCTGATCATTTGATAACCATATGGCAATAACAAAATATTTTTGGTTTTAGAGAAAAAAAAAGCATTTTCTAAATATAGGAAAAATAAAAAAAAAGTATTTTTGTGAAAATTTTCATGAAATTATAATTTTAATAGATAGCTGCCATCATCCCAATTCCAAAACACTATAATATTTTTATGTTTGCATGATTTTTCATACGATTATAGCCAATGTCTCCCATATAGCCAGAATCCCATAAAATCTGAGCCTCGGTTATGCACGCCTTGGTTTTGCATCCCATTCAAAGCTCATCTGCGTTTGACACCTATGCTTTATATATTTTAATGTCAAGATTTGTTTTATTTGATGAATTTACAAAATTTGTGCAACAAAAAAAAGTGTGATTTTTTTTATGGATCTATTGTAAAATCCTACAGTTCCTCCTTGACTTGACGAAAAGTTCACACTACAGGTTATCATATCCAGTAAAAACAAAAAAAAAAAAATATTTGTAAATTTTTGAGTTCAATGTGAAATTAGGCTGGAACAAATATTTTTAAAAGTTTTTGTCACGCCCTCCTCCCCCCTTTCAAATCGGCCCGAAAAAACAGAGGGAAAATGTTTCAATAAAAATTCAAGATTTCATGTAAATTTGAGGGCAAGTTGCTGAAATTCTTCTTAAATGCACTCCCCTGCGTTTAGAATCATTTTCAACATATTTGGGTCGAATTCTTTTGAATTTTTATAAATTTTCGATGTACATTTATTTTTCACTAAAATCTTACTTTTTTTTAAAGTAATGATTGAAGCATTATAAAGCACCCTGGCGAGAGTCGAGGGACAAAAACTTTGAAAAATATTTGCATCGGCCCTAACTACCTAGATGCAGTAAGAAAAAGTTTGTAAAGGTTGAGGGAGAGTTTGAGTTTGTTAGCTTCCATATGCTCATTTCGAAAGATTTTTGTCGATCACCCAAGAAGTATTTAACGTTTGCAACGATTACGATGTTATTTGTTGACTCAAAGTTGACGTGAGTCAACAAGGCATGATCACAACAATGTGATGTTTCGACTTCCAAAAACATACGGAAACAAACTTCCGAACATTCCAAACGATTACAAACCGGCTTACAAATTACGAGCGGCCTACCGCCGGAGTGACCAAATCCCCCAATAACCGATCCCACTCAGTCCGGAAGAGGATTTCGGCTGGAGAATTAATATATACGAATGTGGCAACGGCGCTTATAAGCCCGGGTGTGGTCAGTGTGTACGGGAGTGGACACTTTTGATGGGTTCCTTTGAAGGACCCGAGAAAATCCCCCGGTAAAATGTGCCATAAGCAACGAGCTTTTCCTCTTCTGCACGGTCCTGCTGGGTCCTTATTGGTAACGGATTTCTGTTAGGGCAGCGGCGGTTGGTGGTCATGTTGATGTTGTGAGTAAAAACAAGAGCCCCGTCAGAAGTGTAAGGGATATATGGGTGTAATGTGTGTGTTCGCTCGCATACACGTGTTTGAAAGACCAACAACAATCGATAGTCAAGTGTGTGTGTGTGCAGGTTTGTGTTTGTGGTATGGTGACCGATGAGCCTGAGGCCGATCGAACCGGGCCAGACGTCCAAAGAGAGAGTCGAATCCTGGGAAAAAGGGCAAACTTTAACCAAAAGACAGCCAGCGTTGGTTTGTCTTGTGGGTGTGAAAAAGGGAGCAGCAGTCTGGGAAATTTGAGGACCACGACCGGCCTCAAACGTGTGGGCGGAGGCGGGCTCCGACGAGGTGCCAAAGTATCTCTTTCCATGTTTACTTTTACCACGTACAGTCTCACACACGTGTGTGTTTGTCTGGGCGGCCAGTAGTAAAAGGGACTATGAATTGCGACCCACACTCGCAAGCGTTGAACCAGAATTCAGCGAAACGAGGCCGAGTTTTTCCTTCGCGGAACAAACACACATTTTTAATTTATGTTTTCTGTTTTCACTTGGATTCACCCCCACTCCCCCTTGTCCCTCTTCAACCATTTTGCCACTGTTTGGGTGCTTTTTTATCATTTTCGTTTGTACTGCGAAAATGTTGGAGTTTTTCTGTGGAACAGCTCACATACACACACACACACACGCGTGACTGGTTGGTGTTGCAGTTGGTAGTAAGTCTTGTAGCGTGTGTTTGTGCACGGTGGGTGCAGAACATCGTGTAGCGAGTTGTAGAGCACTTGTTGAACTTCAGCTTGGAACACACTTGTTTTGCTTTTTGCATTTTCGTGGAAATTGAGATTTTTCAAAATTTCAACACCATTTCATTCAATATTAAGTTTATTAATCGAAATTTTATGTTGCGGTTCATTGAAACATAATTAGTTCCAAAACTAAATGATTTTTCTGGGTTTTCACGCCTTTGAAATTATTTAAAAAAAACTCAAAAATAATATCACTAAAAAGCCACAAAAACTGAACCATAAAAAAGCAAAAGCAAAAGCAAAAGCAAAAGCAAAAGCAAAAGCAAAAGCAAAAGCAAAAGCAAAAGCAAAAGCAAAAGCAAAAGCAAAAGCAAAAGCAAAAGCAAAAGCAAAAGCAAAAGCAAAAGCAAAAGCAAAAGCAAAAGCAAAAGCAAAAGCAAACAGCAAACAGTAAACAGCAAACAGCAAACAGCAAACAGCAAACAGCAAACAGCAAACAGCAAACAGCAAACAGCAAACAGCAAACAGCAAACAGCAAACAGCAAACAGCAAACAGCAAACAGCAAACAGCAAACAGCAAACAGCAAACAGCAAACAGCAAACAGCAAACAGCAAACAGCAAACAGCAAACAGCAAACAGCAAACAGCAAACAGCAAACAGCAAACAGCAAACAGCAAACAGCAAACAGCAAACAGCAAACAGCAAACAGCAAACAGCAAACAGCAAACAGCAAACAGCAAACAGCAAACAGCAAACAGCAAACAGCAAACAGCAAACAGCAAACAGCAAACAGCAAACAGCAAACAGCAAACAGCAAACAGCAAACAGCAAACAGCAAACAGCAAACAGCAAACAGCAAACAGCAAACAGCAAACAGCAAACAGCAAACAGCAAACAGCAAACAGCAAACAGCAAACAGCAAACAGCAAACAGCAAACAGCAAACAGCAAACAGCAAACAGCAAACAGCAAACAGCAAACAGCAAACAGCAAACAGCAAACAGCAAACAGCAAACAGCAAACAGCAAACAGCAAACAGCAAACAGCAAACAGCAAACAGCAAACAGCAAACAGCAAACAGCAAACAGCAAACAGCAAACAGCAAACAGCAAACAGCAAACAGCAAACAGCAAACAGCAAACAGCAAACAGCAAACAGCAAACAGCAAACAGCAAACAGCAAACAGCAAACAGCAAACAGCAAACAGCAAACAGCAAACAGCAAACAGCAAACAGCAAACAGCAAACAGCAAACAGCAAACAGCAAACAGCAAACAGCAAACAGCAAACAGCAAACAGCAAACAGCAAACAGCAAACAGCAAACAGCAAACAGCAAACAGCAAACAGCAAACAGCAAACAGCAAACAGCAAACAGCAAACAGCAAACAGCAAACAGCAAACAGCAAACAGCAAACAGCAAACAGCAAACAGCAAACAGCAAACAGCAAACAGCAAACAGCAAACAGCAAAAGCAAACAGCAAAAGCAAACAGCAAAAGCAAACAGCAAAAGCAAACAGCAAACAGCAAACAGCAAAATCAACCAGAAAATGGCTAAAATTTTTCTTTTCAAAGTCAAGTAAGATTAGTTGTTTTTTCCAGGTAGAGATCTTGTGATGCTTCAGATCTATCAAAGCTGCTTTTTTGGGACCAGATCATTAGAATTCCAATTTCAAAGAACTTTTTCTCCCAAAACATTCCTGCTGCAATGAACGGTTTGTTTATTTTGATTGGCGGCCGCCAAAGCAAAACAAAGTTTCGGTTTTCTCAATTCTTACCTACTATTTTGTTCTTAAAGCCGACACTCCCTCGCGCCGATCTGTTTATGTTCTCACCAGAGAGTACCCAAGCGTCCATCGACGTCAGCAGTGCATAAAAAACACACACACACAGTCGGAGATCGCCGACCGGAGATACCCTCCCCGAACCTCCCCACCCCGGGGGATTATTCCAATTTTCGGAGAACAACTCTTCTGCAATGCACTCCTTTATACTGCGGCCATTGACGCGCGAGCGTACTCTCACTGTACTGGGACACACGCGCTTGAAATTAAGGCCTTCAAACCAACGCCGTCGTTGCTGCAATCCGACCGTATCGGACCGTGCTGTGTGTGTCCTAGGTCATGGATTTGTGGATGAGGAGGTTGAGGAGTTGGAGGACGCCCGTGACTCGCTTTTTCCACCTCGACGACCTCGGCCTGTGCCAAGTTCAAGACTCCGGGAGGAAGTGCTCGTCGCCGCCGCCGTTGAAGACGAAGCAGAGTGTTTCATTCTTAAACATAATCAAGTAATTATGTGCAATTTTGTATGGCGCGCGGGTATTTGCATATTTACTTTGCTGAGAAGAGCGTTTGGACTTGGTGTGGACGAGTGATGGGTGAGCTCTTATTCCCGGGACGCCGCGTGGATCGGTTTCGTGCAGCTCAACGTTGATTTATGGGGAGTTGAGGCGTTGAAGATGTCCAAGTGGTTGTTTTTTTTTTGCTTTTTCTTTCTGGTACAAGATTTGGTGAGATTTCAAACAGCCTGCAAAAAAAATCTAAGTTTGATCAAAATATCCAAGAAGTTCATTCTGGAATTTCTGCGTAAATTACATTATTTTATCACAATTTGTTCATATTTGATTTCATTTCAAAGAGGCTGAGAAAGCTAAAACATTTCGTCTAACTTTCCGACGTCCATCCTAAAAGTAGAACAAATTCTAATGCAGCTTTAATAAGAATTGTCAGCACTCACAACAACAAGGTCCCTTGTGAGGAACATCCCAAAACAGAGCAGTGACACACGGGTTGAACCAGTTCGGAAGGTTCATGTGGATGTCTGTCTTGGCTTGCGAAAACCTTTTGGCCTGACATATTTCAGCAACTTCTTCCCCAAACCTTCATTCTCTCAGGGGAGCTTGAGGCTTGAACTCACAGCATTTTTCTGCCTGCCTAATGTCAACGTTTCCGTTTGCTGCCAGTTTGCTTTTTCTTTCTGCTACTACTACCATGCCACTCTTCCGTCAGTCAGCCTATGTCTGACCCCCCCCCCCCTTCGCAGTGTTTTCTTTGGGGGGAGGTAAATAGCGATACACATTCCCCCCCCCCCTCACCCCCTTAAACATTGCTAAACGACGGTCGCCGCTGCTTATGTGCAGTGAAGTTGCATTTTCCTTGTGCGACTTTTGCTGCAGTTTTCCGCCCCGGAGTCTCCGAAGAGTTTGCTGGCTTGGAAAAGTGACGGGCCCCACAACAGAAGGGTAAACGTGGGGCTGATGCTGACATTTTTTTTCCTGCTAAAATATGTGAGCCTTCACCTTCGGAAGTGGTCGGGTCGGGTTTGTGGGGAGCGGGAAATTGTGGGAATGAGAAAGAAAACGTATGGAAAGGAAGCGCAAAGTTAAGAAGTTAAAACGGGATGAAAAATAAACAGATGGTTTGCACAGAGAGAAAAGGTTTCATTAAAACTAAAAAAAATAATAATAAATCAATGTTTGATTTTTTTCTAAATAAAAAAATATAACTTTTCGAGAGTTTTAATTTTAAATTTAATGTTTTTTAAAGCACCACTTTAAATAAAGAGATAAACAATGTTTTGAGATTTATATAAACATACTAGGTTGGCCATAAAAATCAATGATTCGAACAAAGTTTTGAAGAGAAATGTTTAAAGTACCTCATAAAAAAGTTTTCATCAAATTTATTATCTATTTTATGAAAACATTGATAAAAAATGATTATTTTCATACTCTCGAAGCGTCATCATTTTCTCGATGGAAAAGAATTCGAATCGATAATCTAATATTTTTGGATATTTTTGGGTTTTATTGGGTTCTTTGGACTAATTTACACTAAAATCAATTAAAATTATTTTTTCCTGGATAAAAGGTAAACTTGAATCCAAAAATATCTCCCAACAATTTTTTTTTGTAGATGCGCCAATTTTTCAATATTGCTACAAAATTTGTTTTGGTGGCAATACATATTTTATTATCCAACTCAATTCAATTCGATTATATTGGTGCATAAACAAGATACAATAAGTTCCTTTACAGTGCATAACAAAGTTTTGGAGTTCCTTTCAGCTGTGTGTTGCATCAAAATCCATTTTGGAACAATTATTTCTTCAATTAAGGCACTAATAAGAGTAAGAAAATAAAAAAAACATACAAAAATAGCAAAAGATAGGGGATAGAACTAGAGAAAGCTTATATCTATATCACAGGTTTTTTATCCATTGTAGATGTGCTTAATCGTCAGCTCCCCGAGGGCCTGAAATAGCTCCGCCTTGTTACGGCAGCTCCGAAACCGTAACTTTGGATTTTTTTTATTGACATAATCACAAATTATGTTGAATTAAGTAAATTTGTTATAAAAGTTGATGCCTAAGTCAAACATGCATTTAATTTACATTTTTTTTTTAAATTAATGATTTAAAGTAATTTTATTTATCGACCAATTCTGGAGTTTGTTTTTTTAAGGTCCAATAAACCAAATTTTCAGTTTTTGCTTTTTGAGTGTTTTTTAATACCGCTGACTCAAGCCGGTTTTAAAAGCACCCAAAAAGCAAAAACTGGAAATTTGTTTATTGAACCTTTTCAAAAAATAAACAAAAACTCCAGAATTGATATTGAAATTCAACTTGCACTCAATTTTGTAAAGAACAGAGGGGCACGGTCACCCTTATCCTACTGATTAAACAATATTAAAAAATGAAATCTTCTAAATTTCATCCTACAATTATCTCGAAGACTTAAAGTGTGTCCCAATTAAAAAAAATACATTCCAATACCAAATTAATCTTCGATTGGCTAGGAATTCAATCTCAAAATTTACTTTTTGTTCATAATTTTTATAAAGATTTTTTCTATTTGTTTCATTTATTTAAACTGTTTCAAAATAGGCAGAATGTATCAGAACTGTTCTACACAATTTTCCCTTTCTAATACTTTACAAAAATTCTCACAATAGGAAATTTGATTGCAAGTTTTTTTAATCATCAGGACACTTATATTATTGAAAAACAAAAGCAAAAAATCGTTGACCGAGTTATGTTTTTTTAATCGATACTGATTTCTTCCAACAATCGAAATATCGGTCGCAAAATATTTTCAACTTCATTTTCCGATGTAAAATCAAATTTACAATCAAAAAGTACTTTACCCAAGTAACATTTTTTTCCAGGAGTTCTACAAGAGCTCTTCAAGATAGCTACAGCATAGCAGTTTGGACCGCGGTAGGATAAAACTCTCTTCAAGTACTCTTCCAAACTCCTGAAGAAGTTTTGAAGAGAATTTTATCCTACCGCGGTCCAAACTGCTATGCTGTAGCTATCTTGAAGAGCTCTTGTAGAACTCCTGGAAAAAAAATGTTACTTGGATAGTGAAATGTTGATAAAGTGCATCGTTTTCAAGTTTATGTTTGCCCACTTTTGCAAAAAAAAAATATCTATATTTTGCTTATTTGAACTTTGTTGATACGACCCTTAGTTGCTGAGATATTGCCATGCAAAAGTTTAAAAACAGGAAAATAGATGTTTTCTAAGTCTCACCCAAACAACCCACCAATTTCTAATGTCGATATCTCAGCAACTAATGGTTCGGTTTACAATGTTAAAATATGAAACATTTGTGAAATTTTCCGATCTTTTCGAAAAAAATATTTTCAAAATTTTTAAACAAAGACTAACAATGTAAAAGGGAGTAATATTGTATGTTTGGCCTTTTTCAAATGTTAGTCTTGATTTAAAAAAAATCACTCTTATTATTAAAAAAAATCATAATATGAATTTGAAAAGCATGTTGAAGGAAAGCAATTCAAAAGAAAAACATTTTTTTTTAGAATTTTCTTAAAAAAGTAGACCAAAAAAAACCATAAACGTCACCAAAAAAATGCCAGAAACTATAAATTAAAGAAAAAAATGTCTTATTTCTATATATATTAATCTTAAGTCGATAATATTCACTGATTATTTTTATTAAATATTCAAGAATCGAATTTTGTAAAGCAATATATTTCATGACTATTTTCTTTTATTGAATAATTGTATTTTAGTTTTTAACTTGCTAAGTTTTGCTTTTATTTTCACCCAATAAAATTAAATTAGAAGTTTACATATAATATATTTCATGACAATATATTTCATGACTATTTTCTTTTATTGAATAATTGTATTTTAGTTTTTAACTTGCTAAGTTTTGCTTTTATTTTCACCCAATAAAATTAAATTAGAAGTTTACATCCCCCTTTAAAAAAATCATTAAAAATCAAGTGGAAAAAATTAAGTAACAAAACCATATTTTTTCAAATCAAAGATATTTCGGTTTTTTTTTTGAAATTTAGGAATGGGTACATCAGAACCAGCTGAGTTTTATTCTTAAGAAATGTGAAAAATTATTTTTATGTGTAATTCGATTTCTTAAACTTGAAATGAGAAGTACTGTTTCTTGATCAGATTTTAAATTATCAAAATCAAAAGTATTGAAAACACAACATAAAAACACTTTTATCACAATCCCACCGTGTCCAACTTTTTTGAACTCCGCAATGACTCGACGAATGTTCTTCGCCTTTTCATTCGGCGATGTCAACCTCGTCATCATCGTCTTCTTTCGTCAGCCAGTGCTCTCCTGTGTTCGTCCCGGAGGTGATGAATGGATTGGTTTTTATTTTTCGCTTCTTTCTAAGGAGACTATTTTAAGACCGTAACACAATGCGGAGCAGCAAGTCCACGGGGTTGACGACAGTGATCCCGCGTCCACGTCAACACGCTCGCAAGGTTGACAAATGATGAAGTTTCGTTTCGGGACGGTGCATGTTCCGGTTAATCCGCCAAACGCGTGTTCTAGAAGATTACGAAGATTGCTCTACTGCGCTCTAGTGATTACGGGTGACTCTGTTGGACAACTTGTTGCTAATTGCAGCATCAGCAGCATCAAACGAGGAAACATTTCCAAACAACAAACTTCGCGGAAGAAACCTGGAATGTGCGCGCAAACATCTGTCCGTCAGACTCCAGTGAGTTTCTTGAGGGGAGACAACCGTGGGAGGGAGAGGGAGGGTCAACATATGTTTCCAATGTTTTTATAACCTGCTGCTTGTACTACCGAGCTTCCTGTTGTTTCGTCGTGAAACCAAGTTCAGCTGCGAAGAAGACGTGTGAGAAGTCAATCTTCATAACGATAATGTGGGCTGGCCCCCCCTCATTTAGTATGTGTGAGAACATCCATGAATGTCAAAATAAATCCAGCGTTAATTGCCAGCACGAGCTGAGGAATTCGTTTTTTTTCTCACTCGTTTGTGTTTTATACCTCACGAAGCACGGCCAACAGTTTGTCACAATAATGAAGTCGTTTAAAAATAAATAAATTTAATATTTTTGAAGCACGTGGGTCGTTGAGGGATACTAAATGTCATCTCCGGCTCAAAAATCACAGTTTCTTTAGAGATCGCCGTAATTTACGTACTTTCTGGACGATGCTTCACTTACCCCAGGTGAAAAGGATGAAAAATACTGTGAACTTAAATTTACCTGCTTATCTCAACTTATCACACCTGGTTTTGTTCCAAACTGGGCTAGTGTAGCAGTGTTGCCAGTGAGCTGCGAAGCGCGCCAAAAAGGTGGCCACGGTACTCGAGTCGAGTGTCGGAGCGTAAAAAAGTCCTTTTTTTCAGTTTTGCTCCGGGTGGATCTCCCTGGGTCGAGAGTTGGCACAGTTAGGGATGTTGGGAGTTGAATCAGGTATTTTTCTTGTAAATGCACAGGGTCAAGAATATTCGTGTTTGGCAGAGCCAAAATGGATATTACTAGATTATTTGATGCATTTTAATGATGTTTTTTGAGCATTGTTTTTCAGTGTTGTTATTATAATTCTTATCCTCAAATTGTCCAAGTGGTTTATGAATGGTCAAAAGATGGTTTCAAATTTTAATCAAATATATTTTTTTTATTTGCTGAATGTCCAAAATTTAAACTACATTCAATAAGAATATTTGCTGTGTTTCATAAAAAAACATATTTTGATTTGTGACCCTTCCCATGATTGAAATTTTGGCTATTATGCTTAATCAAATATTTCGAGGAAAATGCGTTCCAATGTCACCAAATTGTCCGTCCTATCTTTTAACAGCAGACGTTTCACAAGATCACAAGCGACAAGATCACAAAATTCGGCATTATTCTATTGCAAAGAAAAAAAACTTGGATGGCACAACATTCATTCTCCTGAAAGTATATAAAAAAATGGTTTTGAATCATATTTTATTCAAACTCAAAACTTGTTTTTTTTTTAACTTATCTTCTAAGGTGTAGAAAATTTCTCAAATTATCTTAGGAGTGTCTGCTCATGTTCATAGATAAAGTCGTGAGACTTTTCTAGGATTCGATAATTTATTTTTAACATTTTCTTATTCACACCAAGCAATACTATGACAAAAAAATATGAAAAGTTTGCTAAATACAATCTCTTGATGTTTAGAATATTATAATATATGAGAATACTATTGCATTTATTTGCTTCAAAAATAATGAGTTTTAAAATAGATCTAAAATAGAAAATAAAAACAAAAATATGATATGATATGAACATTGAAAAACATGTGCAATTCTTATTTAAAAATATCTTTAAAATAACTTTAAAATGCATATGCTTGAAATTTAGCAACTGCAAATGTATAACTACTTAAAAAAATCACTTTTTGCTGCATTTTTAAAGAAAATTTTCAAATTGTCATAATTTGAACTGTGGGTATCAAACGACGAGGAATTTCGTATAGATTTTAAGCGGCGTTTAAGCACAAACATTGTGGTTTATATTCAAATATTCACAAAAAATGGTTTAATTTTCTTTTACAGACAAAATTGAAAAAAAATCTGGCCAACTACCGATTATAAAATCTGACAGACTCAATTATATCAGGGTAATTCTCTACCAACTCACACAAAATCGGGAAAAGTTGCCCCGACCCCTCTTCGATTTGCGTGAAACTTTGTCTTAAGGGGTAACTTTTGTCCCTGATCACAAAACCGAGGTCCGAGGTCGACCCTGCATTTTTCAACAATTTGCAGCCTGAAACGGTGATGAGATAGAAATTTGGTGTCAAAGGGACTTTTGTGTAAAATTAGACGCCCGATTTGATGGCGTACTCAGAATTCCGAATAAACGTAGAACAAAATTTTTCATTTTAAAATTTCGTGTTTTTTCTAACTTTGCAGGGTTATTTTTTAGAGTGTAACAATGTTCTACAAAGTTGTAGAGCAGACAATTACAAAAAAATTGATATATAGACATAAGGGGTTTGCTTACACACATAAAGAGTTATCGCGATTTTACGAAAAAAAGTTTTGAAAAAGTTACTTTTTGCGTTTCTCTTTGTTTCGTCGTCCGTGTCTGTCGCGGGTGACCATGAATGGCCATGATCGATGACGACCAACTTTTTCAAAACTTTTTTTCGTAAAATCGCGATAACTCGTGATGTTTATAAGCAAACCCCTTATGTTTGTATATCAAAATTTTTGTAATTGTCTGCTCTACAACTTTGTAGAACATTGTTACACTCTAAAAAATAACCTTGCAAAGTTAGAAAAAACACGATATTTTAAAATGAAAAATTTTGTTCTAAATGAAAAAATGACCCTTCTGGGACAATGTAGATTCGAAAAGTACATTAAATTTCCCATAAAATGACATGTTCCAAAATTTTTTACAGTCGAGTAACGGAAAATGGGAGAATTTTTAAAGTTTTTAGTGTTTTTTTCGATGAAAAATACGTTTATTCAGAATTCTGAGTACGCCATCAAATCGGGCGTCTAATTTTACACAAAAGTCCCTTTGACACCAAATTTCTATCTCATCACCGTTTCAGGCTGCAAATTATCGAAAAACACCTCTTTTTTCACATGTTCAAAAATGGAAGGGGTCGTACCGCCCCTCCGTCACGAGATATCAAAAAACGGACCTCGGATTCGTAATCAGGGACAAAAGTTACCCCTTAGGACAAAGTTTCACGTAAATCGAAGAGGGGTCGGGGCAACTGCTGTGTGAGTTGGCGGAGAATTACCCATCAATAATGAATGGTTAAAGGGGGAAAAATGATTTATTTGAAAAGTTTTATGATTTCAGAAAAAAATTATTGGCCTTGAAAATTTTAATTTATATCTTCTTTAAAATAAATATTTATCTATAGTTAGTGGTTCTAAATTAGCACAAAATGTAAAATCTAATTTAAATAATGATTAATCATTATTCAGGTCCACATTAGAAAAATCAAGCATTTCCAGAATTAGCAACCCTGTATAGGTATTTGAATCGACGCAAAATTTTGTAAGGATTTTTACGACGGGCACCGATTTTGAAGAAAATTTAAGCACAAAAGATGAACTCGTCCCAAATATGAGCTCTCTATGATGAAGGGTAGTGAGGTAAAACACCCGTTAAAAATTATGCGAAAATGTTGAAAAGTAATAGGCCAAATGGTCATTACTTAAGTTTGACAATACGTAAACCTGTACACTTATAGTTTCATTTGAAAGGCCTTTACATGCACTACAATTTCGACTCTTATTGACATCTATTGGATTCTTAAATTTTCAATGGTTTCACCAAGAATTTTTTTTTTTTGAAAATGTAGTAAGTTTCAAAGTTAGAAAAGTCAAAATAGACACAATATTCCGTTTTTTCGAAAGTATTAAAATTTTCATATTTTTTATGCGGTATTAAATAAAGCTAAATTGTGTGCCTTTAAAAGTTTTTTTTTAATAAAACAAAAAAAAAATACTAAAATTTTTCAAATTGCAAAATGTGTATCAAACGAAGCGAAATTTTGTATGCTTTTCACTTTACAATAGTTTTTTGTACTAAAATTTTCACAAAATACCGTATTTTTCGAAAATACTTAATTTTCAAAAATTGCAGTATGGATATCAAACGAAGCGAAATTTTGTATATTTATTCACTTTTTTAAAGTTTTTTTTGAAAATATCAAATATTTTCACAATAAACCGTACTTTTTCGAAAATACTCAAATTTCAAAAACTTGCAATATGGGTATCGAAGCGAAATTTGTTATACATCTCTGAATTAGTTTTTTTATTGAAAATATCATTTTCAATGTTTTCACAATGTTAATTAAATACTTTAGTTCTCAAATTTTGAATTTTTCACTCTTTTAAAGGTTTGTTTTGTTTTTTTTTAAACATCAATATTTTCACATAATACAATTTTTTTTACAATCCGGATTTTTTTAAAATACTCAAATTTAAAAAAATTGAAAGTTTTTGTTTAAAAAAACTATAATGAATTGAAAACGCATAGAAATCTTTGCTTCGTTTGAAACTCATGTCAAAAATTTTGAAAATTTGAGTGTTATCGAAAAATTACGGTATTGTGTAATATTTTTTAGTATTTTTCGATAAAAAAATCTATGAAAAAGTGAAAAAGCATGACAAATTTTGCTTCGTTTGATACTCATATTGTAAATAATGAAAATTAGAGCACAATTTTGAATATTTATATCTTGAAACTGGCTGAACTTTCAAAAAAATATGTTCTAAGTGAAATCATTGAAAATATAACTTGATATTGTTGAATTAAGCCGATTTCAGAAAGATTTTTAAAATGATAAGATTATCGCCGATAGAATCAGCGATATGACGATAACGATAGGTTGTCGTTAACAACCTTGATAGATTTCCTGCATGTTTAGGGTTGAAAATGATCATTCCTACTTTAAAAAATTCTCAGTCAGCAGCAGTGACACCTTCGCCACTTGCTCTCTCGGTTCCCCTCTAATGACATCGTTTGCGCCTGAAGTCCTCGACAGCTCGCGCCCCGCACTTGGACTCTTCAGCGTCCGTTTTTTTGCTCCCCCTCCCAGAACTGGGTTGACTTAACTCTCGGGACGGTCTGGACGGACACTCTGACAGTGTCGCGCTGCCTGCCAGCCTCGTCGTCATTTATAATATGCACACGTTTCAGCGATACATAACATGATCGTTTATAATTCATAAATGAAATTGTACACACAGCCACACACAGAGAGTAGAGTTGCACCTTCTTCCTGGACCTGGCCCTGGCTGCATGGTGTTGCAGATCTACTAGGGGAGTAGTCGCGACGGTGTCACTCCGTTCTGTTTGCAGTGACGGACGGCGCCAAATGGAGGTTGGGAGCAGGAAAAAAGTCTTCTTGTAGACTGAGCTGTCATAGAGTTTTTTTTTTGAACTTTGACTGAAAAGATTGAAATAGAGCAATCGTCTTCAGCATAGTTTTCGGAAGATTTCACTTTTCTATTTTTTGAAGAGAATTCAATGTTGACAGTGACATCTAGTGGAAAAATCTCAATGATGAACCACCCTAGTGTTTGCTGGTGTGGACGCTGTCCTTGCACTCCATCCAGACAGAACCGCTCTCCGCGTAGAACCGGCAAAGGATTTAGGAGACAGCTGTGTTTACTTCGGCAGCGGCGGCTGCTGGCAGTGTTTGGAATACATTAAACCGCCGCCAAGTGAAGCCAAGTGCGAGTGTGTTTATGAATAGCTCTCTGAACCTAACCTTGCGCGTCCGGAGATTCTACCTCCACCCACTACCCACCACCCCCACGGAGATTGCGAGTGTCTCTCTACTTTTTTTAATGAATTTTTATTGAAAAGAAGACCGTCGTCTGCGGCGGGCCAGTCTCATGGAAATGCATATTCATGAGAGAGTACACGAACTCATCACCGCCGCCGTTGACACACACACACTACGCGTAATTAGACCGACTTACTTCTAGTCCGCTACCTTTTCCGTTTTGAGTGGTCTTTACGCGCCCGAGATGTCAGCAAATTTTAATCGATTTTTCTCCACTTTTCTTATTTTCATTCCAGAAAAATGTTCATCGGAGGACTCAGTTGGCAGACAAGTCCAGGTAGGTCCAAGTGTCACCCCCACCAACCTCCCATTAAGCAGCGAAAAAGTGTCAACCGGATTTGGCCCCGCCCCGGGGCTAATTGAAGGATTATACCGTCGCGAGGGGAAATTAGCTCCTCTCTAGAGGGACGGAAAATTTGTCGGTCGACAAATTGTTGTAAGCAAATTTAAATTAGTGTGGTTGCACCACTGCCCCTCCCCGAGGAGTTTCCACCGCGAAGCTAGAAGGAAAAGCACACCTGAGAGAGAAGAGGGGGTTGTGGTGGCCACGAAAATTAACTTGTATCTTGTAGGGTGGTCGTCGACGTCGTCGTTTTAAAGAAGTAGGTAGAGGCAGTGAGAGCCTCACCCCGCGGGATTATAGGCGAATAAACTAGAAGTAAGAGACAGTTTTATTGGGCCGTTTGCTTGGTTTTAAGGCCGATGGCCTCGTAAATAAGTCGGGGAATTGTGTAAGGCCAGTAATAGTGGAGTGGTTTTACCGTTTTGAGTCATTTAAGGGGATTTGAATTATCAATTTGTTTGGTTTTATTGAGTCTCATTTTTATTAAGCAATTTTTTTTGAAGATTTGTCAAATTAATAATAAAGAAATTTATTATTTTTTATTCATTGTTTTTAAAGCCACACAGTAGGCTTTAACTTTTTAGAACCTTTTTTGAACTAAGTGCTAGCGGAAATATATCGATTTTCCGCTTTCTAAGCTCGAGAACTTATTAAAAAGAAGATGAAAGCTATATTTTGTGTGACCCATTTATGCAATGCAATAGTGTTGAAATACTAAAATTAAAATTGCGGTAAGAACCGATTCATTTCCCCTAAATAAATTAAATGACATTAAAAATTAATTTTCAACCGACTGTTTGAGAAAACTTTTTGAATTTAGTGTGCCAATTTTCTAAGGCAGATGTTTTACTTTTTTAAAGTTTTATTGCAGGTTCAAAATATTTTTAATTTTTTTAATGACCTTTTAAAAAAACTCTTGAAATATTCCCTAAATACACGTTTTTTAATTACTAATCATTTAATGTTTTCGATATGGGTATCAAATACTGCTGAATTTTGCAAAGATTTTCATTATTTTGCATTTTTAACAAAATTTCGTATTTCGTATTTAAAATCTATTGTTTATTTTTTTTGAAACAAAATATTTTATTTTTTAAAGTTTTAATGCTGGTTTCAAAATTATCAAAAACATCACACAGGATTTAAATAAAATAAATGATTGCTAAAAGACATAATTTTATTGGAAAAACTTGTCACATCGATTCAAAAAAAAAAAAATAGCAAAAATCTTTAAAATAATATTTTTGAACTTTTGAGCAAACTCGCTATTCTTAATGTTTTTGGAAATTTTGAATTGTGTGACCACAGATTGGGGAAAAAAGAAAGAAATATTTTCATGAATTCATTACTTTTTTCAATTTTGTAAAAGAAGCAAACCTGTTTAAACTAAAAAAACTGTTTATGTTGCGTCTTTCGATTTCAAAAATTTGGTACCCATACATGTATAGATCATCGCTAAAACTTTAAAGTTATCCCAGTTTTAGTGAAAAAAAAAACTGATTTTTTGCCGATTTCGTCATCGTCCCGTTGTTGCGCGTGGCGCGTCGAAAAACACAGCTTATAATTAAAAAAATGCCTTCCTTGCATTTATAAAAGTGAATACCCTACACAGCCTCAAAAAAGTGTAAAAATAACACTTATTTTTATCAAAATATCTGAGATCCGGCCTAAAAAAAGTGTATATAAATCACTAAAGTACTTATAACTTTTGATAGGGTTGTCAGATCCTCAATCTCTTGGGCTTATTGGAAAGGTCTTTTGATTACCTATCCAGCGATGGATCGCATGATAGATCCGGACAGCTTTTTCATCAAAATATTTGAGATCCGGCCTCAAAAAAGTGTATAAATGACACTTAAGTGCTCATAACTTTTGATGGGGTAGTCAGATCTTCAATCTTTTGAATGCATAGGAAAGGTCTACCTTTCTAACAATATGTAGCATGACGGGGTTTCTTACAAAAAGCACCCTTTTTACAATCTTCAGAAGTTTAGCTAAAATCGTTTTTTAAGCATAACTTTTGAAGTACTTCATTAAACTTCAGAATATTATCTAGGGTCTTGTGGGACCCCAAGACGGATCGAATGAGACCAAAACGGTCCAAATCGGTTAAGCCAGTCCAGAGATAATCGTGTGCATATTTTTAGGTGCACGGACTCACATCCAGACACACTCACAGACATTTGTTCAGAATTTGATTCTGAGTCGATATGTATACGTGAAGGTGGGTCTACGAGGTCGAATAAAGAAGATCATTTTTCGAGTGATTTTATAGCCTGTCCTCATTGAGGTGAGGAAGGCAAAAACAGAATCACGCGGTTCCACATCTCCAATTTTTTTAAACGTTTTGTAAAATTTTCGGAGGAATCCGACAAAAACATTTTCTGACATAGGCTCTTTGGTCCAGACACGGTCAAATCGCCATGTTAAGTTTTCACACGACTTTTTGAAATGGTTTTTTTTCGGACTTAAAATTATTTCTCCTTGCGTCCAAGACAGCTAAAATCGGTTGAAATTGCATGGAGTTATGATTTTTTTAAAAATGTGGTTTTAGCGAAATTTTACGAAATTAGCCGTTTTTGGGGGCCACCTTAGCACGGTGTATGTCACCCAAACGGCCAAATAAAAAAAAAAAAAAATACGGGTCTTATTATTTCGGCTAAGGAACCCCCATATTTGAGCCTGATCGGTAAACTTTTTCTCGGTTTAGGCTCTTTTCAAATGGGACTGCTGTATAATTACAAGAAAATTTTCACAAAAAAGTATTTTATCTGTATTTCGAAAATACATGTACTCAAAAAGATTGTTATTGCAATACGGGTATCAAAAATCAAAGTTTTTTGCAATATGGGTATCGAATGAATGGGATTTTTTTTACATTTCGAAGGTTCTATCACATATTTTTGAAAGTACTCAAAATTTTCACAAAACTTCTATTTTAATGCAAAACAATAAACTACAGGTTTTTAACAATATTGTTGGGTTCACAGAAAACCACCAGCCGTTCCCAAAACTCCGCGACTCACTGTGCTCGATGGTAGCACCCAGGTAGAGAGAGGCAATTCGGTGTTTAGTGACAAACGTTTACAAAGTTTGACGGCTTGCTTTGCGCATGGCAAAATGGTGAAATTGTCAGGAGTGATTGAAAATCATCTCTTAGTGGATTTAGTGATTTTTCTGTTAAATGTAAATTTGTGATTTTCTACGTGTATGCAACCCCTTAAGTATTATTGGTTCGAAATATTGAAATTATCTCCAGATGTCAATTCTTTTTTTCAAAGAACCATGCTTTGAAATCTGAGACTTCCCTAAAAATATGGTTTAGGCTTTTTTTTTCAAAGAAAGCACAGAAAGAATAAAAAAATGAAAAAGTTTTAGTAAGCTCTTCATAAATGTCAGCAATGCCTCATCACCTTTCCACAATCACTTCCCGTGGTCACCTCGCTCAATCTTTCAGCATAGCTGCACTCTACACACACAAGATGCCTCGCCAGTTCTTTCCCGTCAGAGTCCCGGCGTGTGATCCTTTGATCAGCTCATCCCAGCTCCCCAGTAGACGGTCCGATTTCAATGTAGATTAACCTTTTTCAAAAGCAGCGCTCCTTTTCCCTTTTGTCGGAACTCCCACATGGGGCAAAGGAGCTCGCAATATGAAAATAAAGAAAAACAAATCTCGCCAAGATAAGCACAACATGAATGTCTAATGACACGACGATGAAAAGCTGCAACCTTCCCGGAAGAAACCCGTGTTGACTCCCGCCCGAACCCGGTATCGAAACCGGGAAGGTTTAAATGCCACCGAGTTGAGTTGGGAGACCCCTTTTGTGGATGATTTTAATTTGAACCTGCACCCCGGCTCCATCACCCCCGGCAGGTTCGTGCGGCCCAGAGTAATGGGCTGTCTCCGGGTCTCCCGTTTTGTCTTGTCTCGTGGCTTCCGTGTAGGCCTCTGGTTAGTGGTGCAAAACTGCAGTTTCTGTACGACATGGTGTTCGTTCCGGGGCTTGGATGGGACTGGATGGGAGGTTGAGGAGGGAAATTTATCATTTACATTTATGTCAGATACTTTCATTCAGTGGCAGCAGTTTGGCCTCGTTTCTTAGTTTTCCATGAAGACTTGTGGAAGGTGGAGTCATGAGTTACACCCATGGAACGGGTGTCAACAACGGAAAAAGGAATAGTCAGATGGTTCTGCAATGTTAATTTATCGTACTAAGAGCCCTGGAGAAGCTTCGAATCTAGAATCGAAACGTTGTACAAGCTCCTCAAACCTTACTTTTGAGTGTATCGCCATATGTTGAATGTCAACAGTCATCCCTCAGCACACCAGGTAGTTCCCGTCGTCCAAAAGGGACCAGCAGCTGGGGGTCTGGAATCGCTCTAATGGCGCGTCATCGTCTGACAGCTCCTCTGCACTGCCAAACTTCCCCAGGGAACTCGCTACCATGACTGGGAGTTCTTGCATTCCGTGGATGCTCCCCCAGACGAATGACGAAGGGAACCTTTTCATAAAATGGTCCACGAAGACAAGCCAGCGGGACCAGAAATGATGTGTCTTGACTTTTTGACGTTAATGTAGATTATTACTGCTGTGGAGAAAAGGCAGATAATAAGTGAAGAATGTGCGCCTGCCGGATCTTCTGTAGCAACAACAAAAAATCAGAAACACACACATTGCACACCATCGCCATGATTAATGAACGCAATTCAACGAAACAATTCCATCAATTCAATCAATCATGAGCACGTGTGTGGACGTGTGGGAGAGCGAGCTGATGATGGACAACAGGTGCATCCTCGAGGTCCACGCGAAATCACTGTGAAAATATTTGATAATAAATCTGTCGGCAAACAGAGCGCGCAGCGTGGAACCAGCCGGACGGACGCGGACGTGCCCGGAAGTCCATCTCCTCCCGCGGAGTGCGGTACATTGCTGGTGTTTACATACAAAGCATCTCGCCCCGTGGAACTTGGGATGGCTGGCTGGAGGCTGCTGACAGTGGCGTTTAGTTTAGGTTAGGTTGGATAAATATTTAAAAATAATGTCATTGTACAGCAGGCCTGCCCAACGTCCGGCCCGCGGGCCGGATCCGGCCCCTGAAGCCATTTCATCCGGCCCGCGACGGCTTTTCAAAATACTTCTATGACTGACCCTTAAGGCTGCTCATGAAGTATTTAATAAATGAAATTATTGTCTGAATTTAAAAAAAAACTTGAGATCAAATTTCACCATATTATAAGAACATTCTTCATGTTTGGATTTATTTTTTATAATTTTTGTACTGATATTTTTTAACTGAAAAATTGTGCAGGAAAACAAAATTATCCATTTTGTAAAATTGTGAAATTTATAAAAAAAAACTTGGATTGATGTCTTAAAATTTACAAAAAGAAACTAAATGATATTTCTTTCAGATTGAACTTTGTTTACTTCAAATTGAATTTTTTTTTTTATTTTTTTATAAATAAGTAAGCAAAACTAATGAATTTTTCCAGAACAACTTTTTAGTGATAAAGTTTTAAAAAAAGCTTAAAAAATCAAATTAACCATACTGAAAATTGATTCTTGCAAATATTTTAAAAATATTAAAAAATTTATCAAAAACTTCAAAAATTGCAACGATCATTGAAATTTTAATGTTTGTTTTATAAAAAAAATATATCAAGGTATTTAATTGAAATCGTCAAAAACAATATCTATACAATTTCAAACCAACAAATATTTAAATAAGTCAAATAAACAAATTTTTGAATGTTCTCTTTGTTTTTCATTCTTAAAATCAAGATATATGAATCATATTTCATAATAATATATCAAGGTATTTAACAATAGTTCTTTTATGTATTAACTTTAGAAGAACCCAATCATAAGAAAATTGAAAAAAATGTGTTTACTTTTTCAACTTTTATCAAATATTAGTTCCGGCCCTCCACTGCTTCAGAAATATCAGATCTGGCCCGCAGGGCCAAAAGGTTGGGCACCCCTGTTATACAGCAATTCCCCACGAAAACAGCATGATCAAAAAAAAAGTTGTTTTTCTGGGGGTTTCTGGGTCGAAATAATTAGACCCGTATTTTTTTGTTTGGCCATTAGGGTGACCTAAGCCGTGTTAGGGTGGTCCGAAAATGGCAATTTTCGTCGATTTTTGTCTAGCCTAACATTTGAAAAGGTCAAATATAAACTTAAAATGCTCTTTTGAAGGCCTCGGGACCAGAGAGAGATTCCTCGGAAAATTTTACATTAAACATCAAAAAAATGGTGAAGTTATGTTTTCAATATTCAGAGATATGATTTAAAAAATATATAATCTAGGTTTTTTGACAAGCCGACCGTAAAACAGGAAAATGACGAAATCGGCAAAAAATAAACTTTTTTTCACTAAAACTGCGAACTGCGAACTTAAAAATATATATACATGTTTGGGCACCAAAATTTTCGTAATTGAAAGAGACAACTTTTGGTACCCAACCATGTATAGAAAAAATTAAAATTATCGCTGCTAGGGGAAATATACCCATTTTAAGCCTAATAAGTGATCGTGTTTCAATAATGCTGGATAATCTGGAGTGTTCCTTGAAATTTACTAAATTCAAGTACACCAACGAGTAGAGCAACTTTTTGTGAAAATTTATTTTTATTTTCATTCTTACTAAAAGTTATTCTATTCCTTTTACAAGCATTTAAAAAAATATTTCCTAAATATATTCTTATCAGACGAGAATGCATTTGACCACGCCTATTTTTCTATTTTCAGCCGAGTTCTTTTTTCTTACAGCGCGCTTTTTATGGCGCTTACACGTTTGTAGTACAAAAAGTAATAAAAAGTCATTTTTATAGGCGATGCTAGCCCAAAAAAAACAAATCATGCCAAATATGGCCCTCTTCGAATAGGGAAAGTGAGGTAGAATAAACATTAAAATTCGAGGACCAAAAAATATGAACAAATGTTTAAAATGTTACCATTTTCGTAAAAATCGATTAAATTCCGTTGCATCCTCCCCCCACTCCTGGTCATTTTGAGCAATTTACTTTTTTTATGACTTTCGAGATTTATTTAATTTTTATTATCTTAACCCTCTACTGCCCATTTTTTTTCTTTTTTTTATTTTTTCCGTGTTCAGGAGGTCATTTTGAGCAACTTTTGTTATACGAAAAACTTAAGGGAGCGGCCGTGGCTGACTGGTTGATGGGTTCGATTCCCATCTGCTCCCAACGAGGAAGTTTAGGAAATATAAATCTTGAAACTATGAACATAAACGAAAAATCAAAGTCGCTCGAGTCGGGGTTCGATCCCCCGTCCTTTGGATTGGTAAGCAAAAAATGCTAACCACTACGCCATCACGGATTAGTGAGCTATGATTTGAATTAGGAATACTGTTACTATCAAACTATATACGCGCTGGGTCCTAGTCCATTTGACAAGGGTTTGGAAGTTCTTGATAACGTTTGATTAAATCCGATTGGTGCAAACGTTCTACAGGGCGGGGCTTGTCGATAAAAGCTGAGGTACCTCGCGCTCGGCTAGCCAGCGTAGAAATGGGTCGCCGAAGGCAGAGCTAACACCTTCCAAATGCCTATGCGAGTTATTTGCATGTATAGAATGTGGATCTAAAAATACATGGGAACAACTCAATTTGTATGAACTGGCCGCGTGGTCCCGTTTGGTTGGTTGCAAGTACACACAGTACCACAAAAATATTTGTTTCGCTAAAATTTTAGTTTTTGTAAAATATTAATTATTTTGAAAACTAATGACTACTAAACAACTGAACAAGAACATTGTTCCTTTAAATTTACTGATTCTTAGCTGGCTATCCTAAACCATTATTGTTTATTGTTTCGGGTTCTACATAGGGGAGAGTGGGGAGACTTGATCCCCGGGGACCCCGGGAAATTAAAAAAATGTTTAGATTGAGTTACACACATTTTTCTAAAACGAGCTGCAAAAAACTTCCAAGAGATCTTTTTTTCTTTTTTTTTTGATATGTATAGAAAACACTCAAAAATTATTCAAAGAATATTTTTTATGCATAAATTGTTTGATAAACTTATCAACTCCAAAACCCTTACGCATTTGACGTTAAATTTATCGTCATACTATTTTTACAATCAATTGTTTGAAAAAGTGCGTTTAGGGAGACTTGATCCCTGCATTTTTACAGTCACTGGAATCAGCCTCAAGATTAATTAATTGGGCTGGGTTTTCATACATAGTTTCCTTTAGTATAGTTGTACATAACTAACTGCAGTTTGAACCTTTTTTCAAAAGTTTTTTAAACAAAAATTTCCAGCTTTTGTAAACATGCTTAATTTCGGTCTAAAAAATAATATTAAAAGTTTTCAAATATTTTAAATACTAAACTTGTTATATTTTGAACACAAACGTACAGGTTTTATGCTAAATTGCTGTAACTTAAAGAAAATTAAAAGTTTGGATGAATAAGAAACATTTTGCTTAAGATTTCTTCAAAATGTTTAAAGGGGGATCAAGTTACCCCTAACATTTTTAAAATGCCGGTTTAAAATATTTTTTTAAAACGCTTGGCATGATTCGAAGAGTTCATCTGATGAAATACCCTTATAAGCCAAACATAGATGAATGTTTAAGCTTTCAATTCATGCAAAAAGTTTATAGTTTTGTGATAAATTAACAGAGTTATGTGCGAAACAAAAAAAGGGGATCAAGTCTCCCCACTCTCTCCTACAGTGAGACCATTTGTAATTGATTTTACGATTTCGTTAAATAAAAAAAAAACATGGTTAAATTATTATTTTAATAACCAAATTAACAAATAACAAATAAAAAAAATGTCATGGCAAAAACATATTTTCAATTTCCTAAACTAACAATGTGTCACATTGATAAAAAGCCTGACCTTCATTCCACCCCCTTGCTATATCCGTTAGAACAGTCTGGTGCTGCAGCTGCCACGCACCAACCAACAGTCGGTGAAGTGATCTGCAAATGAGGAATTGTTGCGCGTAGTCAATCCCGCGGTACTCCTGTCACGCACCGACGGAATCTCCGGAAATGATGTGCTTTTGATTTATTGTGTTGTACGGTATGTGTGCGTATGTTGACACTGTATGTGTGCAACCCTCTCCCCCTGGGATATGTGTTAATCGTCCCGCATGGAGTTGGCTGGATGAGTTAGATTTTCAACGTGGTGCGTGGTCAGAGAGAAGTTATTGTTGCAAGAGCCGGGGTATCTCACACGTGCGAAGTGATTACTGTCCGGAGTTATGGTCCGCGAAGAGCAGCCGGGTGATTGAATTTTCCCGCGGGATGGCCGGCTAATGTCATCATGCGGTGCAAAATCATAACTTTTAACGTGTGTTGACGACCGCTAAGGGGGGTTTAATTATTTGTGAGTGCTCGTGTGTGCGGTGGAAGTATTTATGGGTACTTTATGGAATTATCTCCCCATGCTGGTGTTTGTCATAAAATAGTCTCGATTTAAACGCGAATCGCGGCGGAATCTCGGGTGCAGCACGTGCTTCCCGAGACAGCTTAGCGCATTGTCAAAATATTTACATTTCCACCTCACTTTTCGAAGCAATCCGACGGAGAAACCTAACCTCGGAAACCGAACTGGCGTGTGAGTGCGCGCCAAAATCCTCTCATCATTTCACGCCGGGTTGGTGCCGATGATGAAAAGAAAATGTCATTTGCCAGCATTCTGCTGCTACGACGTCGTCGTCGTCTTCAAGCAGTCTGGGACGTCTTTTTGCCCTGACGGAGGCCCCCGTAATCCTATCATACACCGGGAACATCCCCGCGTCATCGTCGTCGTCTCTTGATCGTAATGACAGACAGGGTGTCGCGCGGCAGAGTGTAATCATCCGTTGATTACATTCACTTGGATGTAGGGCTGTGTGGGGTAGATTGGTTTGAAAAAAGTAGTTTTGTGAAGTATTTGTACAAAGTCTAAGCAATTTTGCATAACTCTACACAACTCTACACAACTCTACACAACTCTACACAACTCTACACAACTCTACACAACTCTACACAACTCTACACAAGTCTCCACAAGCCTCCACAGATCTCAACAAATCTTTATTGATCAGCACAGAGCTTCGAAATGTGCTCCTAAGCCTCCCCAAGTTTTCAAAAGTCTACACAAGAACACATCTAGAAAACTAGTCACCAAAGTTTCAAAAGATTCAATGTTTCACAAGCCCCGTCCCGCCCTACTCCATCACAAGCCATCATCTCCGTTCCTCGTTTGGGAATTGTTGCGTTTTCCGGCGCGTTTTACCCACATCCGTCCCGACACTACAGCGGGGGTAAGTGGAAAGTTTGCGTAGGCGTCATCATCTACTAACCTGCCCGCCCCCCCGAGAATAATTCAACCCGGGGCTTGTCTGGCTGGACGGGTCTCGGACTGTTCTTTTTGGACCAGGGTTAGACAAGGTCAGCGGGCCGGGATTAGGGGGTGGATTATTGATTACTTAATCAATTTTTGCCCAATCACACATGAAACGCTAATGGCAAAAGGCCGGGCTTGGGCATGTTTTTCCGGCTACCGGATCGTGCTATTCTGGTCCTCACTGTGGGGATGTTTTGTGCTTTGTAGTTTTCTGGACGGGATTCTAGGGTGGTTATTTGAGCCAAGAACTAAAAAAAATACAAAAATGCCATGTTTGTTATAATACAAGACATGACATATATAGAACAATTTTCGAATGAGAGTCAAAAAAAAAGTTGGCTTGTTGAGATTAGGCCAAGAATGAGAAAAGAGTGAGACAAGCGTGATACTAGCGACAGCGAGAGCATCAGCATCAGTGATATAAAGAGTGGGACAAGGAGAAAGACAACGACTGTGACTGAGACAACAGTGAGACAAAGAGTGAGACAAGAATGCAGTGAATCTTAAATAATAGTTCAGGATTTTAAATGAACATTTACATCGTTAATATGATCTTTTGATGCGACAAACGTGAATCAACGGTGAGACAACCTGTGTTACTTTTTTTTCTAAATCTTAAAAACCGATAAATAAATAAATGTCAGAACCACCCCACGAATCAACGGATCAGCTAGTTCCGATGACAGTGGTCTATGTATACACATACATGGTGGGACAACCCACCGTAAGTAGCGTGAGAACGAAGAAATCGCACATATTTACTCGCGCCATTTTGTGCCTATTTTTAGAAAAAAGCCGACACACATCGACTCTCACAAAAGTTGGCTTGGTAAACTTGAGGGTAGTTTTTCATTGCGGGGTGGTTGATATCTACTACCACACCGAGCTTTGTGTAGTCAGTGGCAGTGCACTTTCTTTTGCGGCTGGATGGTAGCGTGTCATTGGCTGAACAATTGATTATATCGGGAAAAAACTTTGGAATGGTCTTGAGCTGAACGATTTCGGAGATATCTCAGTTCATGGAACAAATTTCTGCTTCGCTGATCTTCTTGGGAAATCTTTAAAAAAGTTCAACTTCAACTTTGGTCGCATTGCCGAAATCACCGAGATTACTTCCTTTCATCGAGTGACTTTTCGGTGAACTTTTGTTGCCAAGTCCGAAAGAAAAACCCAGGTTCACATCGCCCAGTAATCTTCTTCCGAAAGACAAACTATACATTTTCTCGTTTTCCCAACAACTTCAAGATGCCTGTTTTGCGAGTGGTCTTCGCTGCATTCCAACAGCCGTCTCGTGGTACCGATGTCAGCTTTGTGTGTTTGTAGTACATAATCATAAAATATGCCATCGAAAGAATCCCAACAAAATAGACGGCAAATGCAAAGCAAATTGGACTTCTCCCGAGAGGGTGGTGGCTACTTTCGGTTGTGCTGAGTCGAAGTAAATCAAGGGTCGCAAACAAGGCCTCGGCCGTCCCGTGTCTGGTGACCCACTGCGGTGAACTGCCGGGGATATTGGGTCGAAGGACAGGACCGAAACGTGCGATGTTTACCGAATTTTTACTCTGGTCCCACAACGCAGACGACGGGACATTCGGTTGCGGGAGGCACTGTAGGAAATTCTTGAATGATGCTTTGAAGATTGGGACAAATGTTAAAAAAAACTCTGTGACTAGACTGAGACAAGAATAAAACAAGTATGTAAGACAAGATTGATACAAAACGTGAGACAAATAGTTTCTCGAAGAGTTAGACAAAGAGTGATAAACATAGTGAGACAAAGGTTGAAAGAAAAATTGAGACATAGGTTGAGACAACGAGTGAGACAACAGTAAAATAAGTATTAAGACAAAAAAAAATGAGACAAATGTTGAGGAAAAATTGAGACAAAGATTAAGACAAAGTTTGAGACAAGGAGTGAGACAAATAGTGGGACAAAGCGTGAAAAGAAGAGTGAGCCAAATTTGAGACATAGAATGAGACAAAGAATTGGATAAAGTTTGAGACAACGGTGAGTCAAGCGTGAGAAAAAAAGTGGGACAATAAGTGAGATAAAGAGAGAGATTATGGATGTTGAGGTAAATATTGAGACAACGAACGAGACAAAGACTGGGATGAAGAGTGAGACAAAAAGTGGGACAAAGCATTTTTTTCACGCTTTGTTTCCACTTGGATGGGAAAACAAGTAAGATTAAGAATTATTTAAGAATGAAATTAACAGGGTTGAGGTACAGATTGAGACAAAAAATGAGACAAAGATTGAGACAAAGTTTGAGACAGAGATTGAGACAAAGTTTAAGACAAAGATTGAGACATGCTTGGGACAAAAAGTAAGATGAAAATTAAAACGAAGAGTGAGACAAGGATTGAGACAAAGATTGAGGCAAAGATTGAGACAAAGAATAAGAAATAGAGTTAGACAAAGAGTGAGATTCAGAGTGACTATTTTGTCATTTTACAATTAAGGCAAAGAATTTATAGAATGTACTCCACAACTTTCAACAGTGAAATCAAGTAACATCCTGAAAAAGAACATCTTCGTGAGATAAATATTTGCGATTGCACTGCCTTTCCCATCCCGCAGGGACGTCCGGATGAAACTTGATGCCGCAAAAGTAGGCTCCTAAAAGAAGGAAAGAAAAGTTGACCAAGCCAAAAAGTCGTACTTCATCGGGAACCAAATTTACAATACACCGCCCGAGGCCAGCTTGGAGGAAAGTTTTCCTTTTTGTGTGCAAAAGTCGGTGGGACAGTTTTGGGTTATGGCTGGAAAAATAGTGCTGTGCTGACACGCTCCGTTGGTGACCCCCGAGCGGCCAATAATGTGCCGTGTGGCAAAAGGACACGGTGCTTTCGAGTGTGCGAGCGCGCGAAAATAAGGCCACCCGGAAGAGGGAAGTAATAAACATTGTAATGTCTGGTCAAAATATTAAATTTCTGTTTTGCTTTTAATAGTCACGGTGCGGAGTGGGGTTGAAATTGAAAATGTTTAATTTTCCATTTCATATATCAAAATCATACTAAATTTTCTACACACCAGAATTTAAAAAAAAAATTGCTCAATTCTTCTCAGTTCTCCTAAATTCTTCACAATTATCCCAGTTCTCCACACTTTTTTTATAATTTTCTACAACTCTTCACAGTTCTCTACAATTCTCCTCAATTCTCCATTGCTGTTCACAATTCTTCTCAATTCTCCAAAATTCTCCACAGTTCTTTACAAATTTTAACAAATTTTCACATTTTTAAAAAAAAATTCGTAATTTTCCACAATTCTCCACAGTTTTACCCAATACTCCACAATTTGGCACAACTGCCCACGATTCTTATCAATTCTCAAAAATTCTCCACAATTCTCAACAATTTTTAACAATTTTCCACAATTCTTCACAGTTCTCCACAATTCTTCAAAACTTTCCTCAATTCTTCTCAATTCTTCAAAATTCTTCACAATTCTCCACAATTCTTCACAAATCTCAACAAATTTCCTCAATTTTTCAATATTCTCCGTAATTCTCCAAAATTCTCCACAGTTCTTCACAAATTTTAACAAATTTTCAAAATTTTCTACAATTTTCCGTAATTTTCCACAATGCTTAACAGTTCTGCCCAATTCTCCACAATTCTACACAACTGTCCACGATTCTTCTCAATTCTCAAAAATTCTCCACAATTCTCAACATTGTTTTATACAATTTTCCACAATTCTCCACAGTTCTGCACAATTCTCCACAATTCTGCAAAACTTTTCACAATTTGTTCCAATTCTCCACCGTCCTTCACAAATCTCAACAAATTCCCACTATTTTCCACAATTCTCCGTAATTCTCCTCAATTCTCCACAGTTCTGCACAATTCTCCAGATTTCTACAAAACTTCCAAATTTCTTCTCAGATCTCAACAATTCTTCACGATTCTCCACAGTTCTTCACGAATCTCAACAAATTACCATAATTCTCTACAATTTTCCGTAATTCTCTACCATTCTCCGTAATTCTCTACAATTCTCCACAGCTGCACAATTCTGCACAATTTCCTACAATTCTTCAAAGTGCTCCACAGTTAACCACACTTCTTAACAACTCTCCACAATTTACATAATTCTCGACAATTGTATACAATTCTCCACATTACTCCTCAATTCTCTAAAGCTCTCCACAATTCTCCTCAATTCTCCAGAACTGTCCACAATTCTTCTCAGTGCTCTAAAATTCTCCACAAATCTTAATAAATATTCAAAATTTTCCAAAATTCTCCGTAATTCTCCACAATTTCGCATAGTCCTGTACAATTCTACACACTTTTCTACAATTCTCCATAATTCTCTTCAATTTTCCATAGTTCTCAACAGTTCTCCTCATTTCTCCTCAACCCTCAAAAATCCTCCACAATTCTTTAAAATTTTCTACCATTCTCCATAGTTCTCAAGAGTTCTCGACAATTCTCTCCAATTCTCCAAAATTATCCACAATTGTTAAAAAAATCTACAATTCCCCCTCAAAAATTCTTCCTAATTCTCCAAAATTCTACTCAATTTCAGACAATTCTCCGCAACTCTTTACAAACTTCAGAAGCTATCAAAGTACATTTTAAAAGCATTTGGCGGTTTTCATAATTTTCTGCAAGTCTTCAAAACTCTCCACAACGCAATTCTACACTGTTTTTTTATACATTGTCCCACTGTACGAAGTAGACAAGTTTTCACTATCATTATCTCGCGTCTCCACACATCTACACAACTCTCCAAAAGTCTCCACAAAACCTTGGAAATAGCTTGTCAAGTTGATTTTTTTAAGCTTTCACATGTTTTCACAATTATTGTCAAACCATCAAGACTCTCAACAAGTCTCCACAAGTAATTTTGTACCAAGTTATGAAAATTCCAGTGTAAAATGGCTTGTGGAGACTTGTTGAGGGATTGAGGGGAAGACTTGACGAAGGTTGTTAAAACCTTGGAAAGCCTAACAAATGGACTGTAGAATCTTTTGAAGGATTGTTGAGACTTTTGAAGAGTTGTGGAGATTTTTGGAAAGTTGTGTAGAGTTGTGTAGAGATTCGAAAAATGATAGCAAAAGCTTTTGATGGTGAATAGAGGCTTAAAGACTCTTCAAGACTCTCAACAAGTCTCCACAAGCAATTTTGTACCAAGTTATGACAATTTCAGTTTAAAATGACTTGTGGAGACTTGTTGCGGGATTTGAAGACATGACGAGGGTAGTTAAAACCTGGGATAGCTTTACAAATGGACTATAGAATCTTTTGGAAGATTGTGGAAACTTTTGAAGAGTTGTGGAGACTTTTGGAAAGTTGTGTAGAGATTCGAAAAATGATAGCAAAAACTTTTGATGGTGAATAGAGGCTTAAAGACTCTTCAAGACCCTCAACAAGTCTTCACTTCGCAATGTTGTGCCAAGTTATGACAATTTCAGTGTTAAATGGCTTATGGAGACTTGTTGTAAGATTGTAAGACTTGACGAGAGTTGTTTAAACCTGTGATAGCTTGACAAATTCACTTTTGAAGGATTGTGAAGACTTTTGGAGAGTTGTGGAGAGTTATGTAGAGTTGTGTAGAATTTCGAAAAATAACTTCGAAAATTGTTTGTAGTGAGTAGAGGCTTAATAATGCTCTACAACATAAAATTACAAGCTTAACCCACTCTACAAAGTACGGACAACAAAGTGTGTGTGTGTGTGCAGAGTCAACTCATCGCGCCACGGTGATTATTACTTCCAAGGCCCGGCGCTGCGCTGCCCGAGTGTGACTGTAACTGTGTGCGGTCACCACAATCGTAATCGCCCCGAGGAGGAATTTATGGATGGCGCATGTGGTTGGAAAAGCTTGTTTTCGCGCTAGGAAATTTATTGCGCTGGGAGTGTGTGTGTGAGTCTGTGAGGAGGGGGTTGAGGGGAGGAAAAGCCATTCGATTGTTTATGGCGAGATGACAGACTATTTTTTCTTCGGGCGCTGTGTTTGTTGTGGTGGTGGAGGTGCTGCGTGGGAGTAATATTTTGCCGAGTTAATAGCCCTGAATGGCGGTTGTGGTGGCTGTATGTGTGTTTGTGTTTGCGCGTGGGTAGAATTGTATATTATTTAAAGGATGACAATCGAGGACTTATTCTGAGTAAATCTCGCACTCCCTGTGTTGGAATGATACTTGCTAAAAGAGCAACAGGTTTCCACATGAGAAGCTTTATGACAGTTTATCTCGTAATCCTATGTTATTTAGGTTCTTCGTGGAAACATTTTGGAATGTTTTTTTTTGTAGATTTGCCACGGCTTTAATTTTGTTGTTTTATTAGGGTTTCAACATCAACTTCTTTTTGCAACTTTACAGTCATACAGAAAAAAAATCATCGTTTTTGCCAGTTTTTGTTGTGATCCGCCTCACAAAACCCTTTTGATTACCTTCAACAATGACAAAATGCCATTGTCAAGCACGTGGCTCGTCTGAGTTTCCCATTTCATTCACAGACATCACCACCGTCTTCATTCAAAGTCCTTGTTACACTTCTCCGCCGCCGACAACGACGACGGTTATCTTTAATAAAACTGAAAGCCTATGCGGAGCAATGAACCCTCTTCAGCGAGCAGGTCCCCAACCCGGGCGTGCGTCCCTTTTCACCTTAAGTCACCACCATCTTGGGGGTGAGGGTGAGGCGACGAGGCAGGAACCCACTCTAATTACATTCCGTCACGTACCACCGTTGACATATTCTTCGCCGCGACTCGACTCTTCACCTGAAGAGCAGTGGGGCGAAAACTTTGAAGAATTCATTTCTTTTTTCTGCCCTCCTGCTTCCCCGGAATTCGGAACCGGATTTTTGTCGTGTTTACTTTGCCGCTGCTCAACCTTAAACCAGTGGGAATTTCCCGCGAACAATTTGATGTCCTTTTAACCCTTCGCGGCGAGGACATGCCTTCGGTTCGCTCGCGCTAGAAAAATCCAAGAATTATTCAAATTTTATGAGCTTTCTTTGCCAACTGCCATCACGACTTTCGGCGCGAGCCCCCTCCCCCTCAGAAATGAAAGTGTTAACGATTATTAAATTTCGACTCAATTTGGACCAGTTGGAAATGTTCTACTTTAAATCACCTTCACCAGCCGTCACGAACCGTGATGTGAACAGGTATGGTCGGAGACCTCTCTTTTTAGCTTCCGTAAAATTGGCATGTAACGTGTTGAGTTTTCCGGGAAAATTGAGAGGATGCTATGGAGCGAGGCCCTTGATGGCTCTCTGGGGCTGCCATCCGGAACCGGAGGTTGAAGGCAGAGTGCGCGACAAAATGATGATTATAGACCGAGACTTGAAGCCCAACCCTTGGACGCCCAACGTCCTCAGCTAAAAGTTTCCGCAAAGTGAATCCCACCAGCCAAGGGATATTCTGGTCCATCATCAAAGAAGTGGCGTTGATTTTGGAGTCACCGCCTCATCCCTTTATGGCTGGCGAAATATTAACTGGCAGTGAAATTTATTATCAATAAAATAAATTACAACGTTAATGAAAATGTTTAATGAAATTATGCGCTCGTAAAATCGAGACCAAAGTGCAATGGAGCGAGCTCCGTTTTTTGGCGATAGGTTCGGCCGTTGCGAGTGAGAAGGTAAGCTAGGTGGGATTGAATTTACATATTTTATGGATGTTAACTGCAGTTCAATGCACGAATATCAAAAGCAAAAGCAAAAGCAAAAGCAAAAGCAAAAGCAAAAGCAAAAGCAAAAGCAAAAGCAAAAGCAAAAGCAAAAGCAAAAGCAAAAGCAAAAGCAAAAGCAAAAGCAAAAGCAAAAGCAAAAGCAAAAGCAAAAGCAAAAGCAAAAGCAAAAGCAAAAGCAAAAGCAAAAGCAAAAGCAAAAGCAAAAGCAAAAGCAAAAGCAAAAGCAAAAGCAAAGCAAAAGCAAAAGCAAAAGCAAAAGCAAAAGCAAAAGCAAAAGCAAAAGCAAAAGCAAAAGCAAAAGCAAAAGCAAAAGCAAAAGCAAAAGCAAAAGCAAAAGCAAAAGCAAAAGCAAAAGCAAAAGCAAAGCAAAAGCAAAAGCAAAAGCAAAAGCAAAAGCAAAAGCAAAAGCAAAAGCAAAAGCAAAAGCAAAAGCAAAAGCAAAAGCAAAAGCAAAAGCAAAAGCAAAAGCAAAAGCAAAAGCAAAAGCAAAAGCAAAAGCAAAAGCAAAAGCAAAAGCAAAAGCAAAAGCAAAAGCAAAAGCAAAAGCAAAAGCAAAAGCAAAGCAAAAGCAAAAGCAAAAGCAAAAGCAAAAGCAAAAGCAAAAGCAAAAGCAAAAGCAAAAGCAAAAGCAAAAGCAAAAGCAAAAGCAAAAGCAAAAGCAAAAGCAAAGCAAAAGCAAAAGCAAAGCAAAAGCAAAAGCAAAAGCAAAAGCAAAAGCAAAAGCAAAAGCAAAAGCAAAAGCAAAAGCAAAAGCAAAAGCAAAAGCAAAAGCAAAAGCAAAAGCAAAAGCAAAAGCAAAAGCAAAAGCAAAAGCAAAAGCAAAAGCAAAAGCAAAAGCAAAAGCAAAAGCAAAAGCAAAAGCAAAAGCAAAAGCAAAAGCAAAAGCAAAACAGCAAAAACAGCAAAAACAGCAAAAACAGCAAAAACAGCAAAAACAGCAAAAACAGCAAAAACAGCAAAAACAGCAAAAACAGCAAAAACAGCAAAAACAGCAAAAACAGCAAAAACAGCAAAAACAGCAAAAACAGCAAAAACAGCAAAACAGCAAAAACAGCAAAACAGCAAAACAGCAAAAACAGCAAAAACAGCAAAAACAGCAAAAACAGCAAAAACAGCAAAAACAGCAAAAACAGCAAAAACAGCAAAAACAGCAAAAACAGCAAAAACAGCAAAAACAGCAAAAACAGCAAAAACAGCAAAAACAGCAAAAACAGCAAAAACAGCAAAAACAGCAAAACAGCAAAACAGCAAAACAGCAAAACAGCAAAACAGCAAAACAGCAAAACAGCAAAACAGCAAAACAGCAAAACAGCAAAACAGCAAAACAGCAAAACAGCAAAACAGCAAAACAGCAAAACAGCAAAAACAGCAAAAACAGCAAAAACAGCAAAAACAGCAAAAACAGCAAAAACAGCAAAAACAGCAAAACAGCAAAAACAGCAAAACAGCAAAAACAGCAAAAACAGCAAAAACAGCAAAAACAGCAAAAACAGCAAAAACAGCAAAAACAGCAAAAACAGCAAAAACAGCAAAAACAGCAAAAACAGCAAAAACAGCAAAAACAGCAAAAACAGCAAAAACAGCAAAAACAGCAAAAACAGCAAAAACACCAAAAACACCAAAAACACCAAAAACACCAAAAACAGCAAAAACACCAAAAACAGCAAAAACAGCAAAAACAGCAAAAACAGCAAAAACAGCAAAAACAGCAAAAAACATCAAAAACAGCAAAAAACATCAAAAACAGCAAAAACATCAAAAACAGCAAAAACAGCAAAAACTGCAAAAACTGCAAAAACAGCAAAAACAGCAAAAACAGCAAAAAACAGCAAAAACAGCAAAAAACAGCAAAAACAGCAAAAACAGCAAAAACAGCAAAAACAGCAAAAACAGCAAAAAAACAGCAAAAACAGCAAAAACAGCAAAAACAGCAAAAAATGCAAAAAATGCAAAAAATGTAAAAATGCAAAAAGCAAAGCAAAAAAAGCTTAAAAGCCAAAAATAAAAATGCAAAAATTTAAAAATGCTAAAAATGCTAAATATGCAAAAATGCAAAAATGCAAAAATGCAAAACATGCAAAAATGCAAAATGCAAAATGCAAAAATGCAAAATGCAAAATGCAAAATGCAAAATGCAAAATGCAAAATGCAAAAATGCAAAATGCAAAAATGCAAAATGCAAAAATGCAAAATGCAAAAATGCAAAATGCAAAATGCAAAATGCAAAATGCAAAATGCAAAAATGCAAAAAATGCAAAAAATGCAAAATATGCAAAAAAAGCAAAAAATGCAAAAAATGCAAAAAATGTAAAAAATGCAAAAAATGTAAAAAATGCAAAAAAAAGCAAAAATGCAATTCATACAAAAAAAATGCTAAATATGCTAAAATGCACACAGTTTATAAAATGCAAAAAATGCTAAAAAGCAAAAAAACCAAAAAAATGCAAAAAATGCATACAATGCAAAAAAATACTAAATAAGCACTTAGGCCGTTGCAAATATTTTGAAAATTTTATGTCGCCTCCCCTTCAAAATTGGTCTGCAAAAAGTGCAAAAGATGTCAAAAATGCAAAATGCAAAAAATGCAAAAAAAGCAAAAAATGCAAAAAATGCAAAAAAAATTAAAAAATGTAAAAAATGCAAAAAAAGCAAAAAATGCAAAAAATGCAAAAAATGCAAAAAATGCAAAAAATGCAAAAAATGCAGAAAAATGTAAAAATGCAAAAAATGCAAAAATGCAAAAAATGCAAAAAATGCAAAAAGTCGAAAAAAAGCAAAAAAAGATAAAAATGCGAAAATAAAAAAAAAATGCACACAATTGGAAAATGCCGAAAATTCTAAAAAGCAAAAAAAAAAAAAATAAATGCAAAAAAAGCTAAATAAGCACGTAGCCCGTTGCAAATATTTTTAAAAGTTTATAAACTTCAAAAAATATTTGCAAGGGCCTTATGAAAGAAAGCAATTAAGTTTGAGTAAATTTAATTGAAATGCTGTTAACTCAGTTGGTCTGTGAGTCAAAAGAATGGAATAATCCTGTTTTGTTTCTCGATTTCCGCACAAATGAAAGACAAACCTAATCTAATCCTTAAAGAAGATAATCTCAACCAAGCCATATCCCGATGTCTCCATTGTCGCACATCCCCCATGTCGATTGAAAATGATGTTATTTAAAACACTCACTTGACAGTTTCGTCGCGCGAATCCCCACCCGCAGGGATCAAACGCTCGAGATTTATTGCTCTTTACCCCAATTCCTACCGCAAAACGCGTCTTTTTTACCGCGTCAGCCAGAGTTTACATAATTGATTACCCCGGACTCGGTGGTGGTCGCCTTTGGCAGTTTATTGTCGTTAATTAATCCTGTTAATTACACTTCACCGAACCGGTTTGATCGTGTCCTCGATTTTCGGGCCGGGCCCCGAGTGAGTTGTGGGACAGAGGTGAAAGGGGTTAATCAGCAGCTCGTGCGACATGGACGTGAAGTTTGAAGGCAGCGCTGGCCGGAGGGGGGAATTTTTGTGGGTTGAGAGAATGGCTAGTTGAAAGGGTTGAGGGGTTGTAAGTAGATTAGCTGATAAGGTAAAAGAACCTGTAATGACAGTTTTGATAAGAATAATTGAAAGTCGTTGAAAAAATTGGACAAAGGTTGTTCAAATTATTTGTTTTTTTTTTGTGCATCCCTTACTTAATAAAATTATTATCAAATTTATTTGAGGTAGCAATAAAATGTGATGGCAACCCTGTCATGAGAAATCGGTACTTAAGTGAAGGTGTTGATAATGACTCCTGAAAATGTCTGAATTGTCTGAATTTAGTTTATTTTTTTTTTAATTTCAGTTTTTAAGATCGGAAAATCTTGTCGTAAGATATAGTTCATGTTTTTCATGTTTTTTTTTTATGTGAATTGAGGAAGAAAAACAACTTGCAGTAAGATCTAGTCTTTAAGAGCTTACCCAAATTTGAAGAAACCTTTTGTAAATGTTGTCTTAGATATAAGACAGATGACACCACCTCCACAAGGATAATCCGGGATTGTGATTGCTCGCTGGATGCCAGAATTGCCCCCTTCAACCCATTAATGGTGCTCAATCGAGTGAGGAGCAACGACGGCTGGAAAATGCTTTGAAGTTTTTCCGAGATTGTTGAAGTTTTTGGTGGTTAATTTCCCGTGACCCACTTCGGCCTAATGCTTGGATGGTTGAGGTATTTTAAGCTTTCACCAAAAAAGCTCTTGATAATCGTGGGACCTTTTTTCCAAGAGCCCAAAAAAGATGGCAACTTTTGTTCCACAATGTTTCCTCAACTTTCACTCAAGCAAGCAAAACAAAGGACAAGAAATTGCCAAAGCGGCGGCCAATTCCCACCCGTTTTTACTTTTACTGCACTGCACGGAAGCCCTTTAAGCGCGCGGTTTGCCAGTGTCACTGCTGCTTCTGCTTTGCTGCAGGAAAATGAGGGAGGAAAATCCTTCTCCTCAAGGAGGTTTTTTCTCAACAGTGGAGCTTCCTTCTCGAGTGGAGATCCTCGACCAGCACAGGAGAAGTAGCAATGTTAAATTTTAATTTAATTTTGGCTTTGGAGAATTGCGTATGATTTATTTATCTTTCGCGTTAGCGTTTTCCACAGGACTGGTGGTGGCCAGAGGAGTACCAGGACAAGCTGGAATTGTGTGTTTTTTTCTTTTTTTTGTATTTTTAAGAGGGGAAGATTTCTCGACCAGCTTAGCGGATCATGTTTCGTGGAATGTCTGGTTTTGCTGCTTTTCCTGAATGGGGAGGTTTGTCTGCTTGTTTGTCTTTAAGAAAGCGAGTGAGCGCAGGAAAATGAAATATTCCCCTTAATGATTTTCCTCCCCGCCCTCTCTGGTGAGGATGAGTGCCAGCGCAATCTCGGGTGGAGATTACGAATACTGCAAATAAGGGAAAATCATTTCCCGGTCCCCGGCTTTCCGGCTCATTTAATAGTCGTTATCTGGTGAATTGTGTCCATTTCTTTGGCTGGAGATTTTTTTTCAGTTTTGTTGAAAATGAAGATAACATGATTTTTGTTTAAGAAGACATCTAGGTGAAAACTTATATTATAATTTTAAATTTTCTTCAATGTCATCAGCAACATTTTGTACCTTATTGGAGCTTTTAATAAAACTCTGTATCAATATTTTAAAACGCTTCATTAAACTCAAAATTCCAGCGGATGTTCATGATCCATGTAACTACTCCTGATGGACTCTCCGAGACACTTTCAGTCCCTGGTTATTTTCACACTTCAAGCTCGCTAACATTCCTTCAAGTTCTTCCTAATCCTTTCCATCATTTTAGGAAACGTTTTCATCCCCCCAAGGTAGCAGGGAAGTGTAACGCTCAAAAAGTTTGAAATTCTTCCACCTCCACTTTGGAACATACGTTTTCATGGGGAGGTTGCTCTTCAAGATTGGCACTGTTGAAATTTTAGATGGCATTATTCACTTATTATTTTGAAAGAAATTCTGGATTTTTTCGCAGTGTCCCCAACCTAGACTGTAAACACAGAGTCTGCTCGAAGAGCAGTCCGTCGTGTAATTTCATTAAATATTTACTCCTCGACTAGCTTGGCAGTGCTAGGCAGCATCGCGCGTTCATTAGCACGTGCTGTCGAAATACACACTCTTGGTCGGGGCTTTCCGGTGCGCAGTCAGGTAAAGTCTTCTCCCCTCTCAGGATTTGCTTCTACCTCCTACCAAGAAAAAGAGCATCACTCTACCTCGAAGGATTTTTATGGTTTTGCTCTCTTTGCACCCACAATTCACCCAGTACACACACAAGACGTGAAGCGATGCCGAAGAACTTGGTGCTTTCTGCGGAATCAGCGAGATTAGTGGAACAAACAGAACAGAACTGGACGAGAGCAGACGCGAAGATCTGCCCCGGAGGAATGTAATTAGCACTTGGGAGCTAAATTGGTTCGATTCCCCGAGCCGGCGTGGTGTTGCTGGGAAGAAATGCTCTAAATCGAAGATTAGCTTGAAGGCCTTTTCAAAGAAATCAAGTTTCTTCTTCAATTTTAAGCTTACGTTGAAAATTGTTAAAAGTTTTAACAAATTTTAAAATCAATCACCCTCTTCAACAATTCACACTTGGTGAAAATAGACTCAATTTCCACGTAAATTGTGTTGTGTTGAGCGATCCCCTCCGGCTGCAAATCCCTCTGCGGAAAATGCGATGACAACCAGGCAGAAAAATAACCGGAAAATCACTTTTCCTACAACCTTCCACACACTTACCGGTGAAATCCGGATTTACATGCCGAGGTTCAGCGCGGACGGAAAGGAAACGGCAATGTCAACCCCATTTCAATCATCCATCAATTTAAAATAAACATCGAACACACACACACACACACACACACACACACACCAAGCCAAGAAGGGGAAGTCAATACGTCGAACACGGGCACGGGAAATCCTATTCACAAGCCCGGAAAGGACTGCTTTATTCTAGCGAGGTGGGTTCAGTTCGGTTCGGTTTAGCCCTTGAGGCATTCCTCATAAACGACAAAATCGTTTAAGGATGAAATATTCACAATTTCAAATTAAACCTTTTTTCCGGTGGGATGCCAGGGCTTTGAGCACAGATAATAAGACGTAAATTTCATTCTAATTTCATCAGTCAGTAATATAACGATCAATTTTCGGTGATTTTGAAACCATCGCAGCTAATTTATTCGCGATTGACAGTAGCTTGAAACTGTAAACATGTTGTACTGTGCACAAAGCCACGACTAGATGGCACTAGTGAGGAGCGACTATGGATTTTTGAGAAAAATTGTTCAACGAGTAAAGTCTGTTTGTTTGTGGTTTGAGCGTAATTTACGATATAACATTGATTGAAGCAAATTAATCATTTCACAGAGTCAAATCTTTCAATGCAAATTTATTTTTTCCAGAATTCCCGTTTACTTCACAGTAGGGTGACAGCGTTGATACCCCCTTAGTCGATTCCTTATATTAAATAAGTAATAGTGCCAATTTCGAGCTCAATTGGTTGAGGTTAAAGGGTCGCTATAGATCGTTAAAAATGGTGAAAATAAATCTTTTCATACAATAAAGTCTTCTTTAAATCGCTAATAACTCGTCAGGGTTAACTCGGATCGTTTCGCGGTTTTGGACAAAGTTATTTGTCATACTATTTTACATAGAATCCCACACTTGACAATGATCCGACACATTTAACGACACCTTTTGGTGGACTTTTTAATTTTTAGCTATTCCCCACACATTTTTATCGAATTTTCCCAATTCAACTATCATTAGAGCAACTCTCTACGGAATCGGCCGATTTCGACCATTTATATTTTTTGTATTTTTTTTATTTGACTCAAACTTTGTGGGGGCTTTCCCTATGACCAAATAAGCTATTTTGCGTCCTTGGTTCACCCATACAAGTCTCCATACAATTTTGGCAGCTGTCCATACAAAAATGGTATGTAAATATTCAAACAGCTGTAACTTTTGAGTAAATTTTCTGATCAATTTGGTGTCTTCGGCAAAGTTGTAGGTATTGTTGAGGACTTTTGAGAACAAAATAGGTACACGGAAAAAAAAATTTGGAGATTTTTATCAACTTTTTTCACTAAAACTCAATTTCCCAAAATACTTTTTTATTTTCGAGATTTTTGATATGTTTTAGGACAAAATCCGTAACTTTGAGCCATAGCGAAACATGGTCAAAATCTGCCGCCGAGCTATGAATTTTGAAAATAGTGATTTTGAAAATCGATGTTTCATGCAAAACAAGTTTGACATTATTTTTAAAATTGAATTTGCAATCGAAAAGTACTTCACATATTTATAAATGGCTCCGTTTTCAAGATATAGCCACCGAAAGTTTGATTTTAGCGAAATATTTGCAGTTTTTCAATTTTTAAAAATAGTGACCAAGAGTGACCATTTCTAAAAATATTTTTTTGAAGAGTTCAGAAAATTTTCTATAAAATTGTCTAAGAGACATTGAAGATTGGACCTCGGGTTGCTGAGATAGAGCCGCTTTAAGAAAAAGAAACACGAAAATTGAAGTTTTCTTAATATCACCAAAAAAACACACCATTTTCTAATGACGATATCTCAGCAACTAATGGTCCGATTTTCAATGTTAACAGATGAAACATTCGTGAAATTTTCCGATCTTTTTGAAAAAAATATTATGAAAATTTTTAAATCAAGACTAGCATTTTAAATGGGCGTAAAATTCAATGTTTGGCCCTTTTAAAATGTTAGTCTTGATTTAAAAATTTTCAAAATATTTTTTTCGAAAAGATTGAAAAATTTCACGAATGTTTCATACTTTAACATTGAAAATCGGACTATTAATTGCTGAGATATCGTCATTAGAAAATGGTGGGCTGTTTGGGTGAGATTTAGAAAACTTCAATTTTCGTGTTTCTTTTTCTTTAAGCCGCTGTATCTAAGCAACCCGAGGTCCAATATTCAATGTCTCTTAGACAATTTTATAGCAAATTTTCTGAACTTTTAAAAAAAATATATTTTTAGAAATGGTCACTCATGGTCACTATTTTTAAAAATTGAAAAACTGCAAATATTTCGCTAAAATCAAACTTTCGGTGGCTATATCTTGAAAACGGAGCCTTTTATCAAAAAATCTGTGAAGTACTTTTCGATTGCAAATTCAATTTTGCATTATAAAATAATGTCAAACTTGTTTTTGCCTGAAACTTCGATTTTTTCCAAAAATCACTATTTTTTCAAAAATTCATAACTCGGCGGCAGATTTTTTGACCATGTTTCTCTATGGCTCAAAAGTTGCGGATTTTTGTTCCCTAAAACATATAAAAAAATCTCGAAAATCAAAAAATACATATTTTGGGAAATTGAGTTTTAGTGAAAAAAAGTTGATAAAAAATCCTCAAATTTTTTTTCCGTGTACCTATTTTGTTCTCAAAAGTCCTCAACAATACCTACAACTTTGCCGAAGACACCAAATTGATCAGGAAATTCACTCAAAAGTTACAGCTGTTTGAATATTTACATACCATTTTTGTATGGACAGCTGCCAAAATTGTATGGACACTTGTATGGGTGAACCAATGACACAAAATAGCATATTTGGTCATAGGGAAGGCCCCCACAAAGTTTGTGCCAAATCAAAAAATACAAATAAAATCCATTTCCGGTTTTGGTAGAGAATTGCTCATTAGCGACTCTTGAACCTTAACTGATATGGCTCAAAATTTTCACAGCTACTTATGTTAACTCAAAGAATCGTGGCGAGAGTATCTAATTTTCATTTTTTCTTGTCACCCTACTTCACAGTCAAAGTGATTCTTAAAGTTGAAATTTTATAAATACATGTACAAAATCGAAAAATCAGAGTACAGTCCAGACTCGATTATCCAAAGTTCAATTATCCGAATGTTTATATGGGACTTCGGATAATCGATCCACGATCAAAAATTTGTTTTTCATATTTTGTTATTTTCTTGTTTTTAACAGCAAATTCGAGTTTAGCGATTTTCTAGAAATTTGAATAGTTGGTTGGGGACCATTATTTTTTGCTTTTTTTAATTTTAGAAAGCTAGAGCTAAATCTGATTGCAATGAAATTTTTGGTTTTGAAATTTTGAGTTTAGATTTGAAGATTATAAATAATGTAATGCATTTATATTCAAGCGATTAAAAATATATATTAAAACAGATACACGGATAAATTAATTCCCGATTTTTGGTAACTTTTTTTCACTAAAGTTGGATTTCCATAATATGTTTTTTTTTTTGCAAATGTAACAAATTTGGTTTTTTTTTTTCTACGATTTTTCAACTGCTAAATAATTCATAAACTAAAAAAAAATATTTTGTTAAAATCAATTAAGTAAAATTTACATCAAAATTTAGTTGGTCAAAATTTGTGTGGCAGTGATGCCAGTTTTTCGATCATTTATAATTTTGTAAGAAAAACCAACAATCATTTTCGAAAGTACAACTAAAAATAAAGGCAAATGATTTTTTTTTTACTTTTCTTCCAGGTTTTTTAATTGATTATGATATTTTTCGAAAAAAATGGCAACACTTCTAAATGGTTTTTTATGCTTGTGCTATAGCTCAAAAGAAATCTTTTCTAATTTTCATAATGATGATGAGATTTTACTGAAATTAATATTTTGCACAATGCAATATGTTTTGTGAAAAGTAAAAAATCCGTTGCATCCAAATAAAAACAAACAAAAATAAGCAATAAGTTGCTCATTCATGGAACAATTGATCACTTCTTTTAAGTAGATTTTTTTCATGAGCAGTCGATTTTCCGATTTGAATTTGATTTTCAAAGAGACATTCATAAAACTCATACAGTAAATGGAATAGTTCTATTTATTTAAGTTTTTATTGTATTTTTTGCAAACAAAATTTGGGCTTTTAATGTAAGTCCAGTGTTCGATTCGCTTGAAACGCAGAAATCAATGTTCAAAACTATTCAATTTGAATTAATGGGATGATATTTTGTAAACATTCTTCACATTCAATTGTAGCATCAATAATCTATGATTTTCATTTGAAATTCCAACAAATTTTCATTTAGCTGTATTTATTTTTTATTTACTGATTTTTTTAATTAATAAGAATAAGAATTGGTCTGCAATCATTAAATCATTGCTTTCTTACTGCTTATTGATTGGCAAACTGAAAACTACTTTGTCCAATAAATTTGTTTTATTTTTTGTCAATCCGAAAATAAATTATGTTTGTAGCAAAAAGTTTTTATTGAAAAGTAATTTTCAAATCTGAAAATAAACGATCTTTTAAAAGATTAACCATTTGATTTTGGATCTCGCTAAATTAAGCCCCCCATTCAAGTAGTTAACATGTAAAAGCCGTAATAACCTTTTCCTTCAACTTTTGCCAGCTTCTCAGAACGCCAGCCTCCAGATTAACAATAGACTTCCGTAAACCTGCTCCCACGTCCCCCTTAGCCCGTCCCGCAAGCGACACGCGTCTCACACCGGAGTCCCCAGGTCATGTCACCGGCAGGCAATTTTCGGCGATGACAAATTGTCCCACCGTTCCTTGCGCAAAAGTTCTCCGTTGTTGCCTACCTTACGGGGGCGGTGAATTTCTTAACTTCCTTTTTCCAGGGGGTAACAATGGAGTCGTCGTCCCAAGGTTGGGATTTCCACGGCTCGGTGATTTAGGCGAAATTTTGAGGTAATGGAGGGGGATTTTGAGAAACAATTGAGAGAGCTGAAATATGGAAGGAAAGGGAAAAAGTTCAGATTTATGGCAAAACCACAATCGATACGACGCGCACGTTAAAGCTCGGTTCAGGTTGACCTGGACGGGTGCGAGGGGGAACGTCGACCATAAACACGTCTGCCCTGCTGGTGAGGACAAGGTCCATGGGTTTTGCCGCTGCAAGGTCGATAAAATTTATATCCGGCGATAATTTTTCATTGCTGGTGGCAGGATCTTCGCTCGTCGGCTTCAGCCAGTCAGTCAGTCAGTCAGTCGGTGGTCCTGGGATAGTGTCTTGTAGTCGTTTATGTTCTGTCGTGTGTAAGTTCTGTCACAGTGTTCAACAAGCTAGAAAGCGGATAAAGGTCACATCGCCGTCAGACGACGATTTCGAGGGAGGTCGACGACAACGTGTTGGGATAAATTTTATGCTCCCAAAAATTGGCCATAACTTTCGTTCAAAGCTTGAAGCTGTCCTGCCGCAGCTTTAAGATTTTTCGCGATGTTCAATTTTCATGCTCCAAGCCAACCAGAAGATTGCATACTCAATGCTCCGTAATAATTCTAACGATCTTTTGGGAATACTTCGAACGCAAGAAAAATCGATACCACTTCCACTTTGCCAGTCGAATTCCTTCGGAAGCCAACTTTTCCGGCACTGCATCGACCTCAAATCCCTCGAGTTCGCCCCCGCCAACCCAACTCCGCCGCGTACTCCTCCATAATAATGCCAATAAATCGCTGATCGGATTTGTATTCCATTGATTAGAACGCACCGCCACTGCTGCTGCTGCAATCCCTGCTGGGACACGTGAAGTCGGAGCTCGGAATCTTCTCCACGTTTTTCGATTTTCACATGTTTCGAAACACTCACGCTGAGGTTGGCACTACACACATACGAAAATCAATCCACTTTTGGCTTTTACCGCACGGAAAAGGGGGGATCGAATCCTCTTGGGGAGCTTGCGGTGCGGCAACGGAATCTTTCTCTACCGTTTGGGGAGGGAATGTTGGAAAATTCGACCGAAGTAGCTCCACGATCTTTTAAATTTCCAGTATATCCAGCTCTGACGGTTCGCCTCACATACTCCACCTTCTTCGAGCATTTTCCCGAACAGACCTGGGAGCCACCAGCCACCAGACTTCAATCATAATGAGGCAAAATTTGGGAAATTTATTACAATTTATACGTTACATTAAGCAGTAACGCGCGAGTTCTTGCCCATCTTCTTATCTGCAAAGGAAGGGGGTTTAAGGTTAGGTTTTGGACTGCTTGCACGGCGACTGGAATGTTATGCTTCCGGCACGACCGGTGATGTTGATTTGTGAGGGGGGGGGAAGGGAAACGGGGTGGTGCATTTACATGGGCAAGATTTATGGGTTTTTGCAGGCATTTTGCCTTTGGGGCGCATGTAAACATTGAAAACAGTAGAAAGCTTGAATTTTGAATTTGAATTCTATGTCAGAGCCAAATCGATGCAAATAAAGAGTAATTCTCTTGAATTTTGATTTGGCGATTTTAAATTTTGTATTTTTTTTGTGCTCGAATAATGCTTTATCGATGAAGAGTCCGTATTGAATTCTTATTTTTTTCCATAAAATGCTCTTTTAAATTTTAACGGCTGTTCATACAAAACGGTCATAAGAATATTCGAACATCTATACAGATTAAATTTTTTTTTCGAAAAATCATCTCTTGGGTCCTAATCCTCGTAAAAAAAACTAGAATTGTAATCTAAGCGATCTTCAGGCCCGAGATTCGTTAAGCTATGGAGAATATATCGAAGAAAGAAGTGCATTGAAGGAACAAAAAAACCATCGATGGATGGAGCAACATCGAGATAGCGAAGATCTTAAACCCAAAAGTCAGCTGCTATTGAGCAACTCTATACGAAATCGGCTGGTTTCGACCATTTTTATTTTTTGCATTTTTTGACTTGACTTAAACTTTGTGGGGGCCTTCCCTATGAACAAATAAGCTATTTTGCGTCATTGGTTCACCCATACAAGTCTCCATACAATTTTGGCTGCTGTCCATACAAAAATGGTATGTAAATATTCAAACAGCTGTACATTTTGAGTGAATTTTCTGATCAATTTGGTGTCTTCGGCAAAGTTGTAGGTATTAGTGAGGACTTTTGAGAAAAAAAAATAGGTACAAGGAAAAAAATTGCAGATTTTTTTTATTAACTTTTTTTTTCACCTAAACTCAATTTCCCAAAATACGTATTTTTTGTTTTTCGAGATTTTTTGATATTTTTTAGGGGACGAAAATCCGCAACTTTTGAGCCATAGAGAAATATGGTCAAAAAAGCTGCCGCCTTTTTTCGAAAAGATCTGAAAATTTCACGAATTTTTTATGTATTGAGATAAAGATAACTTCAATTTTCGTGTTTCTTTTTCTTAAATCGAACTTTAAAAAAAAAACAATATTTTTGGAAACGGTCACTCATGGTCACTTTTTTTTTAAATTCTCATGGTCACTTTTTTTTTTAATTCAAAAACTGCAAATATTTCGCTAAAATCAAACATTCGGTGGCTATATCTTGAAAACGGAGCCCTTTATCAAAAAATCTGTAAAGTACTTTTCGATTGCAAATTCAATTTTGCATTAAAAAATAATGTCAAACTTGTTTTTGCATGAAACTTCGATTTTTTCCAAAAATCACTACTTTTTCAAAAATTTATAACTCGGCGGCAGATTTATGACCATGTTTCTCTATGGCTCAAAAGTTGCGGATTTTTGTCCCCTAAAACATATCAAAAAATCTCGAAAATCAAAAAAATACGTATTTTGGGAAATTGAGTTTTAGTGAAAAAAAAGTTGATAAAAAAATCTGCAATTTTTTTTCCTTGTACCTATTTTTTCCTCAAAAGTATTCAACAATACCTACAACTTTGCCGAAGACACCAAATTGATCAAAAAATTCACTCAAAAGTTACAACACACACACACACACACACACACATACACAGTTTCATTTCCGCCAGTTCTAAAAATTTAAAAGACAGTCTTGGAGTTCCAGCCGTAAGCGTGTAGTTTTTCTCAGCACCAGGCGTTTGCAGCTTATTGCAGACCTCGCTGCAGATTTTGCAACTGGCATCCCTGGCCGTGTCAACGCACACCATATCCATCCAGCTTTAAACGTCAAACGTTCGATCGTCCGAAGCGAGAAAGGAAGTCGGGGAAAAAAGTTGCGTAAACTATCGGTGCTCGGCGCAAAAAGGTGCTTCGTCGGAGCCGCTACAGCGAGGGAACGCGGAAGCCGTACGCGAGCCACGGTGCCCACCGAGGGCATTACGGTGAGTTGTGGACAGTTCCGCCGGTACGGTTGACCGCAAGTCGCGTTTTCACTTTGGCAAACATCGCCAGAAAAGAGGTTATGTTCGATCCCAACAACAACAACAGCGGGCCCTAGTGGTCTAAAGTGCTCCAAGTCCTCCATCCCTCTAGCGGAACCGGTAGAAGCGGGGGTGGCAGTTTCAACCCAGCCTCCGCAGGTCCTACGGGAGCATACTGTAAAATTGTGAAGTTTAGAGAGATCGCCACCCAGCCGTCCAATCGATCTAGCCCACCCGTGTGGGCGTGTTGTGGTTCGTCTTGTATAACGCGGAACACACCGAAACACGGACATTTTGACGGTTCCAGGTCCATATTCGGTCGTGTTTGGCGCTGGTGTTGGATAATCTGGAGTGTTCCTTGACATTTGCGCAACTGCGCAGGTGAACACTGAAAGTTATGCTGTTCCTTTTGCAAGGCCATTTGGAAACATCATTTCCCAGGTGCATGCTAATCGGACGAGACTTCTCAAAAATTTGAAATTAGCTACAACCTGTTGGTGTACCAGAATGCGCAACGTTCTAAACGAAATGTGCGTAATTTACCGGACCTGCCGCTTCTCCACCAACGTGCTCTTCACGGTGCAGGACGTCTGCGGGCCCGTCTATCAGTGGCCGCCGTACATACGCAAGATACTGGTGGCCAAGGACTTCTGGTATGCCGCCAGGCTTAGGCTGTGTACGTTTCTGTGGGTCAACGGCTGGCGGAACCCCGCTGGATGGATAGAGCTGGTGATCGCACTGAAAGGAATTGTGTTCCGACGGTTCGCCCGAAAGCTGGCCGACCTGCTCGAGTACAGCAAAGATGTGGCGGTACAGAGACGGTACTTTTCGTACTGCGTGACGCACCGGTGCTACGAGTATCTGGACGGTACCCGGCGACACACGGGGCGTACGCCATAGAACGTTTAACAAACACCACCCAACAAGACGGGCGACGGATTGTGATTAAGTACGTACTCCACCAAAAAAGAAGGAAAAACGGCTTTGAATTGTGACCCAAATATATATATAAAAAAAAACTCCATTGCAAGAAAGATTGACCAACAAAAAGGTTAGGCCTTAAAGTAAGGATAATTTTTTTCTTGAAATTGCCAAAAATGTACAGTCCCAAAAAGGGGGGGGGGGGGGGGAAACAACAAAAGAAATAATACATTGATAGAATGCCACAAAAATTACCAGTGGTTTTTTTTTTTCAATTCATACATTCTTATTTTTCTATGAAAGTTCTTAACTTATTCATTTATGCTTTAGCTAAGAAAAATTTTCGTGCAGCTAATTTCACGTAACATTTTAGCTGATAGTTCAAATTTACCAGTACTGTAGTACTGAAAATCATAGTAATTATGGTTAGATAAATCGATATTTTTTTCAGGATTTTTTTTTTGGTTTCAAAATTTTCATTCAAGTTATGTATATTTTAAATTTAGCGACAGTTTATCACGAAATTCGCAGGCCAAGGATTGATACCTAAGAGCATGCAATGGCACTGACCTTTTGGTAGAGAATTGCTCTATTGAAGAAATCTGAAATTTAGCTGACAAACAAACTGAAATTAAATTATTGAAAAATAAGGTTTAAAGTAACAGTATTTATAAGTTTAAAAAAATATGCAATTTTAAAACTAAAATATCTAAAAAAGGTGCAGGCTAAATTTAATGCCTCAGGTCGCATTCGAAAGAGGAAAAGGACTATACAATCCTTAGGGGTATTTTTCATTAAACTCGAAATATTGATATTGGAAAATGTCAAATACTCAAGTGAAAAGTGTATGGTACCATCCTAAACTAATTTGAGAATGGCCCAACTAAATGTTTTTGCATGTAATTTTGCCTGCTGAGTTTTAAACTGCCCTCAGAATTGAGCCAAATGAAGCGTTCAAATTTCGATTTTAGGTTATTTTGTGGGTTTATAAGATTTTCGCAAAGTTAGATTTTCGAAATGCCCTAATTGTGAACACCCCAATTTTCAACCAAGCAAAAAGTTGCTTCAGGCAACAAAATTTTAGGGAAAAAAATCACTTTATTTTATGATCAATGTCTTAAAAAATGGTACTAGTTCTGGAGTAGAAACCGTCAGAACTCTTCATTTTGCTTTCACAAATTTGCTCAGAAAAACATGAACTTCAAAACCCTGGTCGATAATTTAACCTGCACGGATTTTGTTCAATTACAGCACACGTTGCGGTGTTTCGCAGAAAATTGTCTTCACTAAAGCTGGAATATTCCTTTTACGGAAAATTTCTTACAAGGTGCAAACATTCTCAAAGCAGTTTAATTTTTTAAAGTATTAGATTAGATCTTGAATATAAATTGAAAGAAATAATAGTAGGAATGAGCTATTTCAAACTGAAATTTTCAAAAAATATTTCATATCAATTTAAATACTCTGTTCAAACTGAAACCTTTCAAATCTTATCAGACTATGATAAATCACTCGTATACTTTCAAATAATGACCAAATCCCAAGCACCCCTCACATCCCTCCGATCCGAAAAACATAATTACCTCCTCGCCCGCAGGCTTTTCCGCGATAAAACCGTGCCGTTTTCCTCCGACGTGATGTGTCATTACGTGTCCCGTTTCCTCCCCCTCCGTCCCCATCCACCAATTCAAATTACATCATTCCGGATCCATTATCGTAAAGCAAATATCCCGAATGGCATCCTTCCTTCCTTCCTTCCTGAACCACACCGGAAAATCAACAACATCTCTGCATCGGACCAGGCCAGCCCAGTGGAAAAGCGGAAAACCCAACCCGTCGTCGTCGTCGATTCACACCAACCAACAATAACAATAGTGTAGAGGAGCTCGCTGTAACTAGGACCTTCCCTCCGTTGCTTCTTTTTTCCCTCTAGGGGTGGATTTGCACCAGTCAGGAAATAAAAATCATTTACACGCACTCCCCGGCACGGCAGTCCTGTGATAACTAAATTCGACACAGTACATTGGCATCGATTATTGGATAGTGGGAGAGTTGGTGGGGAAATTTGGTCAAAATTTTGGAAGTAAGTATTTGTGTGTAACTGAATGTTAATATTTTAGGGTTTATTGAGTTTAATTTGAAAATTGCTAAAATAACACCAAATATTATATAAATTAGTTCAAATTTCTTCTGCCAAATCAACCAAAAGTGGCCATTGCTGACCCACGGCGCTCCCTTTCAGTGACCGAGAAAAGGAAAAAGTAAGCATTTCCCACTTTTTCCCTCAACAAAACCAACTCGTCCTTGTCCAGCCAGCTGAAGTCTCCGGGCCCGAGCATTGTGCCTGGGAGAAAAGCCACGCCAAATCGACTCCTTCTCAATTTACAGAATCACTTTGGCGTAGCTACAGCAAAGCGAAAGGAAAATATTTACCCAAGGATCCCCTTCCTTGAAGCGGAGCCGGAGTGGCACTGTTGATACCCCGGACATCAACGTCGACAAGCCAACCCCGGCGTGGTCCGGCATCTCATCATCGCCAGCGTTGAGACATCGATACCAAACGGTTCGAAAGGTGCAAAGTGGGTTTGAATTTTGTGAATATTAAAAAGAAAAATTATGCTTTTTTTGAACCTATCTTTTTTTACCAAAACGATTTCTTAACAATATCTAACCTTTAAACACACCGTGACCTTTCCCTTTGCTCGCCAACCGGAAGGGGCTATCAATCGTGGTCCTTTCTACAGCTCCAACACGTGGCACATCCCAGCCGCCACACACACACACCCATCCATTTCCTGTCCGTACTGTCCTTAACACCAAACCGATTCCAAAGTGATGGAAATTGTCATAAATTGCCCATCTCTCTCGCCGCCGTCGTCGTCCACATTAGGTGGTGGGTGTCGAAGGGAAGATTGACCCTCGTTTAAATAATGATGCCTGCAGAACAATTCCATTTCCCTGATGGTTGTTGGTTAAATTTACTGTGTGTTCATCCATCCATTTTGGGTGTGTAGTCTTCCTGATTCCAGTGAAGGGAGATGTTGTAACTCAGGCAAGAAAAAAGGGAAGAGAATTCCCTTGCAGGCTGATAAATCTATTTTTTCGGGAATCCTTTCGGGAACCATTACTGTGTGCCATTGAGGCGCTAATAGCTCACCGAAGGGGTGTGAAAATATGAATATTTTTCGTTTGGGTGGTCTTTTTCAATCTATTTTAGGGTAAAAAATATATTTTGGGAAACGATCCCTTTTTTTCATTACAATGGCAGGTTGACTTTGCAAAAAAGAACTTTAAACGAAAAGGGACCATGCTTGATATTGGTATGTTAACGGATTAAAAAAGTAGGTTGAATGTAAAGCAGACACAAAATTGGAATTGGGTTCTGATTGATACAAATCGATTGTCTTAACATTCCCGTTTCTCGCCTTTATCTAAGTTGTCTGCATTATTAAGCAGATCACAGATCAATAAATTCGATTGCTTTTTCTAATAAAGAACATGTCCAAAATCTGGCAAACCAGGATGTAATGAATTTCGATGAAAATGGCTTCTGGATTCGACTTAATACACGCTGTTGTAAAAATATTTTAAGACATATTTGGTAAGTTATAACTATTTTCAAACCTTCGGAATTAGGGGAGATTTTTTTCATTTAATTGTACGTTGTTAGAAAGGAATAAAAAAATAAGAAAATTGAATTTTCGCAAACTTTAACAAATAAACAGCACAAGCTCGACATTTTATAACTGGAAATTGTTAACTTTCATGCAAATGACATCTAGTCTATATTACGTGTCATAAAATGGATATTTCAAAAATATGCCTGCCAGATGACGTTTATTCTGGTAGTGAGACTGGGTCGAAGTGATTTTTTACTGGATTTTGACAGGTTGTTCTCAATGAAATTTAATTCTCATTCCTAGAATAAACCCAGCTGGCAGCTGTTTAAAGTTTAGGTATTTTTGTGCCAATAATAGCATCTGAAATTCTGTATTTAAGCATCATTTAAGTTTCATTTTAACCTTGAACATCCCTCTAAGGGATAAAAGTTGATAAATTTTTAAACGATTAGAATTTAAGGTAGAGTTCGTCATATTCCTTTTGGCCGTTCATAAAATGTATATTCGTTTAAGGGGTTACATACATGTAAATCGACAAAAATGTCAGAGGTTTGTGTGAGTACACACCTAATTTTATTTAAAATCTGTTTTCAGGGTATTAAAATATACATTTTTATCTATTATCAAAACATATTTGAAGACATTTGGTTGTATCATTGCCGAGATAAAGCTATTTGAAGTTGCAAGTTTCAAAAAACGGGTGCCACGATATCTCAACACTGCCTTGACCAAATCGGCTCAAAATTTCGGTGAAGACTCGTTAAACCAGTCCTGTGTGCATGATGAAGGCTGATTTTCAAAAAACTTATTTTTAAAAAAGATAAAAATATTTTTCTGTTTTTCATATAAAAAATCGTCAGTTTTTGATTTTTGTATTTTTTTAAAAAGTAAAATTTCAAAATCGGGTTTCGTCATGCACACGAGATATGTCTTGAGAGTCTTTACCCCAAATTTCAGCCAATTTGGTTCATCCCATCTCGAGATATCGTAGCACCCGTAAATCAACTAGGTGTTTCGAGAAAACACTCAGAAAGTTTGACAGTCCGCTTTGCGCTCGGCAAAATGTTGAGCCTAAAATCGTCTCTAACTCAGTTTAATCATGGAATATCTTCATGAATGTTTCAGAAGTGATTGAAAATCATCTTTTTAATGGTTTCAATAAATTTTCTGTAATATGAAATTTTGTGATTTTCTACATGTATGTAACCCCTTAATGCAATGAGACTGAGATTCCATGTTATTAATTTTCCTTGGAGTAATATTTTAAGTTATTAAAAATATTGTCTAATACTTGTTATTTATGTTTTTCTTTTGTAATTTAATTTAAAAAGTATTGCAAGTTCTGATAAAAAAAGCATTTTTCGTTTAATTCATAGTTTGGATAGTTTTTTTTTTTTTGAATAAATATGACAAAATGATTTGATCATTACAACCGCTATGCTGCTGTCATTAACACTTTTTGCCTTCCTCACCTCAATGAGCTCGAAAAATGAAATTCTTAATTTGAGTACCTAGACCCACCTTCACAGAATCAAATTCAAACAGGAAGTCTCCAAATCAAAACTGCTCCGATTTGGCTCAAATTTGGAGTGGGGGTTCTTCGGCCCAAATAATTAGACCCGTATTTTTTTGTTTGGCAATTAGGACCACATCCGAAATAGGGTGATCCAAAAAATTGCGTTTTTCGTCGATTTTTGCAAAAACCACATTTTTCAAAAAATCATATCTCCGGAACGGCTGAACCAATTTTGGAGCGCCACAATTCGAAAGAAAGGTTATTAGTTGGGCTTTTAAGGAAAAATATTTTGAGGTCGAACAAAACTAGCTGAATATTTGAAAAGGTCCTATGAAAATTTCATTTGCCGATTTCAAGGTCTCGGGACCAACGAGCCTATGTCTGAAAATATTTTTACCTGATTCCTTGTAATATTTTACATAACATATCAAAAAATTGCGAATATCCATTAAAACGTTTTGGAGATATGATTTTTTGAACATAAAAACTGGGTTTTTCGACGCGCCGCGCGCAGAAACCGAAAAATGACGAAAACGGGTAAAAATCAACTTTTTTCACTAAAACTGTGATAACTCAAAAATTTCAGCGATGACCTATATATGTTTAGGTACCAAAATTTTCATAATTGAAAGACGCAACTTTTGGTACCCTAACATGTATAGGCCATCGCTGAAAATGTTGATTTTTACCCGTTTGCGTCATTTTTCAGTTTTTCCGCGCGGCGCGTCAAAAAACCCAGTTTTTATGTTCAAAAAATGATATCTCCAAAACGTGTTAATGGATATTCGCAATTTTTTGATATGTTATGTAAAATATTACAAGGAATCAGGTAAAAATATTTTCAGACATAGGCTCTTTGGTCCCGAGACCTTGAAATCGGCAAATGAAATTTTCATATGACCTTTTCAAATTTTCAGCTAGTTTTTTTGGACCTCAACATATTTTTCCTTAAAAGCCCAACTAATAACCTTTCTTTCAAATTGTGGCGCTCCAAAATTGGTTCAGCCGTTCCGGAGATATGATTTTTTGAAAAAAATGTGGTTTTTGCGAAAATCGACGAAAAACGCAATTTTTTGGATCACCCTATTTCGGATAGGACCATCCTAATTGCCAAACAAAAAAATACGGGTCAAATTATTTGGGCCAAAGAACCCCCACTCCAAATTTGAGCCAAATCGGAGCAGTTTTGATTTGGAGACTTCCTGTTTGACGTGGAATGGCTGTATTAAAAATTATAAAGTTTAGTTAAGTACTTCAGAAGTTATGCTAAAAAAACGTTTTTAACAAAAATCCGGAAGAATGTAAAAAGGGTGGTTTTTGTAAGAAAACCTGTCATAATATACATTTTCATAAAAGTATTTAGAAGATCTTTCTAACGAGTTCTGAACATCAAAGATCTGACAACCCTATCAAAAGTTATTAAAACTTAAGTGTTATTTGTACACTTTTTTGATGCCGGATCTCAGATATTTCGACGAAAATGATGTTTGGGTCCATCATGCGACCCGTCGTTAGTTAGATAAGACCTTTCCAATGAGTCTAAAACATCGAATATCTGATAACCCTATCAAAATTTATGAGCACTTAAGTGTTAACACTTCTTGAAGCCGGATCTCAGATAAATGATGTGACTCATCGTTGGATGCGTAATCAAAAGACCTAAGAGACCTGAGAGATCATTTGTAGGCTGAAATAAAACTATATTAATGTGAGGAAGGCATCAACCACCTTACGATGGATTAAGTAACGTTTTTTTTTACTGAAAATCACTCTTTTAATTTTTTGAAAATTTTTGATGTTTTAGTTTTTTTTGTATTCGTCCAATCTTTCCTTTTTTTGAAAATTAATTATACAAATCAATTGAACTGGTGTAAAATACATTTTAAAACACTTTTTCCATTCAAATGCTGAAACTTTGGCTTGTTATTTGATTTTTTTTCTTCCCTCATATGAAATGTTTTTTTAATACAGAAATAAAAAAAAAAAAACATGACAGAAATGAATAAAACACCAAGCACATTGCAAAATCTTTGAACTTGTAAATATTTCATCGTTTCGATCCATGAGATCGCCAATTGATTATTTATCCCATAATCCTGTTACAAATTTCCGATTTTAGAGGAACACTTGCTCAGCTACAAGTCCCACTTCAATTCACCAAAAAACCAACTAATTCCACCCCGGCCACATCCAGACACGCGGCCTCGTCGCGGTGGTCAGGGTCATCCACCGATCCCACCAAAACCGATTCACCAATCGTACCCTAGCCCAACCCTCTCCCTCCCCACACCTAAAACCATCGTTTAACTGCTTCGGACAGCTTTATGTGATTATGACATTATTTTGGCATTCGACAAAAGAAGTGCGCCACCGCCGCCGCAGTTCAAACCAAACCAGACCAGAATCAACAGAGTGATGGCATCCATCCCCATGCCACGTGGTCTGGCGTGGCAGTTTGTGCCAGAAGTTGCGCCAGAGTCCAGCCGGTCGTGTGTGCAGTTGACAGTAGCGAGTTATTTACGAGCCACGCCGGATCAAGTGGACCATTTGAGCGAACCGCGAGACGGGGTTTGGACGGGGATGAGGTGGGACCCCGGGAAGAGAAATTTGGCGAAAAAGAACAAAGTTTGTTCAATTTTAGCCGCAAAATCACGAAAAATCTTTAGGTTTCTCATATTCAGTGTTAAACATCAAACAAAAAGCTCAAAATTAACATATTTTGTTTTAAATTGACACAAAAACAAAGTTTGTTAAAGTTTTAACAAATTTTGTTATTTTTCCTAATTATTTCTCATAACAGCTGTGGTTGACTTAAGTTAGTTACGATTTTGAAGTATAAATTAACAAATTGTGTTCCCACCAAATCAACCTCTTCTTCCCGGGCATCCTAGTCACCAGCTTCAAGGACTATCGGTTTCCGGCGATGAATTGATGTTTTCGGACGTGTCTCTCGTGGGGGAGATCCCGGCTGGGTTCTGCAGGGAGCCGCGTTGGTGGACACTGTGTCGTACTTTTCGAGAGGGCCCCTCTTTTTTCCCGTCCGTTGGTCGATTTCGTGTTTGATTTTGGTCAGTAGTCCAACCGGTCCTGCGTTGTGTTTGCCAAAGAAGCCCGAGCACCCGGGTTTGATGACTCTGTTTAGGGGATATTTTTTTTTTGTTGGTGCTGACCTGACGTGACGATAAAACTCGCCGAAATAGACACGTAAGAGGATTCTACGGCTGTGGGGAGCTTGTTTCGGAATGACGAAGGGGCTGTTCTGGGGGATTTGCAGTGATATGCAACTGGTGGGAATTGGGCTGGAAAATGCAACGGTGGGAAAAATGCTGGAATCCGGGGAGAGCTCTTTTCATGAAGGGATTTGAAGTAGTTAGTGTTGAGTGTGAGCTTCAAGTTGTTTTAAATTCTAATCAACATCAAACTCGGAAGTACCTCTCGACAAACATGGAAACTCATCAATTACAAAATTACTGTCCTGAGGACATTTCCATTTCACACTTTCCCAGAATCGTAAGGGGGTCGGCGTAAAATTAAACCTTCAACAGCCCTGGAGGGCGAGCCCAAAGAGTACACATGAACTCCGAGCCGGCACCCTATTTGATGGACTTGTATCTCCTTCTGGGACGCGATTACGATGATGGGACCTCTCAGGAAGTCATTCAACGAGAGACGGTCCCCTTAGGCGTCGTAAAGCTCCGTCAAATGAATGTTTGATTGGCTGTTTCGCTCAATTTGATTTTGTACACCGAGCGGTTGGAAAACCCCTTTTCGGTTGTTGATGTTTGGGGGGAGGCTGTTTGATTCACTTTGTTTGGTTTCTACTGCTATGGTAATGGGATTTTATTGACGTTGTGATTTTAGTATATTTTTTATAGTTCATGCTTTTATTTTGGATTAATTTTAAGTTTTTTGTAGAAGAGTTATGAAAATTTCCCTTATAATTTTTGGATTGGATGGAATTTTGTAAACTCTTTTCCTGTTTCAAAAGAAGCAATTTCCATCATTAGTTTTTTCATACAAGTCTGCATATAATTCTGAGGCCTGTTATTGATGTTATTCCATCAAGTATTGGATATTTATTCATGCAGAGAGACTTTTCGATGGTTTCAGCACTGTATTTATTTTTTTATTATGAGAATGGCATTAAGGCCCAATACATAATAACAGTAAAAATTAGTTCGTTGCAATGATTTTATTTTTGCATTTAAAAAATTTTGCCGTTCCGTGAAGGTTTGTTTTAACTAAAATTTTATTATTAGGTGATTTGTTTGAGGTTTCTCAGGCCTGATGATAATTTTAGTTACAAATTATTTTTTTGTATATTTTTTTTCAAATTTAACAAATAATTACACCAAATTATCAAGGGTTTAATCACAATCTACAGAAACAAACAAACTTTTGATTGAAATATTAAAAATTGTCTATGTTTTCAAACAAAAATCACAACTTTCTGATGATTCACGACCTCGCGAACCAACTTTATCTTCCCAGTTTTCTAGCTCCGCAAAAAGGACACCAGGAGGCGCGGTTCGAGCGCGGATTTTCGGCACTGCTGACGAATATTTTCATTAAATCTTAGTCACAGCCAAAGCCCTGCCCTGCAATGCCTCTAAAACTCAACGAGCTCATCACAGCTGGATGGATAGAGGGATTTTTTAATTCATTAAGAGTTTCGAGGGGGGAAGTTTCGAAACGTTTTAATGGAATTTTAAAATACTTTTTTTCTATCTGTTTTGCTTGGTGTCTTCATCACGTGGGGAGGGCTATTTTTTCCTTTGCTTATTTTTTTCTGCTTCTTTCCACTGAAAGCATTCATTATTGAGCCGGGTAATTCTGCCACTTGGAATCGATTTGTGCTGTATTATTGATTAGTGGAAGGGGGAGGTGGGAAAAGTTCTCTTTTTCTTTTTAAATGCGAGGAAAACTTAATGATTGCTAATTGCGATTGTAGTGGAGGTACGCTTGCAACCATTGATTACATTATGGATGATTAGTAGAGAGAGCACAATTTATATGTGAAAGTTTCAAATGCAATTCCTACTCCATGATGGATTAAGATTCGACTCAAATTGCACACCTTCTTTAATCCAGTGACACATTCCAGCCAGACTCGGATTTATGCCAGTCGGACCTTTTGGCCTTTTGGCAAATCCACCAACTTGGGACACCCCCCGAAAATCCGTCCCCGGGGTACGTCAACGATGGCACCAAAGCTTTAATTAAATTCCAACCCAGCGAATTAGTCAACATCGTCCTCGTCCTGTGGCATCGTCCTGCTTTCCTCCGAGGCATTCCGACACGACGACGACGCCGCTGAGGAGGAGGGTTGAAGTGAGTTAAATTTAAACTCCATCGCCTTGGTAAAGTGATAATTATGAATTCATTTCCTACCCCTTAACCTCTACCCCCACCCTCCCCCATGGGAATGGCTCTGACCCGGCTTTTCGGCGCTGGTGCCACCGAAATGCGGGTGTTAACCTTTTGACTCCCACTTTTCGGGTGGGATGGCACTTTTGGCTTTTTGTCAACGAACGGAACCCCAGGACAGGGCCCAAAAACTTGCCGTTGATTTAGATAAGTAAATAATCACGAAAGTTGCCCCCTGGAGCGCTGGCACTCACATGTCCTGGCCGACGCGCTAGCTTGACAACTTTTGATTCAATTCTGGGGCTGTTTGCTTTAAAAATTATGGAAATTTTGGGCTGGATTTGTGGATGCATGGATGTGTGTTCGTTGATTTTTGGAAGTGTTGAATCAAAATTCATTAACCCTGGCAGTGGTTTATTGCGATCTTTTAGGGGCGATAAGATTGATCAGAGATCTCACAGAATTTGAATTTGAAATAGGTAAGCTTGGACCAAACATGATTATTTCAGGACTTTGATTTTTATTTAAATATTTTTGAAAACATTTTGTACATTTTCTTGTCATTATAAATCAAAGAAACAAAATATTAAATGTTGATTTTTCGGAAAACAATATTGAGCATAATTTTTTTTCTAATTGCATATTTGACAATTTATAATTTGTAAATCTCAAATAGTGAAATTTGATTTTTAATGATTTAGATTTTAAAAAATAAATAGAAAATATTGGCAACCAACCAAAATACGCCAATTTTTTTTTAAACCTCGATACCTGAAATTCTCGAAATTTGCTTTAAAAAATCAGCTGAAATAATTAGCAATTTCTAAAAATAATTTTAACTAAATAAATTTAATTGATTCCAACAAAACTTAAAGACATAATTTCTTGAAACGAGGGGAAATCAACCTATTTAAAATAAGTTTAAAAGAATTGATTCAAATTTTTAAATATATATGGCTATTGCTGAAACATTTCAATCGCAACAAGAATCATTTTACATTTTTTTAATCCGGAAAAAACCCTTTTAATTCAATTTTTAAAAATTCAAATCAATTTTCGATTATTGAAACACTTATGAATTCACTTTTAGAAATTTCTATATAATGTCCTTTCGATCTTATGTCGGATTTAAATTTTTACTCTTAAAACTAATTCTGTATGGGTCATTCCAGGACAACTGGGTAAACTTTTGGATTCGACCTTCACCGATTAGGACCAAACTTGGAGAAAACGTTCATCGATTGATAGCTAACAGAAATTCCAAGTTCGGTGCTGATTGGACCATCCCTTTATTTTTTGGCACCGCCCTCTTTTTTGACAATTTTCTACAATTTTTTTTCTTTAAATAATAATTTCGCAACTATTTAAAAAAGAATCAGTTTTGATCAATTTCATAAATTTTAATTTTGTTTATTTTATCACAATCGTGTTCCTTGGACATTTTTACATCACAATCAATGTAGACCTCAAACTAAAATGAACTATTGGTGAGATACAGTGATTTTACTGAAAAAAGTTTGACAGCATCCCTCGTTGTTGAAAAGTACACCGAGTGCATCCCGCTTAGTTCGGTTTTTGTTTGTGAGGAAATTATTTCGGATTTGAGTTCATAGGGCAGAGCGTTGCACAAATCAAACTTTTTTCAGTAAAATCACTGTTTCTCGCCAATAGTTCATTTATGTTTGAGGTTTACATTGATTGTGATGTAAAAATGTCCAAGGAACACGATTGTGATAAAATAAACAAAATTAACTTGACCGCGTTCAGGGAAATGGCATTCAGGGAAATTGACCGCGTTCGGGGAAATGGCATTTTAAAAGAAAAAAAAAAAAAAATGATGACAATTTTTATCACATGAAACAACATATTTAAAGGTTCGTATTGGCCTTGAATGATCAATTTTCTTTTTGGCTTCATTCAGAACAGACGTAGCATTTTAGGGGGGATTCAATACAAATTCAAATACAATGAATATTGTTACAGACCTTTTTTTTATACATAAATTCTCAAAACAAATACTTTTTTCTTATAGACATAATGCAATAGAAGTTTTGTTATTTTTTATGATTCAAAAAACATACCCTGCAATTTTCGTAGTACAGAACCCCGTACACACTGATCATTTTATTCACATTGCTGGTTTGGGATTTGGCGAAAAGTATAATCAACAAAAACTTTAAATAAAATTTTAACCAGCCTTATGTACCTATTTGTCCGATTTTTGGGTTCTTTGACAAAATTCGAAAAAAAGACAAATTTCCTTGCAAATTTCTCAAAAACAACATCTAATTATGCGGTTGAATACAAATGTTAATTGAACAAAAAAAAAAAAAATCTAGTACAGTCCAGACCTGATTATCCGAAGGCGTCGGAAAAATTTCACTTCGGATAATCGAATCACGAAAAAAATAAATTTGTTTTGCCTATTTTTTATTGTCGAGCGTATGTCCCCTAAACTACGTTAAAGTGATTTAGAACTTTTAAATCCAAGGCCAATATGGCGATGTTGAAATATTGAAAAAAAAGCATTTTATTATTTAATAGGCAATCAACTATACAAATTTGACTAAAATGGGGTTGCAGAACTCAAATTTGATGTTTAAAACAAGAAAAAGAAGAAAAAAACGAAAACAAAATTTTGTTTTTGATTCGATTATTCGAAGTCCCATACAAACCTTCGGATAATCGAACTTCGGATTATCGAAACTTCGGATAATCGATCAGAAATGGTTTTTAATTTTGTTTTTTACCGTTGTTCATAAAAATGGACAAAGAGCTTTACTACCCAATTTACAACATTTAATCAACAGCATACCCAAAAAGCTGTTTGTTCGGTAAAATTGAGAAAGAAAATAACTGTTAGTCATGGAAAAGGCTTTAGCGAAAATGATGATTAGAGGATATGAAAATTTAAATTCAAATAAACGGCAATTGGCGTAAGTGTCACTTCGGGGAAATGGCATTCGGGAAAATGGCCGATTAGGGGAAATGATATTCGGGGATATAGTCTATTAGGGGAAATGATATTCGGGGAAATGGCATTCGGGGATGTAGCTGATTAGGGGAAGTGGTATTCGGGGATGTGGCCATTTAGGGGAAATGATTTTCGGGGAAATGGCATTCGGGGATGTAGCTGATTAGGGGAAGTGGTATTCGGGGATGTGGCCATTTAGGGGAAATGATTTTCGGGGAAATGGCATTCGGGGAAACGAGCTAGACCCGTTAAAATGACATGTTCCAACATTTTTACAGTCGAGAAACGGAAAATGGCAGAGTTTTTAAAACTTTTTAAGTGTTTTTTTTTTATGAAAAATACGTTTTTTCGGAATCCCAAGTAAGCCATCAAATCGGGTGTACATTTTTACATAAAAGTCTCTTTGACACCATTTATATCTCATCACCGTTCCAGGCTGCAAATTATTGAAAACACCTCTTTTTTCGTTTTTGACTGTAATTCTTAGCTGTGAACTTATACGCAATCGTGTTAAATAAACGCTCAAATCACAAACAAAAAAGTTCATAAAATATTGAAAGACAATTTAACTATATGAGTCCACGAAATAAACTTAAAAAATAGTCATATTAATCCGTCAATTGTTTTTAAAGATAATCATGCATGCTTAAATTTAAAATTCATAATATTATTTTGAAATATACATTTTTCAATTAGGTTATTCATTTGAGATGGAAACAAAAAAGTCATTTTGAAATTAAGGTTTCATTCAGATCGAGTACAATAAATGTTACATCAAATTTTACACGTCTAAGATATGCCTTAAAATCAACCCAATACCATGAATTCATACCAAAGTCTTGTATGTGGAAGGGCACAACAATACCAAACCATGTTATTCCAAGGGTAAAATCAAGGTAAAATAATATCTCAAAATAAAACCATTTCAATACCAAGTTGAGGTCTTCTGGATTTTTGAACATTGCTTGTATACCAAAACTTGGTATTGCCATGGTTTTAATTTTAGGTATTCCCGCGCCCTTGGAAAATCATTTTTTGGTAATCCTGTGGTCTTCTACATACATGATTTTGGTTTGATTTCATGGTATTTTACCATCTATTACTGGGCAACCAAGAGCACATTTTGGTCGCTGATATTTGCACTGGTAGGTAATACCAAAATTTGGTATTTTCATACCATTTTTAGTGCAGCAGTTGCAGTTAGTGAAAAAACGGAAATTATTCATATGCAACAGCCAAATCTACTCACCTGATGATTCCATGTTGTTCTTAGTGATATTCTTCACCACACCGAATGCATTTGTCATTGATGAACGGCCTGTGCTTGAAGTTCTTGAAGCTTCTGAAAAATAACAAGATTGAAAAATAAGTGTTATTAAAATAAAACTGGATTGAAATTCACCAAAATTCAATAATCTTTCGATTGACTCGTTTTTCAAAGTATTTGGTTAGAAATTTCAACAATTAAAAAAAAAAACGTAATGGGTATATCAAAAAATGTTAAAACCAACTTTAACATTTTTTTTTTCAAAAAAAAAAAAAAAAAAATATTATCTTGTCCAAATTGGTAAAAAAAATCCCATAGTTTCAGAGAAAATTGATGAAACCTTTCAATACCAAAATAATACCAAAACATGCCATCCAGACTTAGAAAATTTTCCACAATTTCAAGTCATTTCTGTAGGGGGTATATCAAAAATGTTTGAAATCAAGTTTGAAATTTCCGGTTTTCAATGAAAGCATTCGCTTTGAGACATCATTTTAGCGCAAAATTAATTATTTTGTCAAAATTGGTCAAAACTTTCCCATAGTTTCAGAGGAATTTGATAAACACTTTATTACCAAAATAATACCAAAATGTGCCATCCTGACTTAGAAAATTTTCCACAATTTCAAGTCATTTCTGTAGGGGGTATATCAAAAATGTTTGAAATCAAGTTTGAAATTTCCGGTTTTCAATGAAAGCATTCGCTTTGAGACATCATTTTAGCGCAAAATTAATTATTTTGTCAAAATTGGACAAAATTTTCTCATAGTTTCAGAGGAATTTGATAAAATACAGTAATACCAAAAGAATACCAAAATGTGGTGTTCGACCATAGACAAATTCTGCAATTTTGCAATATCAAAACAATACCTTAAATTGGTATGATACCCAATTTAGCTCTTGCATAATCCTTAAGAAAAATTTTAAAGGGTCCAGGAATACCAAAATTTGGTATTGATACCAGAGAAAGGTATTATTGCGCATTTCCCTTGTTATTTACCCATGCTCGGGAACTGCTTCCTTGAGGCAATATCCCCCCAAGATAATCCACACTATCGGTGTGACCAAAATCAACCACAAACACACCAAACCAGGCACAATCTCCCATCGAGATTATACATACTTAATGAACACAACACCCAAACACTCGGCCTCAAGTTGCAGCAACTTGCCTGCCGGTGTCCCCTTTGGGGAGTTTACTTAGTCTGTACACTTGCTCCCGAGGAAACTCTTGCTCTGTTTTGCTTTAGTTGTTTTTTTCTTTTGTTTTGTATTGTTTTGCTCTGTTATCTCAACCAAACCCGAGCTGCACCTGTTTGGTGATCGTTCCAATGAAAACCCGAACTGGCCCCAGGGAAGGGAAAAGTTTTTCCCCATTTTACGATGGAAATTGGAAAACTGCTTTGAGAGGATTAAATTAACTGCACTCGTTTATTGCATCAAGCTAGCAATCTATTATTGTTTTGTGAAGTTTTTTTTTTGTTTTGCTGTTTCCTGTGTGTGTGTGGAGGACCAAATCTAATCCCCCAATCAAACGGCAGCTTGTCAGCTTCGGCGGCCAATCTGTGACACCATGCTGTCCAACATCGATTCTAACATCCAGGGATTTACGTTCCGACATGGTCCACATTTTTCCACTTCACCCTTCAGCGGGTTTTCCCGGGAGAAATTGGTGCGTGGAGGCAAGCAGAAGCAAAATCCCGAACACGACACAAACCAATGACTCTCTCTTTCATACTGGATAACGGGGGAAAACGAGGTTGTCCGCCCAACCGTGTGATGCAGAGTAAAATGTTCGTTCCGGAGAGGACCCCCCCAACCTCCTCCCCGAACAGACAGGGTGGAAAATCCTGTTAGGAAAATCCACCAACCATAATCTCCACTTCAAATGTAATCTAGAAGAATTGATTTAGAAAGCTATCATTACACACGTTTTTCTGTACCCCTCCCTCCACCTGCTTTTGGGATGTGACGTTCCGAGTGGAAATGCTTCCGAAATGGTTCCGAATTTAGCGCAGTGCCATCTCCCTCCCGAAGTTCATTTTATGTGATCGCGTCGTTTTTTTTCGTCCTCCTTTCATTCAGGAGGGAAAATCAATTGCTTCGAGCGGAATGGCAATGTGACGACATTCATCCGTTGGAGTTGCCTCGGCGATGTAGCGCTTGTGTTTTACACTGTCTCTCAACTTATCTCGCAGCGGGGTTTTGGGTGGTGACACGAAACAAGTGAAATTTGGAATCGAATTTGTAAATGATTTTGCTAGTTTTTTTTTAATGTGCATTACCTTATCAAATAGGGATTTTTGCGTACTCGATGTGGATGAAAAGAGTTAACTGTTAACGTTCTATTGCCCAAAGTTATTTTTTCGATTTTTTATTTTTCCCATGTTTAGGATGTTATTTTGAGCAACGTTTATTCTTCAAAAAACTTTACTTCTCTTGATTTATGTTTTTCTTGTTTTATTTTTAGTATTTTAATTTGCATTTATCTTGTTTAGTTTATGTTTGTTTTTGGTAGTATTTGGCCTTTTCTACCACCTCCTATCATTACATTTTGCTTATCTTCTTTTTTCTTGTTTTACAGACACATTTTCAATTTTTTGCTTGTTTTTCACATTTTCTGCTCTAAAATGGAACTATTGTCATTTAAGTTGTAAAAAAATGCGTAGAGGCATAATATGGGACACTAGAAAATTTCTGCATACTTCTTTTTACTTAAAATAAAGGTTATGTTAGTAAAAAACACAGCTAAAGTTGGCCTCTAAACAATTACATTTTTAAAATCATTGGCAAACTCACATATACGGAGAAAAAAAAGTTCCCAAAATCGTGAATGAATGCTTATTCATGAAAATGGAAACATCGAACAAAGTGTTCAAATCCCATTGTACGATTTTTAAAAACGTACCATGAAATTTGAACACTTTGTTCATGATTCCCATTTTCATGAACGCTTGTTCACGATTTTAGGAACTCTTTTTTCCCCGTGTAAAACAAGTTAAACTTCCAATTCATAAATTTTCTAATTTTATAAGAGTTCTTCTTTAAAATGCTTTTTAAAGATCTAAAATTGGTTGAATAATGGATTTTTGACGACTTTTTTAACAAAAAAAAACAAAATTCGGGAGTTACACATACTTTTTCCGATTTTGTGTAAACAGAAAACATCATTTCGTAAATATTTGTTTTTCTTGATCTATTAATTTTTGATTCATCTATTGAGTAGTTTTCTCCATTTTCATAAATCGAATTTGCTTTGTATTTTTTTTTATTTGGATAAAATTTCGTCCTTGTATGCCGTTTGTCAGAAGAAGTCATTTTGCATTATTATTTTTCCTATAGAATTTTCCATACAATTTTGCAGACTGCCCAAGTAACATTTTTTTCCAGGAGTCCTACAAGAGCTCTTCAAGATAGCTACGGCATAGCAGTTTGGACCGCGGTAGGATAAAATTCTCTTCAAAACTTCTTCAGGAGTTTGGAAGAGTACTTGAGGAGATTTTTATCCTACCGCGGACCAACCTGCTATTCTGTAGCTATCTTGAAGAGCTCTTGTAGAACTCCTGGAAAAAAATGTTGCTTTGGTCATACAAAAAATGAATAACTTTGTAAATACATGAAATTCTTTATCTAGAGAATGAATTTTCTGGTCGATATGGTGTTTTCGGCAAAGTTGTATTTTTTTTAAATAAAATGTTGAAAAACGTTTGAAAAAATTCAAAATCATTTTTAAAACATTAATCAATTTTGCATTTGAAAAATATTTCATATTTATTTTGATAAAATTTACCGTTCTGAAGATAAAGCCTTTTTTGTGGATATTATTTCCATTTCTTTTAGTTTTTTTTATTTCAAAAATACTTCTTGAAAAAAGCAACCTCTGAAATATGTTTTTATGATGAGCTGAAAAAATTAAAAAAAATCTTTCTGAGACATTGATCATCGGACTGTTATAAAATAGAATTCAAATCGATGAAAATGAGTTTTTTTAAGTGTTACCTAATTAGACTATAGCTTTCAACTGACGATATCTCAACAACTAGAGGTAAGATTTTCATTAGAAAAACTAAACTTTTGTGAAATCAAACAATATCAAATCTTTGACTTAAATGCGGTCACAGAACTCGAATTTGATGTTCATTGTAAGAAAATAAAACAAACAAAAACTTTAAACCTTCGGATAATCGAGGCTTCGGACAATCAAGTTTGAACTGTTATCATTAAAATATATTCCAAAACAGTAAACAACAAAGTGAACAGAAATCCGAACAATGAAGTTGTTTTTATGTTCGTTTTCTTAAAACAAATCTGCCCTGATTACTGCAATCTCACACCATCCTTCCATGGCTCAAAAACCAAAACAGAACAAAACCAAAAAAAAAAGAAATCACCCGCGAATCACCTCATTACAATTAGCATCACGTAGCAATTTTCCGCTTACGCTCATACGCCCTCCCTTAAACCCGGCCCCGGAAAAAAATCTGTGCCGCTGCCACTAATGCTACCACCACGACTGGATATGACTTTATGCTCTGTGCTCGCGTGGCGGTGGCGGCCACCCTCAGAAACACTCCTCCCGGGGTTCGGATGTCCGTGGTTCTGCGCCAGACACCACAAAGCAAATCCAGATAAATATGCAAAGCAGCAAGGAGTAGAACAGAACAGAGCAAAAAAAAAAGGCAGAGACAACTGTCCACAACAGGACATCTAGCACTCTGGTCATGGCCAGTTCCCGCGGGAATTGGCCGCACTCTCTTCGTGTTGCAGCAGCCAAAGTGTGACAGTCGAACATGTTGATCAGGGCATTCAAAGGACGTTTTCTGTTCTCTCTTGGGGAGGACTTGAATGTTAACAATTAGTTTTTTCGTGTTTTTTTTAATTTTATTGTTGGTGTTATTTTATTCGAAATTTCGTCAATAATCAACTTGAAAAGAAGTGATAAAATTCCTTCAAGGTGGATTTACTCCATTTACCAGCGTGATCCGATTTCTCGTGCCGCACACAAAAGGAGCAAATTTCGAAAAGGAAAAGTTTTCCTCTCGCGCGCGCTTTCCTCGATAACCGCGCGGAAAACGCGACTCGGTAGGGAAAATCCTCCTAACGGATAGTCGCCGCCCCGCCGCGAGTCGCGTTTGCGCGGGTGGATGAATGAATGTTGGGAGGCAGGTCATGTTTTGCACATAGTTTAAAAAGTTAAATAAATTTTTCCATCCGACGTCGCGCGAAAAATGGTGGTTTCGATGGTGTGCAATAAAAATGAGTTCCCAGCCAGTTTTTTTTTGTTTGCAATTTTGCTGCTTCGTCTTTTTGTGAAAGCACTCGATGAAACTATGTTGAGGATCGAGGTGTATGGGGTTGTTTGTTTGTTTGCTTGTACCGCAGGACCTGTGACCAGCTTAGTCCAGCTTTTCCTATCATTGATCATGAATTTTTAAACTTCTGTAATGGTAGGTAGCAAAAGTACTCCCAAAAAAGTGATATTGAGGAAAATTAGAAGCGGTTCTTAGAATACATCCTAAATAAATATTCAAATTTAAACTCATAAAGTAGAGTGAGATCTGTATAATTTCATTTCTAAGTGATGTCATTCAAAATATTATCAAATTTCTTACTTCAATCATTGGAGTTACCATAGATTTGTTTTTCGCCAAACAGTTTCCACTCAAAAAATATACTCAAATTAAAAGTATGAAATGATGTAATGTTATCGTTTCAAATAGCATTCTATGCATAATTTTGTAAATAAAAAAATATTTTTTTAATAACTCTGCAATATAACTCTAAAGTGTTAAAAAACATGAATTTATTTGTAAAAATTGCTTGAAACTATTGCTATTATTTTGTTTCGAAAGAGAGTATTGCAGGCTTCAAAAAATCCTTCGCGTTTGCATGAGTATTTGTTACAACATGTACTCTACAAGCTCTTTGAGTAATATTAATTAAATTAAAAGAATATCTTAAAAATAACTTTCCATTCAAAAAAATTTCACAATTCAGGATGAGTTCAACATTGTATTTTTTATAGTTATTCAGATGGAGCAATTTTAGGCTTTTTGAAAGTTTTGAATTTTGAGATCACTCATCTCAAATCGATGCAACACATTAAAATACACAACATTTTAGCGAATTATTAGATATTTTTATTTTAGTTTTGACTTCTAGAAATTTGGCCTGAAATTTGAAATATATAATTTTTATTTTTTACCAATTTTAGTATCGTTTCATAGAGTTAGGTGAAGATCAAATTTTGCTGTATTTTGCTCTCTTGATTTTTTTAAAATAATTTATTTGGGAAAACTGAAAAATCAACTGAATGTATTAAAAATTGTAAATTCAATGCTTTTATTCATTTAATCAGAAATGAACCGTAAACTGTGTGAATCATTTAGAAAATTATATTCTAAATAGTTTGGATAAATATCTAAATACTTTATTTGAATAACTATACATGAGATTATTAAACAAACTAAACAGTTGTGGATTTCGCTTGGTTTTTTAACACCCTTTTCATAGATCTGAGAACTAATACAAAAGAAACGGAAAATCCAAATCTCTATACAACCACAAAAAAAAAAAACAAATTTTCAACATGTTGACTCGAAAAATAAAATTGAATTGATTAATAATTTATGTTGACATTTGATTACAAATACATCAAAAGATAATAAAATTGAACATTAAAATCCTTTTTTACAATATGCCAAAATATACCAGATTGTTTTATGATAGGCCAATAAAAAAATATTTTAAGCTTTCAACACCACTCCCACCTCTCTCATAAAAAATTTAACAAAAAATTAGGGAGCAAAACTAAATTAATCTGAATTTTCATTGAGCATCCTCGTGCAATAAATTGTTAACTATTTATGTACAGTGTATTTCATTTTACTAGTCGTTAAACGTTTTCGTTAGCATAGATTTATTTAAAAAAATCAAACTTTGGAACATGCATGAAATTTTAAAATTAGTCTTTTTAATTCTATTATAATTTGTGCTTACCTTACCTTTTATGTGTTTAATTTGAAATGGGGTTAAACATGTGCTTCATTAAATTCAACTAAAAAAAACAAAGACTTAAATCGTATGATATAAAATAAATTTGGTACGAAGCATTAATAATCAGACAGATTTCGGTCATTCGTTTTGCCTTCCTCACTGAGGTAAGGCTATAATCCTGCTCTAAAAATGAACTTTGCATAAAAACGTCGTAGACCCACCTTCATGTATACATATCGACTCAGAATCGAAAACTGAACACATGTCTGTGTGTATGTGTGTGTGTATGTGTGTGTGTATGTGTGTGTGTGTATGTATGTATGTGACCAACAAACTAGCTCATGTTTCTCGGCACTGGCAGAACCAATTTGACCCGAACCTGTTGCATTCGACTTGGTTTAGGGTCCCATAGATCGAGTTTTATACAGATTGAAGTTTCGATAAGTAGTTCAAAAGTTATGTATAAAAATGTGTTTTCACATATATCCGGATCTCACTTCAATGTATGTAAACTATGTCCGGGTCCATCATCCGACCCATCGTTGGTTAGGTTATCAGGAGACCTTTCCAACGAGCCTAAAACATTGAAGATCTGGCAACCTTGTCTCGAGATATGCCCACTTAAGTGATATTGATGTACTTTTTGGAAGCCGGATCTCACTTAAATGTATGTAAACTATGTCCAGATCCACCATCCGACACATCGTTGGTTAGGTTATCGAAAGACCTTTCCAACGAGTCCGAAACATTGAAGATCTGGCAACCCTGTCTCGAGATATGTCCACTTAAGTGATATTTATGTACTTTTTTTTATTCCGGATCTTAAAAATATATGAAATTTTTGTACAATTCCATCATATCAGCCATTGTTGGTAATAAGTGAGGAAGGCTCCAACCACATAGGTGGATTAAGTTAGTTTTTTTTTGTATTTTTGCACAATCGTGAAATTTTTCGATATTTTCTAAAACAATGTTTTCAAATTTTTTATATCAAGACTAACGTTTCAAAAGGGCCAAACATACAATATTAGGCCCTTCTAAAATGTTAGTCTTGGTTTAAACAATTGGAAAATATTTTTTTTCGTTAAGATTGTAAAATCTTACGAATGTTTCATATTTTAACATTGTAAATCAGACCATTAGTTGCTGAGATAACGACATTAGAAATGGTGGGTTGTTTGGGTGGGTCTTAGAAAACATCAATTTTCCTGTTTTCAAACCTTTGCATGGCAACATCTCAGTAACTAAGGGTCGTATCATCAAAGTTCAAAGAGCAAAATATAGAGAATTTGCTCAGCCCTTCAAAAAAATTTTTTTTCAGAAGTGGGCAAACATGGGCACTAATTTAAAAAAATTGAAAAACTGCGACTATTTTCAAAATATCACATAAAATTGGCTTTAACTTGAAAACGATTCACTTTATTAAAATTTCGCTAGAGTACTTATTGATTGCAAATTTGATTTAAAATCGAAAAATGATGTTGAAAAAATTTTTTGCGACCAATATTCCGATTTTTGAAAAAAATAGTATTGATTCAAAAATTCATAACTCGGTCGAAGATTTTTTGCACAACCTGGAAATTTCTGAAAAGTTGGCATTTGATGTCCTGTAAAACATATCAAAAAATAAAAATAGTGTTTTTTTTTGCAAATCAAGTTTTAGTGACAACAAGTGAAATTTAAAAACACCAACTTTGCCCAAGACACCAAATCGATTAAAAAGATACAGATACAGAAAATTACGAACAATCATTACTGTACGAAAAAATATAAGTTGTAGATTCTTGGAAAATGGTAAAAAAAATGTCTGAATAACATTCTAGTATGATCCAAGTTTCACGAGTGCTCAAGGAGTTCTTTTCCATTCGGTAAACAAAGCTTCTGAATCAAATACATGAAAGCGATCCTCCAAACACATCTCAGCTACTAAGTACCATCGTCTACTTTACAATGACAATCCATACATCATGACCCACATAACACCCACAGACGCTATTGTTTTCGCCCGCTGAAAAAGTGTGCCCCCAAAACTCGACCACAATCGAGCCAAATGTTTGCGAAAGCCCATAAATAAACTCTCTCTCCGCTCTAGCATAGGTTTCGGCTAGCTGTTTTCCCATTCGCCCAAACATCAAACAAAGTAAAACAAAGCAAACAGATTGTTTACTTTTTCCCCCTGTCCCCAAACCCACTATTGTGTGCCGGCCACTGGACATAAATTGGCGAGCCACACAGGCTTCTCCCAGGCACACTTTTTTCCGGGTGTTGCAAAACAAGACACACGCTCCTCGGGGAAAACAACCAACTTTTCCCACACTGAGAAGACAGACACAAATGAAGAGTAATACTGCCACTGCTAGTGTTACTTGATTGCAGTTAATTTGTGGGTGCTACTAACGAGGCTTCTGAGATCTTTTTAAGGGTGGAGTAACAGAAGGACAGTGGGTCAATTTTCCTGTTGCCCGTCTACCCTCAACATCAATTTTTCCTGCACAAAAGGTAGCAGCACAACATAACCCCACCGAAAACCGACAATTTCAATGGCAAATTTGGTCTCGTTACAAAGCACATATCTACAGCACGAACCAGAAAGAGTAAACAACTTGATTTCACCGCCCGGAAGTGTGCGCAGGAAGTTGGGGAAGAAGGAAAGTGGCCAACTGGCAGACACCGGAGCGACGCGACGGGGGGTAATTCCTGCCCCGTAATAATGACATGACGTTTATAAATTATCTACAATATAAATTTGCACCATTTTTCAACCCCCCCTCCTCCCCTCCCCCCTCTGAATTTGCTCTCTATTGTGTGAAGAAGACTATTCAGTTCTTGGTCTGCTTTTTGCATACAATTTGGAGTTGGGGACTCGACTTTGTTAAGTTTTTCTTTCGAGTAGTTGGTGGAAAACTGCTGCTGAGGTGGGGAATCGGAGTAGGATGAGTCTGAAAGATTTAAGGCTCACCCGAAAATTGAGTCCGAAATGGGAACTTACTGGCACATTTTGGGTGAGTTTTTTTTTTCATTCGTTGTCTTTTGATTATAATGACGTCTCAGATTCTATTCAGAGTATAGTTTGTCAGGATTTGAAGTTGGTTTTGAGGGGTGGCCTTTACATTGTTTGGGAATGTTCTATTGTTTTCGGACAATAAGTTCGAAATTGATTGTACGTTAACAATATTGGGAAAGAGGTGCTTTTTGTTGGTAAACTTTTAGCTGGAGCGGAGAATTCAATCAAATTGAGTCTTTTTAATCTGGATCGAGAAAATAGATGATTTTATTCTAAAAACTAGCTTAATCCACCTATGCGGTTGATGCCTTCCTCACTTTTTACCAAAAATGAGTATATGAGTGGTTTCATCATTTTTTTAGATCCAGAAAAAAAGAACACAATGTATAACTTATGTGGTAATAACTCGATACAGGGTTGTCAGTTCTTCAATGCTTTGGACTCATTGGAAAGTCCTTTCAATTACCTAACCAACGATGGATAAGATGATGGATCCGGACATCGTTGACATACATTTAAGTGAGATCCGGCTTCAAAAAAGTACATAAATATCACTTAAGTGGTCATAACTCGAGACAGGGTTGCCAGATCTTCAATGTTTTGGACTCATTGGAAAGGCCTTTCAATTACCTAACCAACGATGGGTTGGATGATGGATCCGAACATAATTTACATACATTTAAGTGAGATCCGGCTTAAAAAAAAGTACATAAATATCACTTAAGTGGTAATAACTCGAGACAGGGTTGCCAGATCTTCAATGTCTTAGACTCATTGGAAAGACCTTTCAATTACCTAACCAACGATGGATCGGATGATGGATCCGGATATAATTTATATACATTTAAGTGAGATCCAGCCTAAAAAATGTACATGAATACCACTTAAGTTGTAATAACTCGAGACAGGGTTGCCAGATCTTCAATGTTTTAGACTCATTGGAAAGACCTTTCAATTACCTAACCAACAATGGATCGGATGATGGATCCGGACATCGTTGACATACATTTAAGTGAGATCCGGCTTCAAAAAAGTACATAAATATCACTTAAGTGGTCATAACTCGAGACAGGGTTGCCAGATCTGCAATGTTTTGGACTCATTGGAAAGGCCTTTCAATTACCTAACCAAAGATGGGTCGGATGATGGATCCGGATATAATTTATATACATTTAAGTGAGATCCAGCCTAAAAAATGCACATGAATACCACTTAAGTTGTAATAACTCGAGACAGGGTTGCCAGATCTTCAATGTTTTGGACTCATTGGAAAGGCCTTTCAATTACCTAACCAACGATGGGTTGGATGATGGATCCGAACATAATTTACATACATTTAAGTGAGATCCGGCTTAAAAAAAAGGACATAAATATCACTTAAGTGGTCATAACTCGAGACATGGTTGCCAGATCTGCAATGTTTTGGACTCATTGGAAAGGCCTTTCAATTACCTAACCAACGATGGGTTGGATGATGGATCCGAACATAATTTACATACATTTAAGTGAGATCCGGCTTAAAAAAAAGGACATAAATATCACTTAAGTGGTCATAACTCGAGACAGAGTTGCCAGATCTTCAATGTCTTGGATTCATTGGAAAGGCCTTTCAATTACCTAACCAACGATGGGTCGGATGATGGATCCTGACATCGTTTACATGCATATAATTGAGATCCGGGTATTTGTGAAAACACATTTTTATACATAACTTTTGAACTACTTATCGAAACATCAAACAATTCAATAGCGATGTATGGGACCCTAAACCAAGTCGAATGCAACTGGTTCGATCAAAATCGGTTCAGCCAGTGCTGAGAAAACTCAGTGAGAATTTTGGTCACATACATACATACACACACATACACACACACACACACATACACACACACATACACACACACAGACATTTGTTCAGTTTTCGATTCTGAGTCGATATGTATACATGAAGGTAGGTCTAGGAGCTTTTAATAGAAAGTTCATTTTTAGAGCAGGATTATAGCCTTACCTCAGTGAGGAAGGCAAAACATGTTTTTTTTAATTTATACTCTTCTAACAGTTTTTTGTCTAACCAACCAGAAATAAATTATTTTAAGGCTTGTGATTTATTTGTTATTTATTAGAAATTTACAGAAATGTGTTTGGTCACAAAAAATAAAACTTCTCGTTTTTCTCGTAACCATTATATTATTTGGATGAAGAATGCAAAGCAACCAAAACCTTTCTGATCGAATCTGGCAACAATGCGATTGAATTTAATTTAAAGTCAATATTTTTATTCAATCTGTTTCAATCTTTGAAAAAACTAGTTTAGTTAGAATAATAAATAATGCGTAACATTATTTAAAAGAAGTTAATTAATATTTGAGAAAATTAGTTTGAAAACTTGTTGCAAAACAAGATAAATTCTTTAAGGTAAATTACCAAATTTTTTCGAAGGTTTTCTTCAACAAAAAATACTTTTTATCATTTTTTATTTTGATTTTCACTTGTAATTTACTAAGTTATTTATCTATAACTAGAGATAGTACGTTAAATTTTCCCGAATTTTTAATTTCCCGGGAAACGGATTTTTTTTGTTCCCCGGGTATAAAATCTGTTTTCAATACAATGCATTGCAATGCATTGGTGGTAATTTACACATCAATCTATAAAAAAGAAGGTAAAAATTATTTTCTTTAATCTTTGTGGTGCTTTGGATTTTAAATGAACCACATTTTTTACTCCAATATGTTTTGAATCAAATATTTAAGATTCTTAAAGAATTTCATGCTTTATATTAAACATATTTTACAAATTATCTAGAGAAAATCGAGACTATAGTCTGAATGTTGTTTTGTTCTGTTCCTGTTTTAACCGAAATCAATAAAATTAGCAAAAAAATGGCTTAAACAGCTTTATTAATTCGTTATATTAGCCTGATTCTTCAAAGATGCCGCTGTTTGATGAAAAATAACTAAATATGACAACTTAACAAGTCTTTTAAGAAATGTATTAAATTAAGAAAAGAAAAAGCGTGCAAGCGCTTTGCAAATATGTAAACTAAAATTTTAGCAATTTTCCCTAACGAGTCAAATTAATGCTGATGTATGTCGAGTAAAAATTTGAATGCTTTAAAATTTTTGTCGATTATTAAGTTTTTTAATGCTCATCCATTTCCACAACCATAGCTGAATTTCCAGACGAAAATTTGTTTTTTATTTTCAATTTTAGGAATTCTTGGGACAAAATAAAAAAAATTGAGATTCTCGAATTGAAGAAGGTCGTAAGTGTTTTAAATATTTTTGTAATTCGGAATTTAAATATTTCTGTATCTCGAAGCCGTTACATCGTATCAGAAAGTGGTCAGCGTCAAACTTGAAGGAAATTGGCGGGCTTTCCGAAAAAAATACACTGACTGAAAAAAACATTCCACTTTTAAGTTTAAAAGTCAAATTTGAAGGTAAACCCACGAATTTTTTTGTTATTTTTTTAAAAGGCTAAAATGTTACAAAAAAACTCATGATAAATAAAGGATGGAGCAACTCACAAAAAAAAAAAAAAAAAAAAAACGAAAATCATTTACTGAAACTGTGTTTTTTTTCAAAAGTGCTCTAAACATCAAACCCGAACACGAGAGTCGGTTCTCCAGACAATTTTACATAATAGTCTCCATATTGACCATTGCAATGCAATGACAATGCATTGTCCTAAGTTTAATCCTTGTGAAGTTACAGCGGTTTAAAAAAAAAATGATGAAAAAATAAGTTTTATGATGGTTTCTGGCAATTTCTTAATGACAGACTTGATTTTTCAGTCTCGAAAATATTTTTACCGGATAGCTCGTCCAATTTTCCATAAAATTGACTTCGACCACTAGTTTCTAAGCTTTTCTGAAGTATAATTTTACCCGTAATTTTAATATTTCGGACAGTTTTTGACAAAATTTCAATTTTTCAACATGTATTGTATATAAAAATTTTAATAAAAATCTTCACTCACATGACCAAAATATTCCAGAATCTTTTTTAACTGCTTTGAATTAATTTTTTTATGTTTTTAATGACGCATTATCTAAGGATTACGCAATGTCAACATCCTGCTTTTTAAATATGAGCTGTTATCAACTGAAAACAAACAACTCATAGTGCATCGTCAGCGCGTTACGCTAATAGATGTGAAAAGAAATTTCAAAATCAACGCGTTACTATTTCAAAACAAAAAGAAAGAGAAGACTTTACACAATGTAAACACAACAGAAGAAAGAAATCAACATCATGAAAAGGGGAAATGCAAATCCAACCGAATGATACGGCGCGTTCCGGCTTGGAGTGAAATAAAAAAGAAACACAAGCAAACAAAACAATAGAGAAGGGGGGGGGGAGGAAAAACCTCCCCACCAAACAATGGGACGCCTCGTCAGAGGGATGACTAATGTAGTGGGAGCGGTAAGGATTTCTTGTATTTTGCATTTTCTTTTAAATGAAAATCAGCCTTCTTTCAGCGAGCAAAAAAAAGTAGCTTCTCGCGATGAATCGTCACCATTTCGCAAAATTGTAACGACAGTCGAGCCACAAAACCGCAGAGCCTTGTGGTTGATTTGAGAGGGGGACCGTGGAATTAGACAGACTGACGCAGATGGTATCGTTTCCGGGGGAGGTTGAAACACATGTTGGTGCGAAATGTTCCTCCTCGGAGGGTGGAGAAGCTTTCAGGATGCGCACAAATGGGAGGAAAAAGCACTGCAAACACATGAATACAAATGAAAAGCTGCTGCTGGAAAGCCAAAGCGTTGTGTGCGGACAAATTCCTGGGAAAAACTATGGCCATAGTTTGGAGAATGAATATAAAAAAGCGAGATTCTGGTTCTGCTTTTGAAAGGATAAACGCTGCTTGATGAATGGATTATCGCTGTTGTGTGTCCGGGAAGGCAAAAACCACAGCAGCAGCAGCACTCTAAAACGAAGAATTAATTAATCAAAATGATTCAATGCTGGTACACTTGAGTGTACAACAGTTGGCGAACACGGTACAGTTAGGCTTTGATGTTTCCAATGGGAATTGAGATCATAAAATTTTAATATCATGCTTTTTGAATTTCCAACTTGACTTACATGTTTTTTTCCTCTTTTTCTTATTCCAGGTAAACACAATTAAATCATCAGCTTAAGATTCTGTGAGAGGTTAGTTATCCGTGTAAAATATCAATAAAAATTTCAACCATAATTTGCTTTAAAAAGCTGTCATCCCTGTTTCATAAATTATTTCGTTTGTAAAATCTGCGCTCATTAAATTTCCCCAGCTAGTTCCTCCTGGCAATTGAAGCTTAGTTAGCCCAGGCAGCGCTGTAACTAACCACCTTTCATCTTTCCAGCCACTACTCGCATTACGTCCATAGTGCTGCCAGCATCCCTTGCTAGGACCCAACTCAAGAGCGCTGCCTTGAGTTCCATATTTTTTTTGCATCTTTGAACCCGGGCCACTTTGAACAAACCCCGTCGTCGTCGTCGTCTGTCACCGAGCTGCTTGGCCGCTTGGTTCTCTGCATTTTATTACTTTTATCCCTGGATTTCCGTCTGTTCCGTCCACCACGGTGCCTGGGACCACGGTTTAATCGCATCGCCACCAGGCGATGATGCTTTTGGTTCTTGGGGTTTTGCCTGTTGATTCCATAGGAAATTGCAAAAATTTTTATTATTTTTATTTGTCTCGAAGTCTCGGTTAACCAATGTATTGATTATCAGAAGTTTGATTGTTCGAGGATTTCTTAGGATTTTTGGATAGTCGAATCATGTACTAACAAATTTGTTTGTTTGTATTTTGAGTTGTCTGAGTTCTACGACTCCATTTTAGCCTAATTTTTAAGATGTTAATTGCCAATGAAACAGGCAAATGCATTCCCTCAATATTTCATCACAGACATTTTGGTCGGCATCTTGGATTTTAAATTTCCAAATAAAAACATCGCAAAATGAGACAACTACACAAAAAAAATCGTGATTCGATTGACGAAGCTTGACGCCCGATACACAACTTGATTTGGCAAAAAAGGGGCTGAACTTTGAAGGTCTGTAACGAGCTCCAGCTTACTCCAAATTTCAATGTTATATGTACAAAAAGATCTGGTCTACACGTTATATGTACAAAAAGATCTGGTCTACACGCCAGTGATGTTTAAAATAAATGTTTTTGTGGCCATAGTGCCTCAACAGTTCACATTAAAAAAAAATAAAAATAAAAAATAAAACACTAGTCAAATCCCAATTAATATTCAAATGCAAAGCGCCAGCTCCTAATACGTCTCGAAACGAAACTATTGGCACTACGCCCCCCGGGGCATGGCCTTCGTGGGATTTCTGCTCCAGCGCCTCTGACGAGACAGGAGAAACCGGGACCGACGTTTTACTTCACCATCCGATAGAAGCTCAGTGGATAAGGCGGGAATCGAACCCGCGTCTCATAGCATCATCGGGATCGGCAGCCGAAGCCGCTACCCCTTGCGCCACGAGACCCAACTACGTCTCATTAAGCTCATATTTGGGATTTTGGCTTAGTATGCCCACCAAAACAAGCCCCTGAACGCCTGCCAAAAAGTCATTTTTGTTACACCCTATTGTATGTGCTCTAAAAATTGCTTTCCCTATTCAGGCTGTTGTCCCGATTAACCCCAGTTGACGGTTTTCTGCAAATATTTAAACGGTATCACAACTGTATCGATGTGAGCAATATTTGTGATACTTGTTGTTTCTAAATATTGAAAATAAGACTTAAAATTTTTAACTAGGTTGAAGTTCCAGTTATTTAAGGTGAAATTTTTCGACAAATCGTCAGCTGTGTGCTATATTGTGACATAGACCATTTTAGTCGAAAATGAGTTAATGATGACGTTTTGCTATACTTAACAAACACTACAAGATGCTTTAACCCGATTTTGGAAACTCGCTTCCGTTTCCCGGATATCGCAATACACACTTGTCACACTTGACCAATTTATCATCAAAATGATCGTGCACCCTTGTGACACGTCATACATGGTGTTGGAAAATGTGGAAAATTTTTCTTGTTTTTCACAAACTTATGTTGATACACATTTTTTGAAGGCAAGCAATCTTTTGTTTTTGAAAATATACTGAGTAAGTCGGTTAAACTATTGATTTAAGTCTATTTTAGTTTGTATGGAAATTCTGTGCACACTTGTGACACGTAGTACAATTTTACTTTCGAAACACACTTGTGACACGAACCAAATTAGTTGAAACTTGGAGCGTTTGTTAAGCGATAGTATACAAACCGATTGCTTCAAAAAGTTTGGCTCTACCATTCGTAGTTTTGAAAATATTTATCATCAAACGTTAAAAATCGATTTTCTCGAAAAGTACTAAATGGTCGTTGTCACAAGATAGCACACAGCTGACGAAGTGTTAATCTTTTATAAATTTGAAAATACTTTGTTAAGGAATAGTACCCCAAAGAAAAGGGTTTTACAAAATTACAACTTTTTTAAATTTGTTGATCGGACTACTGATTGCTAAGATGGGCTGTATCTTGAAGCTTAAATTTGGTGAAAGATTAGTTTTTTAGTCTCTTCTTATAAGCCCTCATTTTTTACTGTCTCGAAAACAATCGGTTCAATTTATAATTTTAATTTTTTTTATAGAAAATATAGCTTCAGAATTTTTTTTAAGATTCCGAAATACAAAAAATATCGATTACATCAGATATTTTTTTTTTGTTGGAACTTGAGCCTTAATTTTTTTTTATGTTTGGAATTTTCAAAACTAATAATTTTATTTTTTTTGTGAAAAAACAAGTTTGAGAAGTTTGTTATTTTTAGAATTCATCAAAAAAAAATATATTTTTTGTAAAGCATTTAGCCTTAAAAGTTGTTCAGTATTTCAATATTTCAAAAATATTTTAATCGCATCAGAATTTTTTTTAAGATTCCAAAAACCAGATAAATTAAAAAAAAAATAACGGTAAAAAAGCAAATTTTGAATAATTTACAAATTCAAAAAAATATCGAATTTTTCAGAAAATATATATTTTTTGTGATAATTTAAGCTTATAAAGTTTTTATTTAAAATTTCGAAATTTCAAAAATATTTTTTTCGAATGCATCAGAAAATTTGATGTTTTGGAGAAAAACAAATTTTAGAAGTTTGTTTTTTATCGAATACATCAGAAAATTAATATTTTTTTGAAATTCAGCCAATTTATTTATATTTTTACAAGATTTCAAAAATATTTTATTCAAACGCATCAAAAACTTATTTTATTTTTGTTAAAAATTCAAGCTTTAGAATTTTGTTAGGATTCCATTATTCAAAAAATTTAAAATTTGTTGATTTTTTGTGTGAAATATGGTTATGAGAAATTGAGTTTTAAAAGCTTTTTAATATTTAGATTTTTTTCTTTTTTCAAATGCAAAATATTATTTTAATGTGAAAAATTAAGCATTTGGATTTTGTTAATATTTCAAAATTTCAAAAATATTTTTTTCGAATGCATCAGAAAATTTGATGTTTTGGAGAAAAACAAATTTTAGAAGATTGTTTTTTATCGAATACATCAGAAAATTCATATTTTTTGAAATTCAGCCAATTTATTTTTATTTTTACAAGATTTCAAAAATATTTTATTCAAACGCATCAAAAACTTATTTTTTTAAATAAAAATTCAAGCTTTAGAATTTTGTTAGGATTCCATTATTCAAAAAAATGAAAATTTGTTATTTTTTGTGTGAAAAATGGTTATGAGAAATTGAGCTTTAAAAGTTTTTTAATATTTTGATTTTTTTCTTTTTTCAAATGCAAAATATTATTTTAATGTGAAAAATTAAGCCTTTAAATTTTGTTAATCATCGGGACTGGCAACACCAGCCAGCAACAGTCAACTGTTCGGAGCTCCTCAAACTTTTTCGATTTTTTCGCCGTAATTAACAGTGTTTACCCGCGAGTTTGCTGCTCCAGCATGCCAAGGGCCAGCCGTGGCCGTGGCAGTTCGAGTGCGGCCTCGAAAAACCCGCGAAGTTCATCTTCCGGCAGAGTGCAGAAAGGTAAACACACCAACGCCGCATCGACCGCCATCGTGCACGGGAGCGTGCCCAGTGACGTCACCGATCCATTGTTTTTACACGTGTCATACCGCCCACGTGAGTCCCCAGTACGGACGAGACAATCGACCCGGGCATCCGGAAGCACTTCCGGCCAGCAGCAGCAGCAGCAGTCCACCAGCACTACGACAACAACCACTTCCAACGTTCCCACCAGCAACGAATTTGAGATGCTGAGTGGAGAAGAAAACAACACCGCCAGTGACAGCAGTAGTGCTAGCGACGACGATGACTATGATGAACTTGCGCGCAAGCAAGAAAAGAAGAAAAAATGCAACTCTCCGAAGGAACGACGTCCACCTCCAATTTTTGTTTTGGAAACGTTGGCAGACGATATTGACGAGTTGCTTGAGGGACTCCAATATTGTCTGAAAATTAGTAAAACTTCAGTGCAAGTTATTACGCACAATAAACAGAATTTCGACCTGGTGGTGAAGAAGTTGAAGTTGCGAAACTTCAAATTCTTCACATTTGATCCTGCAGAGAAGGTCCCAGTGAAGATCGTCCTTCAGGGATATCCGGACCGCCCGATCTCCGACCTGGAAGAACACCTGACGAGCGTCAAGGTTAAGCCTCGAGAAATAAAGGTGCTCTCGAAATCGACAACGGTGACAGGTACGTACACCTTGTACCTCCTGTACTTCGATCGCGGGTCCGTCAAAATCCAGGACCTACGGCGGATCAAAGCACTGGACGGCTTCTTCGTGACGTGGCGATTCTACACGAAGAATCCGGCCGACGCAGCGCAATGCCACCGCTGTCAAAAATTCGGACACGGTTCTAGAAATTGTAATCTTCCACCCCGGTGCGTAAAGTGCGGTGAGACCCACTTTACCGAAAGGTGCAATCTTCCGCGGAAAGACCAGCTGGGGGAAAACGCCCAGCAGCACAAAGCGCGCGTCAAGTGTGCGAACTGTGGTGGAAACCACACGGCGAATTTCCGTGGCTGTGCCGCGCGGAAAAAGTACCTCGAGGAGCAGGACAAGAAGAAGAAAGCGCCAGCGTCCCGCCAACCTCCAAAGACTTCGAGCACGAACGCTGCAGCAGCTGGCGGCGGAGCGGTTCCATCGACCAACCCAGCGTTCCCTCCCGGTTGGGGAGGTTCGTACGCTAGAGTAGCCGCTTCTGGGAGCGGTACTTCACCGGGACAAGCAGACGTTACCGGAGATGACCTCTTCACGCTTCCCGAGTTTTTCGCTCTTGCTGGAGAGATGCTCACGCGCTTTCGTGCCTGCCGGAACAAGGCAGAACAATTCCAAGCTCTTAGTGAGCTGATGATGAAGTACATCTACAACGGATAAGCTGCCGTGTGCAGCGAAGTTTTTCGACGTCAAAAGACAAAACAAACTGTGATCTAGTTTTAAGCTTTTCTATCTCTATCCTTTTCCTTAGCAAATTTCGAAGGTTTTTTTTAAAATAATTTTTCCTTCTGTTGACAAATCCATTGTTAGAATATCCAATTGCATCAAAATGAACTAAAGTACAAATCATAGTTGAAAGGTACTCCAAAACTCTATTAGGTTATAAGAATTACGAAATTGTGAATTGATTATTTACTAATAAAAACTAATTGAATTGAATTAAATTTTGTTAATATTTCAAAATTTCAAAAATATTTTTTTCGAATGTATTAGAAAATTCTTTTTTTTGTAAAAAAACAGGCTCTTGTTTGCTAAGATTCCAAATGAAAAAAAAAAACGATCCGAATGTTTTTTTTTGATTTTTAAAAGGAAGCTTCAGTAGTGACTTTTAATTTAGAAATTGAATAAAATATCGAATAGATCAGAAAATTAAATTAAATTTTAATGAAAAACTAAGTCGAAGATGTTTTCCTAGATCATGCTAGAATTTTTCTAATATCAAACCTCACAATGTTTTTAAAAATTCCAAAAAATTTATATAAACTCAAATGGATCAGAAAATTTTATATTTTCTTTGTGAAATATCAAGTCTTGGAAGTTCGAATAGATCAGAAATGTTTTTAAGCGTTTCATGTTTGAATATTGAAAATAGGACCATTAGTTTCTGAGATATTGGTACTAGAAAATCGAAAGCTGTTTGGATAAGACTTCATAAACATCAATTATCCTTTTTCTTTTATTCGCTGTATTTCAGCAAACAGAGGTCGAATCTTCAATGTCTTAATGCAATTCTACGTGGCCATATTTTGAAAAAGACGTAAATCTGGATCGTGTTTTTTAAAGAAAAAAGTTTATGCGTTATCAATATTTTTTATTTTAACTTTGTTGATCGGACTGCTGATTGCTAAGATAGGCTGTATCTTGAAGCATAAATTTGGTGAAATATCAGTTTTTTAGTATCTTCTAATAAGCCCTCATTTTCTACTGTCTCGAAAACAATCGGTTTAATTTTCAATGTTCAACAAAATCCATTTTTTTTCGAAAGGATCAGAATGTTTTTTGGTGGAAAACAAAGCTTCAGAAGTTTTTTTTTAAGATTCCAAAATACAAAAAATATCGATTAAGAAAAATATCGATTACATCAAATATTTTTTTTTGTAGAAAATTGTGCCTTTAATGTGTTTTTTGTAAATATTTTGAATTTTCAATACTAATGATTTGATTTTTTTGAAAAAAAAAAAAACAATTTTGAGAAGTTTGTTATTTATCAATTAAGCATAAGCATAAGCATAAGCATAAGTAAGGCTACCAACTCTTGCTGAGCAAAAATCCGTATACTTTACCGACATAACACCATGGTATAACAAAAAATGTCAAGGAATTATTTAGATAAATTTGGAATTTTAGAAATAGACATATTTTTGTTAAACGTTTAAAAGTTTACGAAATATCAAGTTTACTTTTACGAATAATATCGTTGTCAGTGTTTTCATGAAAAAATTTCTAGAGCTTTTATTGGAAAGGTCCTATAAATACAAGCACAACACAAGGTTTCCACAAGTTTAAGAAAGCCTTTTGATCTTTTATTTGATAAATATGTTTTGTGAGGAATTTGAAAAGAACAAACATTGACAATCAAGTTTGAACTGAGGAAAACCCGGAAAATCAAACTGACAGATAAATAAAAATGTCTAATTAGCAAAAGCTTTGACCCAATTAAAAAAGAAATGAATTTTTAAAAAGTTGTTAAAATTCCGTACAAATCCGTATTATGCAAAAAATTCCGTACAAAAAATCCGGCCTGTTTAAAATCCGCGGAGAGGGTCGAAAATCCGTACGGTAAGGAAAAAATCCGTACAGTTGGTAGCCTTAAGCATAAGCATAAGCATAAGCATAAGCATAGGTGCCCACCCGCAGTTGCTACTCCGTTATTGACCAGGACCTCCAGAAGTTACATCCACGAGCCGTGGAAGATAAGTGGGAGCTATCTTTCCTCGCTTCGCAACTTCTCAAAGGCCCCTATCAGGCTGATCAATACCGGCGCCGGCCACGACCAGTGGTAGGGTCACGGGGAAGTGGATGGGAATGTTAGTCCGATACTTGAGTGATAGAGACCGCCCAATCGACTGCTTCTCCGACAAAGTATCACATGAGTTTTGAGGGGGTTAGTAGATGGGTATGAGGTCAGGATTCACGAATGGCAGTGATGTGACCATGAGCATTTTGTTTATCGGTTGAAAATTTTAAATCTTAGACAGCTGTTTGCGGAAAGATAAATAAATGATTATTTAGAAAGCTTTTTTAATCGAACGCTTGCCAACCGAGCAGTAGTGCTATGGGCTGGACTTATCAGTATATTTTTACTGTTTCTACAATTAAGATAACGCGAGCAAATTTCAAATCTCTTCGCAGCACACAATACACGACAAAAATGCGAAACAAAAGGCACACACAAAAAAAAAATCACTTTTCACTCCGAATATTTTTTACGACCACGCACTCCTTTTGTCAATTATGCACTCGAAAAAAAAAAAAAAAAAAACAAAAAAAAACAATTTTGAAAAGTTTGTTATTTATCAAATACATCAGAAAATTAATACTTTTTTTTTAAAACATTTAGCCTTAAAGGTTTTTTAATATTTTATTATTTCTTAGATATTTTATTCGCACCAGAATCTTTTGGCAAAAAAAACTAACTTTATACATTGTATAATTATCCAAAATTAAAAAAAAATCTTTGGCTGGCCATATCTTGAAAACGACGCCTATAGTAAATCTGGATCGTGTTTTTTGAAGAAAAAAGTTTATGTGTTATCATTTTTTTTGCGCTATAGTTAAGGATGATGCAACATCTTGTACCAAAGAAAAATTTTTTTTTTCGAAGATTAACTTTATATTTTAGCACATAAACTTTTTTCTAAAAAAACGTATACAAATTTTCAGATTATTTTCCGTGTACATTTATCTGGAAACAACTTTGCTGAAAACACCAAATCGATCCTGAAATCCCTTCTCAACATAGATTTTTTCTAATATTTCAAACTGCACAATTGTAAACTAAAACGCGTGTTTTCTCGGAATACTTGATTTGGGATAATAGGGGAAATATTCTCAATTTCGTCACACTACGCCTTTCCACCTATTCTTGTCACTTTTGCAGTTGTCGCTGTTCAAGCGATATTTTAGAGTACATTAACAATGTAAAGTTGCTTGCTCACTTTTATCTTAGCTAATTATTAATTTCTAATAGTCAAACACACTTTATGGAAGCTGTAATACATGATCAAAGTTCTGTTAAGTCGATAATGGAAATAGGCCGAGGAAGGGTATTTGTCCCTTTAGCAGTGTTTTCAATTACTGGCCAGTTACCGTAAAAGGTTTTGGTCCAAGGACCCGTTTTCTGGAAGTTCCCAATTTTGCACCTTGCGCTGGACCATTAGGAAACAGTCTGGTGTATCCCGGACAAACATCAACTGCGTCCTCTTCTGCTCGGTTTTCAGCCAAAAATCAGCCGCCAACAGAGCTCCCAAGAGTGGTGTGTAATTCGCCAAAAGGCTCTCCCTGCCTCTCAAAGGACCCAAACGAACGAACCAAGGGTAGCTTCGTACCCACAACAAGAGTCATCATCATAATTTTGCCTCGAGATTTGTCGGACCCCCCTCTGGAGGACACTGGATGGTGCGTGTTCGGGCAACCCCCGATGCTCAACGATCCGTTACGCAGTGGGGTGGCGCAAGTGATACTTGAGGCGTTGCCTCCTCTCGGAGGCATCCAGCTTCAACCGCAGATCAGCTCAGCTGGGGAAAAGCTAGTTTCTGAAAGTTTTCATTACGATTCAGTTGAAGCTCGGGTTTCATTTGGGTTTGACGTGAGGATGACCTTAGATACAGTTGGTTTTTGTGATTTTCGTTCAAATTTGGTATACTTCAAAATAGTTTTGTTAGAGATTTGATTTAAAAGTTTTAAATTTAGTATGATTTTGACCACCTCAATTAAGAAAATCTCACTGTCCAAAAGCTATATTAAGTACACAGCGCCCAGCCAGTCAAAGGGACGGCCCCACAGCCAACGAAACGAAACGAAAACGCAAATTGCTTCCTGAAGATGACATCCACTTGTCCTAATCGTTGTCATGTTAATCCGGGTCCGCCTCACACTTTCCTCTTTCCGCCCTGTTGGGTTTGGTCTCCGATATCTTCTTGCTAGCTCTGTCTTATTTGAATTTTCCATTTTCTTAAGGGTCACCTCCGCTTGGATCGATAAGAAGGTATAAAATCAAATTAAATTTATGAGCGTGGCGCCTCCGGCGATGGGATTCGTAATTTATGAGTTCTAGATGTTTAAAGACGTTCAGTTGTGTTAAAATCATGCTCGATGATTTGGCAACCCTGTGCAATATTTTGAATGCTTAATCGAGTTTTAGTATTTGTTTGAAAATTGTTGAAAAGCGAAAAAATGTTCAAAATTTAGTTGAAAAGAACTTCTAAACCATATTAAAAAAAATAATGTAAGATTTTTTGAAAGACATTTGAACATTCTGGGAGCACTGCCATGAGATTTCGTTTATTATTGATGTTTTAGTCTATCTAATTTAAAGAAGGCTTCAGTCACGTGATGGAATTGACTATACTTTTTACTTATTTTAATAAGCTCTATTTTGTCTACTTCAACACAATCCTACCACAAACCTTAGCTGCAGTCGAATTCCTTCCACCCAACCCCGAGACGTCCCACGCAAGGGTTCACACAAAAGTTATTTGTCCAAAGAAACAAAATTTATGGCAGGTGCGAAAGAATTCTGGCGACACTGGCCCTACTTGCTGCTGCTGCGGCCACGGCGGCAGTCAAGAAGTCATAAAATGTTTGTCCTGCCGTCCTCGCCGTCTTAAGGGGGGGTGGCCACCCTATCGGGGTGAAAGGGGACAAGCCCATTTTTTGCCGCGTGGTTGTTGTTTTGAATTTTTTGGTCGTTATTATCACATGCAGAGGGTGGTAGCCTGCATTCGAGGGGGTAAATGTGGTACGAAAAAGATGTTCTGAATGTTCCGAATGCTTTCACCGGGGTGAGGTACTGCTGATATCCATAATTTTGCCATTCTGGCTCGCTCCAAATGCGATTTTCTTGCGATTTTTGCGACTGAGAGAAGGTGTACTTCGCGCAAGAAATCGAGTTTACAGAACCTGGGGAGCAAAAAGGTTGGAGGGAGGGAAAACATCGAATTTATTCGAAGAAATGGCGTTATGTTTTTATGTATGAGTTTCATAACTGAACTCAGGTTTAGGAATGGGTAAAGCAAATATTAGATAAATCGTTTTACCTTTTTTTAATTTTTTAAAGTAATTGATATAAAATAAAAAAAAAATCAATCCACATATTTTATAACCCAACAAAACACACCACCAAAAAATCAGCTAGCATTTGGTTTGATTTCGAAATTTATTGCCTTCGGTGCGCGTTGTTTGCTCGCATCTCAATAAAACTTTTCACCCGACATAACGTGATAAAAGAAAGCTCGACATGGCGCGGGAGGGGAAGTTTTGCTAACTTTGAAAAATTGCAACATCGTCGATAATAAATACATGCACTCACTTTGGCCCCCAACCACCAACCCGGCTGGAATCAATCAGTTTTGCGATCACTTTTTGGTGCAGGTTTATGTTCTGTTGGGTTTGGAGATTTTTCAACGGTTTCGGATTTTCTGAAGGCACAGTGATTCAAGTTTGGATTTTGAAAAGATTTTTTTACGAGTTGAAACAAAATGAAACACTCTCAGTTACTCATACACAATTGCACAGAATTATTCAAAATAACATAAAAACACAAACAGACACTAACAATTTCACACAATTATACTGCCCATGCTCGCATAAATGTCCCATATGCAAAAACAGCAAGCTGAGAAAAACGCATTTGAAGTTTGTCCCATACATAAGGCTACGTGTTAAGTTTTCGCGAAAAAACTGGATTTCCTCCTGATTTCTAGAACAAAGTACTGGATGTTATAGGCTCTTTTGAAAGAGCACGCGATTTTGAACTTAACTGCATCAAAAACTCGAAATCGATGAAAATGCATACGGGACATTTATGCGATCAGGGGCAGTATACCTAATTTAAAATAATTTAACAGCACTACAATGCGTCCCACAAAACCACACAACTTCATAAAAAATCATACAAAATTACACAACCCACACAACTTTAAACAACCTCTAAAAAAAATCACACAACCCCACTGAACCACACACAACCGCACAAAAAAATCACACTAAATCACACGACTTCACACAAAATCATAAAAAATCACACAAACCCACACAACCTCACAAAAAATACAAAAAAAAAATCATACAAAATCACACACAACCTCATACATAATTATAAAAAAAATCATACCAAATCACACAAAACCGCACAATTTCAAAAACAAATCAGACAAAATCAAATAAACAACACAACTTTACACAACCTCACATGAAATCACTACAAATCAGAAAAAAACACTCCGAAATCACACAACCATGCACAAAGTTCAAAAAAAATAAAAACATTATATAAAATCATACAAAGCTACACAACCTCACACAAAATCACAAAAATCAGACAAAATAGCACAAAACCACACAACTTTTAAAAAGTCACAAAATAATCAGACAAAATCACACAAACCACACAACTTTACATAAACTCACATATAACAAATGGCCGGCTAACTCCAGCAATAATGAGACCTCCCTTACTAAAACACCTCAGGGTCGGCCTGTTAATCCGAATTCGGCACAAAAGGGAAACACCTGCTAATACCGTTGAACAAAACACCCACTTTATTCCGGAACTATCCGACAGTTTTATTTCGGCAGACTCAAGCTGCACTTCCTTGTCCTTCCCACTTCCTTAATTTAGTCCTACCTCACACGTCCTCTTCTTCCTTCTTCCTTGGGGCCCCTTTCCGGAACTATCACTGCTGCCGCTGCTCGTTCTCGCCGGCTTCTGCTACTCGCCGTCGTTGTCGCCTCCACGCATCCGGGGCACACTCCACCGGAGCGGAACGCCTTCTTCTGCTCTTCGTGCTCACGGTCAGCTGCTCGAGCTCGTACTCGGACCCTCTCCTCGCCTTCTGCCTCGACGCTCCTGGGTTTGTTGACGGACCCAGGACTTCGGTGGACAAGTCCACCGGATTGCCTGGTTTCCGGCGTCGACGGGTTATAACGGCTGGCAGATTCGGTGGCGGTTATGGTCGCGACAGGGATGTTCCTCGGAACAAAATGGCGGCGTCGCGACCGGCAGTTCCCACACCGGAACGGTGTAGAGTTGCGATCGTCTGGCGTGACGATCGCCGTAGGGGACACTGCGGGTGTCGTGTGGGTCACACGGGCTTCCGGCACCCAGGGTTGGGCTGGCCGATCGGTACGCGAAGCGTACACACCGAGGGGTCTGTAGGGCACAATGGGGCAGCGTTAGAAGATGGCGGAAAGGAGATGGGTTGGCTGTTGCGGGGATTTGTTGTTTTGGGATCGTCCTCTACCTGGTTGTCCAGTTTCTGCGCAGGTTCTCCTGCAGCTTGTCCGGATCTTCCGATCGACGGACCCTTTCCTTCCGGTCTTCCGCGCCGGTTCCACTTCACTCTCACTTGACGGCGAACGTAGCTGGTTCGACCGTCCACTTCTTAAATCACCAGGCAAGTGACCGATCCAATGGCGCAGATTCTCCAGCGTTCCTCAACCTCATCCATCCTTCCCATTTCGCCCCATTCTCATCCTATTTCGCCCTAGCGAATCCATTGTCCTTCTCGTGGCGCTTTCTGGTGGTGACTAGCGCAACTACTCCAGCGTGGAGCGTTGGTAGCGTCCATTGGCGTTGGACCGCTACTCGAGTGGGGATGTTCCGCTCTCCAGCTTTCACAGGGTTCCCTTTCGGCATGCTAATTTACGCGTCGCGGAACAACAGTCTCACCACTCTTGAAGCTAACCGAACCACTGGTTACACTCTCCCCTCGCTCGGGTAAAAAAAATATTAGAACTAATATTTTTTTTAGAAAACACTAGAACTAATATTCATTTTATATTATTCACTGTAAACTTTGAACACTAGCTTACCTCTGAACCACGAAACAAGAACAAAAAATGACTGCACATCTGTGTTTTAACTCAAAGTAACCGGAAATAGTTGAATATTTAGACCTCAGTACTAAGTCAAGTCTGCATACACAAGTTGACAACACTTATATCAGGGACTATGGGTCGGGGTCATAAGTTATCATCGTCAACCTAAGTCAACTCCTCTCAGTTTCAAGGCCGAAACCTGTTACTGACCATCAATGTATATTTAAACTCCGGTCTCCAGCGAACTCCAATCCTGATACATTAACCGACATTGACAACATTTAAATTACAAAAATATATGTACAAGTCAAACAAAATAAATATTTACAAATTAAAATTCAAACAAGCATGCAATTTCTACATTATTACAACATGCAAAATATTTACAAAATTCAGAAAATCAAATTCCAGAATAATTATTTCCACAATAAATTCTTTTACAATCGTACCGAGTCACACCAAGTGACGGTTGATATGTATCAACACGCGCGAGTGTCGAAGATCTCCTTTTCCACTCTACTTCGTTATCATTACCATTCGTATCAGTGTGTGTATGGCTCTCACGATTGTGTGCAAAAAATGTTTGTAATCTTCATGCAAATTTTAAGACAACAACAAAGTACAAATTAAAACAATAAATAATTACAAAAATAAAAATATGTACATACCAATCGGCATAATATTTACAAAATTTGCCAAAAATTTCCATATATTAACCGAAAATTTAATTTGTGCATCAGCACTTTCATGCAACATTGTACGCAAGATCTTATCAAACCTCGATCTAGTACTGCCTTTTCCGATAAATTGATATAAACTGTTTAACTGTATTTGTTATCACTGTTCGGGAAAATTACGAACTGTCAAATGCATCTGTCACACTCTGTCAAAGACGTGTTTATATGTGGAAATGAGGCATGAATAAATGGAATGGTAAGTATCGATGAAATATTTGGTAAAAAAGTTGAGAAATTGCGAAGCAAGTACTCTCCAAATCATGAGGTACCAACATGCTGGTCAAGTACTCGCTGGTGAATGAATCTCATTCATTTTTATCATGTAGTTCATCAAATACAGTGAACGAGAAAAAAAAATGTTCATAACCTCAAACCTAATTGTGAAAATTGATGATTAGATATTATTGGTGCTTTAATTATGTTGTGATTGATATTGATTATTATGTTTCATGATTTTGGTTACTTTCCCGAGACATATGATATTCAGATACTTTTTATGTATTCCAAGTCATTATGCTGAAGGCAAATTATGTGGGTACTGTGATTTCTATTTATGCTTTTATGCTTTTATGCTTTCATTCACTATTTATGGTGGGAGGAAGAAAATTGATTAAATTTTTGGACAATACAGTGCAAATCAATAAATAATCATGCAACAAACTAAAATTCAAATAAATTAACATTCAATTCAACGTTTTTACAAGATTTGTACAAACTCCTCACAACTACAGGTGATTAGGAGAAAACTAACTTTCTCCCACGCATTTTCTTTGGTATTAGCGATAATTGGAACAGTGTGAGTGCATCTAGAAGAGATGTTAACAGATACCACTCTCTTGAACCAAAATCCACCAAGTAACATCGAGCCAAACTGCTCTAAAAGTTGCCCTAACTCTAGGCACAACTACTCCCGCATTTTACAGGCTAGACCAACTTAAACGCAGTACACGATCAAACAGATTGTTTACGATCATGCATGCTGTTGTATCTACCGTCACATTACCGAACTCTGTCTCACCATCTCGTCAGATGTTGTGTGAGCAGGCTCAAAACTTCTACTTTCTGGATCCAACTTCAGCATAACAGCTGTAACTATGTCCTACGACACTAATAAACATTTCTCCTGCAGGTTCACCAAACTACGTGGCATATTACGAAGGACTGGAACTTAGTCACAACTACTTTGGTCAGGGGTAAGCATTGGCGTACTTGAATGGACGAAATAGTACTTCTTAAAGAACATTTAACAGAAGGTAACTATTTGCCAAATTGTACTGCTCGATCTAACCAAAAGTAGCTCAACTAATTCCATCTCTTCTTTCAGGGTAAATTGGCCGTAACAACGCACCACCCTAACAAAGGAACATCGTCCTCAAAACATCTCACACACAGGTAAGATTTACATCTACACACACTTCACAAACTTCACAAACACAAACGATCTTCATCGTCTTCCTAGACTAGTACCACATTACGATCAATGGTGTCTCTGTGTTTGCATGTCCACTACATCTGAAAATTCGACGAATGATGAACTTTTAACTTCATCGCTTCTCAGAGCAGTTGACCACACACACAAGAGACCCAAAACGATCTAAAATTCTTGTTTGAGGACTAACTTAGGTGAACTAGTACCGCAATACTCTGCCTCCCCGAGTATCAACCTTTTTTTCTCACCAAGAGAAACACATGGCCAACTCGACCAACATAAACTCCTATCTCTTCACAACATTAACTCCAAATTTGAACAGGTACTAGAAAAGTCTAGGAAATCTTAATAAAAAGAAAATAGATTTTCTAAAATTTTGTTCTTGGGTTAAAAACAAGTCTCATACACAACAAACTTTCATTTGTCATGCAGAAACTTACCACTAACTCACACATACTCGTAGCGACTCTCACTACAACATAAACTTTCTCCCTAAACGCTCTCTTTGATTGAAAGCTCTCGCAATTTACTTCAATTATCAACTCTTGTTTCAGATTTATCTCTCATTTTTCCAGTTTCATATTCTTTTGATGATTTGTTCTTTTTCTGATTCTCTCAAGGGGTAATTGGGTTGGAAAATTGGTGAAACAGTTCACCATCCTAGTACATCATTCATTCATCATTCTTTCATTCAAATATCACTCATCACTCAAACACTCAAATTAAAACTCTTTCAATAAAATTTGATCACAAGATCTAAAACATTCACAACACTAAACCATTTCGTACAAAAACACTGTTTATTAACTCAAATACTTTAATTTTCTTTTTAGATGTCATTTATCGACGCATAATTCAGCGAAATGGACTACAAAATACTGTGGAGTTCACTACCCAAAGCGGTCATGTTGTCATCATCCCACCGGAACACAAGTCCAGTTTTGGAATGGAATTCCAATAAAAATTGGATAAAATTGTAAAGAACTACCTAGTAAAACGGTTTTGCACGTCGAAAATAATTTGATAACCTAGAATTTGTTCACGCTCGATACCTAAATGAGCTGATTGTAAATTGTATAATTACTAGGGCTAAGCTTGTGAACTCGCACAGACTGTAGCGAAAATAGACGATTTGTTTTGCCTGGTCTTCTCATTCAACACATACGAAGGAAACCACACTCCACTGATACGAAAGCCATTCTGGAATTTTGCAAATTAATCAATGAAATCTTCGACCAAATACTATGTCAATGTCTGGTGGTCGTTCCTCCTCACATAGACATCCAAGACCCCTCCAAAGGACCTAAATATCCAAGTATTAGTTGTTCTTCTGTTTGTATTTTGATGTTTGGTCAAGTCCTGAACTTGAATAATGGGCGTTTTCCCAGAGAAGTGGGCATCATGCTCACAATTCACAGATATTCCCATGCACGAATTAGTTAAACTATTTCTAGTTGGGCGCCAAGTATAACAAATGGCTGGCTAACTCCAGCAATAATGAGACCTCCCTTACTAAAACACCTCAGGGTCGGCCTGTTAATCCGAATTCGGCACAAAAGGGAAACACCTGCTAATACCGTTGAACAAAACACCCACTTTATTCCGGAACTATCCGACAGTTTTATTTCGGCAGACTCAAGCTGCACTTCCTTGTCCTTCCCACTTCCTTAATTTAGTCCTACCTCACACGTCCTCTTCTTCCTTCTTCCTTGGGGCCCCTTTCCGGAACTATCACTGCTGCCGCTGCTCGTTCTCGCCGGCTTCTGCTACTCGCCGTCGTTGTCGCCTCCACGCATCCGGGGCACACTCCACCGGAGCGGAACGCCTTCTTCTGCTCTTCGTGCTCACGGTCAGCTGCTCGAGCTCGTACTCGGACCCTCTCCTCGCCTTCTGCCTCGACGCTCCTGGGTTTGTTGACGGACCCAGGACTTCGGTGGACAAGTCCACCGGATTGCCTGGTTTCCGGCGTCGACGGGTTATAACGGCTGGCAGATTCGGTGGCGGTTATGGTCGCGACAGGGATGTTCCTCGGAACAAAATGGCGGCGTCGCGACCGGCAGTTCCCACACCGGAACGGTGTAGAGTTGCGATCGTCTGGCGTGACGATCGCCGTAGGGGACACTGCGGGTGTCGTGTGGGTCACACGGGCTTCCGGCACCCAGGGTTGGGCTGGCCGATCGGTACGCGAAGCGTACACACCGAGGGTCTGTAGGGCACAATGGGGCAGCGTTAGAAGATGGCGGAAAGGAGATGGGTTGGCTGTTGCGGGGATTTGTTGTTTTGGGATCGTCCTCTACCTGGTTGTCCAGTTTCTGCGCAGGTTCTCCTGCAGCTTGTCCGGATCTTCCGATCGACGGACCCTTTCCTTCCGGTCTTCCGCGCCGGTTCCACTTCACTCTCACTTGACGGCGAACGTAGCTGGTTCGACCGTCCACTTCTTAAATCACCAGGCAAGTGACCGATCCAATGGCGCAGATTCTCCAGCGTTCCTCAACCTCATCCATCCTTCCCATTTCGCCCCATTCTCATCCTATTTCGCCCTAGCGAATCCATTGTCCTTCTCGTGGCGCTTTCTGGTGGTGACTAGCGCAACTACTCCAGCGTGGAGCGTTGGTAGCGTCCATTGGCGTTGGACCGCTACTCGAGTGGGGATGTTCCGCTCTCCAGCTTTCACAGGGTTCCCTTTCGGCATGCTAATTTACGCGTCGCGGAACAACAGTCTCACCACTCTTGAAGCTAACCGAACCACTGGTTACACACACAACCTAAAACAACCTTACACAAAAACACAAAAAAAAAATCAGAAAAATCACACAAAACCACACAACCACTCACAAAATCACGCTAAATTACACAAATCACACAAAATCACACAACCTCACACTAAATCGCAAAAAAATCATACCAAATCACATAACCAAATCAACTTCACACTCATAAATAAATAACAAAAAAAAAAAACACACAAACAACTAAATTTAATCACAAAAATCAGAAAAAATCGCACAAAACCACACAAAATTACAACAAAAAATCATGCAAAATCAAACAAAGCCAAACCACCTCACAAAAAATCTCAAAAAATCAGATAAAATCACACAATCCACAATAACTCACACAACCTCACACAAAATCACACAAAATCATATAAAATCATACAAAACCAAACAATCTCACAAAAAATCAGATAAAATCACATAATCCACAAAATCTCACACAACCTCATAAAAAATCACACAAAATCATATAACATCATACAAAACAACACAACCTCACACAAAATCATAAAAAGTTAGAAAAAATCACTCAAAATCACACAAAATCAGAAAATCCACAAAAATTCACACAAAATCACAAAAAATCAGATGAAATCACACAATCCACAACAACTCACACAACCTCATGGAAAATCACACAAAATCACACAAATCAAAAAACATCATACAAAACCAAGCAACCTCACACAAAATCTTAAAAAAAATCAGATAAAATCACACAATCCACAAAACCACAAAATTACACAAAATCACAAAAAATCAAACAAAAATCAAAAAAGTATGAAAAAAATCACAAAAAAACCACAACTCACATAAAATCACAAAAAATCACATACAATAAAACAATCCACAAAACCTCACAACTCATACAAAATCACATAAAATCATTCAAAACCACAAAAAACCTAACAACCTCACACAAAATTACAAAAAAATAGACAAAATCACAAAAAAATCAATCAACCTCACACTAAATCACACAACCTGAATCAAAATCATAAAAAAAATAAAAAAAAAAATCACGCAAAACCAACCTAACACAAAATAACATAAATTTAGACAAAATCACACAAGAGCAGTTATCTACGGAATCGGACTTTTTTCTTTAATTTTAATTTTTGTATTTTTTAATCCAGCTGAAACTTTTTTGGTGCCTTCGGTATGCCCAAAGAAGCCATTTTGCATCATTAGTTTGTCCACATAATTTTCCATACAAATTTGGCAGCTGTCCATACAAAAATGATGTATGAAAATTCAAAAATCTGTATCTTTTGAAGGAATTTTTTGATCGATTTGGTGTCTTCGGCAAAGTTGTAGGTATGGATATGGACTACACTGAAAAAAAAAAATTATACACGGTAAAAAAAAATTGGTGATTTTTAATTTAACTTTTTGTCACTAAAATTTGATTTGCAAAAAACACTATTTATATTTTTTTTTTAATTTTTTGATATGTTTTAGAGGATATGAAGTGCCAACTTTTCAGAAATTTCCAGAATGGGCAAAAAATCTTTGACCGAGTTATGATTTTTTGAATCAATACAGATTTTTTCAAAAATTCGAAATATTGGTCGCAAAAATTTTTCAACTTTATTTTTCGATGTAAAATCGAATTTGCAATCAAAAAGTACTTTAGTAAATTTTTGATAAAGTGCACCGTTTCCAAATTATAACAATCTTTAGGTAACTTTTTTGAAATTAGTCGCAGTTTTTCATTTTTTAAAAATAGTGCTCATGTTTGCCCACTATTGAAAAAAATATTTTTGAAAAGCTGAGAAAATTCTCTATATTTTGCTTCTTCGGACTTTGTTGATACGACCCTTAGTTGCTGAGATATTGCCATGCAAAGGTTAAAAAACGAAAAATTGATGTTTTCTAAGTCTCACCCAAACAACCCACCATTTTCTAATGTCGATATCTCAGCAACTATACGTCCAATTTACAATGTTAAAACATGAAACATTCGTGAAATTTTCTGGTCTTTTCGAAAAAAATATTTTCAAAATATTTAAATCAAGACTAACATTTCAAATGGGCGTAATATTGAATGTTTGGCCCGATTGATTTGTTAGTCTTGATTTAAAATTTTTTAAAATATTTTTTTCGAAAAGATCGGAAAATTTTACGAATGTTTCATGTTTCAACATTGTAAATCGGACCTATAGTTGCTGAGATATCGACATTAGAAAATGGTGGGTTGTTTGGGTGAGACTAAGAAAACATCAATTTTTCTGTTTTTTAACCTTTGCATGGCTATGTCTCAGCAACTAAGGGTCGTATCAATAAAGTCCGAAAAAGCTAAATATAGAGAATTTTCTCAGCTTTTCAAAAATATTTTTTTCAATAGTGGGCATACATGGGCACTATTTTAAAAAAATGAAAAACTGCGACTATTTTCAAAAAAGTTACCTAAAAATGGTTATAACTTGGAAACGGTGCACTTTATCAAAAATTTACTAAAGTACTTTTTGATTGCAAATTCGATTTTACATCGAAAAATAAAGTTGAAAAATTTTTGCGACCAATATTTCGAATTTTTGAAAAAATCTGTATTGATTCAAAAAATCATAACTCGGTCAAAGATTTTTTGCCCATTCTGGAAATTTCTGAAAATTTTGCATTTGATGTCCTCTAAAGCATATCAAAAAATAAAAAAAATATATATAGTGTTTTTTTGCAAATCAAGTTTTAGTGACCATAAGTTAATTTAAAAATCACAAAAAATTTTAACCGTGTATATTTTTTTATCAGTGTAGTCCGTATCCATACCTACAACTTTGCCGAAGACACCAAATCGATCAAAAAATTCCTTCAAAAGATACAGATTTTTGAATTTTCACATATCATTTTTGTATGGACAGCTGCCAAATTTGTATGGAAAATTATATGGACAAACTAATGATGCAAAATGGCTTCTTTGGGCATACCGAAGGCACCAAAAAAGTTTCAGCCGGATTAAAAAATACAAAAAAAAATCGAATGACCGAAATCTCAGACTCACAAACAACACAACCTTACTCAACCTAACATAAATCACAAAAAATCAGAAAAAAAAAAATTACACAATACCACACAACGTCAGAGAAAATCACACAAAATCACATAAAATCTGGGGCAACACGAGAAAAGGGCAGATAAACATTTTGACAGCTGTTTTGCAAATTCCGAGCTAACATGTAACTTTTCCACAAAATTCGAAATGTTAAACAATAGTTGGCCTTCTTCGCTACATTTTAACATTGAGGGGTTTGTCAAATAGTAACTTGTTCGCTCGGAATTTGCTAAATAGTTCTGGTTGTCGAAATGCTTATGCGCCCTTTTCAAATGTTGCTCCAGAAATCACGCAAAACCACACATAAATCTTAAGTTTCTTTTTATTTTTTTTTCAAACTTTTTCTGCCGAAACACTGCTATGAATAACATAACCAAAACAGTAGTTTTTTTTCTAAAAACTTGTTTGATAATGATTTCTCCCTCAATTTCACCCACAGTGCAACGTACTCGCTGTTGTTTGCTCGAAGAATTATATCATATGGCACTTCTTCCTGTTTATCTCTTCCGGCAGCTGAAATCCAGTCATTCATCCCCTCCCCCACAATCCTCCAACACACTCCCCCGCACCTATTGCGAAACTTTTCTCGCCCCTGATTCATGATCTCCGAAATATCACTTTTATGGCAAAGAAGTTCGCGCGTGTGTGTGTGTGTGAGACCCTGAATGTCTGGCGGGGTTCCTGCCAAAATCCTGGGGCTAAAGGCAATGCGAAAAATCGAGCTTCCACCCCCACCACCCCCCTTTTGGGGTGGGAGGAGGGACGAGGTGTGGTAACACCGAAATTACGTACGTTTCTGTTTGGAATTGCTCGCCCTTTTTCAATGTTTGGAAGGATTGGAAAGCATCCCGAGCATCCTGACTTGGAGGTGGGGGGTGTGAGTGTGGAAAATGAAATATACTTTTGTGTGCGAAGCGATGGCTGAAATCGAGGAAAAACCTGGTGAAAATCTCTTTCAAAAAATTGAAAAGCGCTTTCCACAAAACGGACAATTCCCGGTCGGAATGTTTGCAGGACCTCGCTCCTCCTCGATTGCATGCTCGGGTGTGCCAACAGGGAGCAATTGGGGAAAATTTGTTATCGAAATTATTTTGGTTTTCTAATAAAATTGGAAAGAAGCTTCACGTAACTTTGGCGGAGGAGTTCTAACCCGTTTTTCTTTGCCAGTATCGACATAAGTAGACGTAATAACTCATCTTCTTTGGAGAAAACGACCAGCAGATATCGAATCGCAATGGCGACACATACATTCCAGCAGTCGGAAGTATTTCTTTTCCAGCATGTTTGGGCAAAGTTTGTCCCATTCAGACGTGGCTGGCTGATGGAGGAGGAAGAAAAAAAAAACCTGTCGACAGTATTGCTACTAGTCACTATGACAGATTGGGCAGGAGGGAAGGAAATTCGCAGCTCGTAAAAATCGCTCGCCAAGATGCTGAATGACATTATCGTTATTTTATGCGGTAAGTTTTCCCAAGTCAACCTTGTTGTGGCGTGTGTGTGTGTGGTGATGTTGACGGGGCCTGCAGTTGATCGGCACTTGCGAAAACATTTGCTCCAATAAATCTTGCCATTATGAACTAAATGAGACGTGCAGTGGAAAAATGGCTGAATAATTTAAGCTTTTGCATAGGGGTAGAAAGGGTGAGACACGAATGGATTTATTTTCTATGTGATCAAAAATTTATGAAAATAGAAACAGCAAGCCCGCTTACGTTCGACTCTTTAAGAACGTTTAATATAAAAAAAGTTATCTTAATCAAACTGTATAAAGCTGTTTTCTAAACCACTTTTATATAATTAGTTAAATGTATCTCGAAAACTTTTTAAACACACTATTTCGACACTATATTTATAAACTTTGCTTAGGACAAAGTTCACAATAATATATTTGTATTTTTAACAGTTTTTTTTAGAATGAAATTGTCAATTTTTAATACAATTAAGGAATCAAAACACAATTTTCTTACTTAGAAAATAATGAGAGCTTGTATGTAACAGGTCTTTAATTTTTTAAATAAAATTAAAATAGTTTATTTTAGAATAAGGCCCGTTTTACTCAATATTTGTTGGAAAAAATATTGAATACAGTCTTACCTTGTACTATTTGCCAAAGCAATTTGATATTTCTCATCCAAAGATTTGGATCTGACATTGTTATCAATGTCACATATTGATAACTTTTAAAATTTGATATTTTATTTGAATTCAGTATTATGTTTGAATTTGTTTTCTCAATAAGGGTGTTGCAAATATTTTTCAAAGTTTATGTCGGCAAAAAAAAATGTTTTCGATAAACTTCAAAATTCAAATCAAAATTGAAGTTGAATCAACTGAAAACCAGTTAAAATGCATTTTCCCGCGTTTATAATCATATTTAGCATGTTGGAACTCCTTTGAAAACATTTCAAATTTTCATGAAATACCTATGTCCCACGAAAAGTTTTTTTTTCGCGAAATTAAAATCCGTCAATGCCGCGATATTTTCAAAACTAATGATTGGAAAGCCACTGTTGGCCTGTAAAATGCACTTTACCCGAGCAGGGGTAAATAACACGGCAATACCAAATTTTGGTATTACTTGGGCAAATAACAGCGACCAAAATGTGCCCTTGGTTGCCCAGTAATAGATGGTAAAATACCATGAAATCATACCAAAGTCTTGTATGTGGAAGGGCACAACAATACCAAACCATGTTATTCCAAGGGTAAAATAATACCTCAAAATAAAACCATTTCAATACCAAGTTGAGGTCTTCTGGATTTTTGAACATTGCTTGAATACCAAAACTTGGTATTGCCATGGTTTTATTTTTAGGTATTCCCACGCCCTTGGAAAATCATATTTTGGTATTTCTGTGGTCTTTCACATACATGATTTTGGTATGATTTCATGCTATTTTACCATCTATTACTGGGCAACCAAGAGCACATTATGGTCGCTGGTATTTGAACAAGTAATACCAAAATTTGGTATTTTCATACCATTTTTAGTGCAGCAGTTGCAGTTGCAGTGAAAAAACGGAAATTATTCATATGCAACAGCCAAATCTACTCACCTGATGATTCCATGTTGTTATTAGTGATATTCTTCACCACACCGAATGCATTTGTCATTGATGAACGGCCTGTGCTTGAAGTTCTTGAAGCTTCTGAAAAATAACAAGATTGAAAAATATGTATTATTAAAATGAAACTGAATTGAAATTCACTAAAATTCATTAATCTGTCGATTGACTCGATTTTCAAAGTATTTGGTTATCCCGACTATTTCAACCCGAGATATTTCAACGTTTTTGAAAAAAAATATTAGTGGGTATATCACACTAATTTTTTAAATGATCTTTAACATTTTTGGGTTTCAAGTCATTTTAGCGCAAAATTAATTAACTCGTAAATTTTTTTTAACAAATTTCCCATAGTTTCAGAGGAATTTGATAAAACACTTTAATACCAAAATGTGCCACCCTGACTTAGAAAATTTTCCACAATTTCAAGTCATTTCTATAGGGGGTATATCAAAAATGTTTAAAATAAAGTTTGAAATTTCCGGTTTTGAATGAAAGCATTCGCTTTGAGACATCATTTTAGCGCAAAATTAATTATTTTGTCAAAATTGGTCAAAATTTTCCCATAGTTTCAGAGGAATTTCATAAAACACTTTAATACCAAAATAATACCAAAATGTGCCATCCTGACTTAGAAAATTTTCGAAAATTTTCAAGTCATTTCTATAGAGGTATATCAAAAATGTTTGAAATCAAGTTTGAAATTTCCGGTTTTGAATGAAAGCATTCGCTTTGAAACATCATTATAGCGCAAAATTAATTATTTTGTCAAAATTGGTCAAAATTTTCCCATAGTTGCAGAGGAATTTGATAAAATACTGTAATACCAAAAGAATACCAAAATGTGGTGTTCGATCATTGACAAATTCTGCAATTTTGCAATATCAAAACAATACCTTAAATTGGTATGATACCACATTTTGCTCTTGCATAATCCTTAAGACAAATTTTAAAGGGTCCAGGAATACCAAAATTTGGTATTGATACCAGAGAAAGGTATTATTACGCATTTCCCTTGTTATTTACCCATGCTCGGGTAAAACTCTTTTTTCATCCAAATGTTGAAACCTAGGCTTGTAATTTCATTTTTTATTTTTTCTTGACTGCAAATAAGATTCAAACGGGGAATCAAATGAGTTTTCCGGAATTGAAAAAAAAAAATGTTTTCAACTCGTTGTAAAACTTTGTTTTTGAAACTTGTTGCATAAATTAAAACCAATTTTAACTAATTTACAGAATTTTCAATATGGGTAGGAAAAGATGTGAAATTGAATGTGCATCTTTGCTATATTGGTGTTTTTTTGAAAAAACATATTTTTGTAAAAAACACCTTTTTTGTGAAATAACTCAAACTTTGTTTTGGTATTATACGATGCAAAATTGTGTATGTGCTTTCAATTTATTCAGCGTTTTTTTATTAAGTTCTAAAATTTTCACGAATAAAAAAATACTTTATTTTTTAAATACTCAAAATGATAAAACATGATTTTGTTTTAGTTATAATGTTTGATATTTTATAAAAAAATATGTATTTTTTCTAAAATTCTTGTACCTTATTCGCACGGGCGAGTAATATCCGGTTATAACCACATTTGAAAACTCAACTGTCAAAGTTGTATGAGTTATAACCTTGTTTACATTTTTAACCCAGCTATAAGGAGCCCGTGCTAGTGAGGTACTTAAAAGGGATAAGGCTTACGCAATTTCGCATCGTTTAAACACATATTGAACATTATGAAATTTAGAGCATTTTCATAAAATACGGGTTTAAGTGGTTCATGTGAAAGTTAAAGCATTTCACAAAAAAAACTTAAAAAGCACACTGAAGTTACAACGTGATGACAATTTTTAAAATTGTTAGTGTTTTTAAAATGCAGTTTTCTTCAATCAAGTGATTTATTATCAACTGATATTTTGTAAACAATTTAGCCAAAAAAAATATCTCTGTTAAAGTAAAAATGAATATTTTGCATCGTTTGATATCATAATTAAAAATAATGAAAATAAAACTGGTGAAAAAATACAAATACGTAAAAACTTACAATATTCAAAAAATATCAAAAATATAGTGAAAAGGACAGGATTTGGTCACACAGAAAAAAAGATGGTAATATTTATCAGGTAATGGTGACAGATTTTGTGTCAAAATAAAATGTGTAGTATTATATCAGGAACTGGTGAATTTTCATCAGTTTCTGATAAATTTTCATCAGATTCATATTTTTAAACATTTTTAAAGTGAAATTTACCAAAAAAGAGGTAATATTCAACTAACCAAATTTTCAAGCATCCAAAATTCATCTTTTATTTACTGTGATATTAGAAGTTCATTCAGGTAAGTTATTTGAAATAAGTTGTTCTTTAATTATCGTTAATAAGGTAATCGCCGAAAGATTAGTAGTATTTCAATAAAGATAATAATAAATTATCGCTTTAGCGCTTTAGCCTCAACTGAAATAAGGAATTAAAATATCGAAATTATTACTTTGAAATAAGTTGAACTTTGAACTGCTCACAGAAATATTACACAGCAAGAGCAAGTTGAAGTTTGGAATGTTGATAATTTGGTAGGTTGAATATTACCTCTTTTTGAGTAATAGTTATTACTTAAAATATGTGTAAAAATGTGAACCTGATGAATAATTACCAGAAACTAATGAAAATTCGTCATTTTCTGTTGTAAGATCACACATTTTTTTGAAACAAAATTTGTCACTATTTCCTGACCATAATTTTTTCTGTGTACATAACGAAGAATACAATACTTTGAATAGATGGATTTTATCATTAATTCAAAATATATTGTTCTTGTGAATATTTGTTTTGATAGAATAAAAAATTATAAAAATTATAATTGAGATTAGAAAAACTCAACAAAATACCCGGGAAACGGGAAATTTTCATCAGATTTCCCGGGAAATTTAAAATTTAACGAAAATTATTCTGATTGTATTTCTGATTGATGTTATGCAACACAATTGTATAGAACAGCAATTAAATGGTCTAAATGAGTGTATGGATCAATTAATGGCTTGACTGCTTTTAAAAACCCATGCAACTTTGAGAAAATATATCAATTATCAAAATCAAAAGAAAATATTATTAATATTTTTTGTTAAGAAGTATTTTATTTATTCAACTTTTTGGACAGCAAAAATTAATGCTCCACTACAATAAAATTGATTTTAAATTCATCTCAGTGACCATAAAGTTGAAATAAAAAAAAAAAAAAAAAAAATCATGCAGAAATAATGTCTTTCATGGCAAATTACTTATTCTAGAACAAGTAAATTGTCTTGTAAATTCAACTTGTGCATAAATAGATAATCCTTGAATTTTCCTTAAAAATCTATTTTCTGGCGCTATTTATCTTGACACACTTTTTCATAAAATCACAACTAAAATTTTTAAAATATTTGAAGCGAGTTTTTGAAATATGGATGCATTCTTTGTAGTGTAAAAGTTGTTGAAATGTGTGGAGCTCACGTGCTCCATACATTTATAATTCAAACAGAAATTTATTGAACCCTTTTAAAAATTAAGTATTATATCCATTCAATTTTCGTCCAATTTTGTCACGGTAAACAAAAATGTTAAACAAATCTCAATTTTGATCTTGGCCGGAAGAGGTGAATACCACAGACAAGCTGATTTAGTTTAATATGAACAGTAGATTGAAATGAATAAAATCAGATCAGGTTCTAGAATTATTATTTTTTTGTAGAATTTCAAAACATTGGTGCCAAAAATGTAGGAAAATGTATACTTCCACATGTTTTTCGGGAATTCCCGGAAATTTTAAAAATATGTGGGAAACGGGAAATATTTTTTCACCGGGAAATCCCGGGAATTACCGGAACGGGAAATTGGACGCTCTACAAAAAAGAAATTTTGAAGAAATTTTATTTTGAAAGAAAATAAAATAATATTTGCCCATGTTTCATGAATCAGAAATGCAATAAACTCAAAGAACTATCTTGGAAAATAGAACAAAATAATATCAGCAGCAATTTCCACTTTCGTTGATTTTCGCAAAAAAACGCATTTTATCAAAAAGCATAACTCCGCGCGATTTCAACCGATTTCAGCTTCCTTGAAAGCCAATGAAAGGTGATTTGTTGGACTTTAAAAAGAAATAGTTTGGAGTTTTTAAATCTTGCACAAAATTTTAAAAAGTCGCATGAAGTTTTATAGTTATGTTTGACGATGTTTGGCCCCAAGCACCAATGTCTGAAAATATTTTTATCGGATTTCTTAGGAAATTGTGAAAAACTAAAAAAATAGTTTTTGAAAATAAACTTTGGTTCAACTAGGTTCAATTTCTGTTCAAAAATCCCACAAATGAGCACACTTATCTGCTGGTGACAGATGCTGTCAAACGATCCAAACCTCACACAATCACGCTCACACTTGTACCCGAGATGAGCAAATAACTCTTACGCAGCAGAAGCATTATGCAAATGACATTAGCCTTGCGCTCCCTCCTACTTCTTCTCCCCCTCCAAAACACACTTTTGCATAATTTAAACCCATTCCAGGGCGACTTTTTTTAATAGCACACTCTCACATACATGCTTGCAGACATGCGTGCATGTGGGTGTGTGATTGCCGGAGCGGACCACTGTGCCTGGCAGAAAAAGAGGACATCAAACGTCCTCCCAGATTTATGTTTGGGTCCAAAAGTTTTGCCATAAATTTTGCTCAATTTATAAGTAAAAAGTTTTTGGCTGATGCTCACTACTACAACATGCACATTTGGGAGGGGGGTTTGTGCGGGATGACGCTGTAGTGATCTTATTTGTTCAAAATTGCTTGATTGAAATGAGATTGAAGAATTATTTTTTTTCTGTTAAATAAAAGTTTTTAATTTTTTCTAAAAAGTTACCTTGAAGTTTCAAACCAAACAACCCCATGAACGAAAGCTAGCTTTTTGCTCGGTTTGCATTCGCATCAGCAAATTGAATTATCATTAAAATGGCTGCCAATTTGCATATCCTCCCACGGTAAATTCGTTAGGCTGTGCGCCGTCAATTTACCCCGGGCCAATCTCCTCTTCCCCCACCTCAGGGAGAAAGCATCAAGTCCCCGTCACACGACAAATGGAAAACAAATAAGGGAAACAATCAAACTTTGTTCCAAACAAATTTACAATCCCTAGCTAAGGGGAAAAGCGATCGGTGATTTTTCCCGAAGCCACCCTCTCTCTGGATGCAATTTTCCTCCCTCCCCCCCCCTCAGAGCGGAAGGGTTGACTTTTCCGGGCGCTGCTTTTCCCGCCACCATCAAACTCTCTGAGTGACATCTTAGCAGGCGTCGTCGACGACTTAGTTTGCTGGCAATGACAGACGACTTGGCTTGGGTTGGGAGGAAAAACATTGTTAAATAAATAACAATGCGAAAATCTGTTTACCGCTGACGGGTTCGCTTCTTTTTTTTCTGGTTGTTCGTCTTGTTGGGCCGGAAATGCTCGGGACCGTTTTTCCCTACCACTGGGAAAGGAGCTGCTGCACAAACGGAAGAAAATAAGCCATCACCGGTAAATGGCGTGGCGTGGCGCAGGTAGCGTTTGCGCTTAAACTTTCTATTTATGTTTGCAGAATATTAAATAATCATATTTGCTTGTTTTCTTTCGATTTCTCCGTTCGTTTCCGGGGTTTGTGCACGGTGAAAAATCTCAAAATTAGTTTGTCGAACAACTTGAATTTTTTAAAGTTCGATAAAATGACTTCAATTTAATTGAACATCAAGTTATTACCAAATAACAATTGATTTTCTCTGTGCATTATAAGAACCAGAAAAATAAACGTTTGAGGTTGTTTCCTGGGAGCATCCCGGGTTGGCGAAGGTGTCTCCTCCTCTGAATAGTGCGAACAATTACGCCCACGTGTCGGTTCGAGTAGTCCTTGGTGGTTGCTCTTCTTCTGGAAAATGAAAAGTTTTGCTCATTTCCTGCAGAGATTTTTCTTTCATTTGGAGTAAATGAAATGTTAAAAATACTTTGATATTTATAGAAAGGGCAGTATTTGTGTTTAAATCAAATCAAAAAATATTTGAATTATTGAATTTATTATTCAAAAAAAAAGCAATATTAAATGAAAGCCCTAACACCCGATTGTTTTTTTGGAATTAGCTTTTTGACGATTTCTCCAAATACGAATTCTTCTTTTTGGTTTTAAAATAGCTTTGACTTGAGGAAATCCATAAACAATTGGATGGTATCGTTTAAGATAACATTTAAAAAAATATGAAATTAAACATTTTAATGCTGAATAATTATTTGAAATCATCCTAAATAAATAAAAGTACACAAAAATTCAAACTAGTAACATCGCTGCCCGCAGAGAACTGATAAAAATCAATTTCAATTAGCACAAAAGTTATTCTTACTTTGGTCATTTTGAAAATTTTCACTTATGTTGATAATTCTGATCCTTATTGCCATTTTGGTAATTTTTGTCATTTTTGTCATTTTTGTCATGTTTGTCATTTTTGTCATTTTTGTCATTTTTGTCATTTTTGTCATTTTTGTCATTTTTGTCATTTTTGTCATTTTTGTCATTTTTGTCATTTTTGTCATTTTTGTCATTTTTGTCATTTTTTTTTGTCATTTTTGTCATTTTTGTCATTTTTGTCATTTTTGTCATTTTTGTCATTTTTGTCATTTTTGTCATTTTTGTCATTTTTGTCATTTTTGTCATTTTTGTCATTTTTGTCATTTTTGTCATTTTTGTGATTTTTGTAATTTTTGTAATTTTTGTAATTTTTGTAATTTTTGTAATTTTTGTAATTTTTGTAATTTTTGTAATTTTTGTAATTTTTGTCATCTTTGTCATTTTTGTCATTTTTGTCATTTTTATCATTTTTGTCATTTTTGTCATTTTTGTCATTTTTGTCATTTTTGTCATTTTTGTCATTTTTGTTATTTTTGTCATTTTTGTCATTTTTGTCATTTTTGTCATTTTTGTCATTTTTGTCATTTTTGTCATTTTTGTCATTTTTGTCATTTTTGTCATTTTTGTCATTTTTGTCATTTTTGTCATTTTTGTCATTTTTGTCATTTTTGTCATTTTTGTCATTTTTGTCATTTTTTCATTTTTGTCATTTTTGTCATCTTTGTCATTTTTGTCATTTTTGTCATTTTTGTCATTTTTGTCATTTTTGTCATTTTTGTCATTTTTGTCATTTTTGTCATTTTTGTCATTTTTGTTATTTTTGTCATTTTTGTCATTTTTGTCATTTTTGTCATTTTTGTCATTTTTGTCATTTTTGTCATTTTTGTCATTTTTGTCATTTTTGTCATTTTTGTCATTTTTGTCATTTTTGTCATTTTTGTCATTTTTGTCATTTTTGTCATTTTTGTCATTTTTGTCATTTTGTCATTTTTGTCATTTTGTCATTTTTGTCATTTTTGTCATTTTTGTCATTTTTGTCATTTTTGTCATTTTTGTCATTTTTGTCATTTTTGTCATTTTGTCATTTTGTCATTTTGTCATTTTTGTCATTTTTGTCATTTTTGTCATTTTGTCATTTTTGTCATTTTGTCATTTTGTCAATTTTGTCAATTTTGTCATTTTTTGTCATTTTGTCATTTTGTCATTTTTGTCATTTTGTCTTTTTGTCTTTTTGTCATTTTTGTAATTTTGTAATTTTGTCATTTTTGTCATTTTGTCATTTTTGTCATTTTTGTCATTTTTGTCATTTTTGTCATTTTTGTCATTTTTGTCATTTTTGTCATTTTTGTCATTTTTGTCATTTTTGTCATTTTTGTCATTTTTGTCATTTTTGTCATTTTTGTCATTTTTGTCATTTTTGTCATTTTTGTCATTTTTGTCATTTTTGTCATTTTTGTCATTTTTGTCATTTTTGTCATTTTGTCATTTTTGTCATTTTTGTCATTTTTGTCATTTTTGTCATTTTTGTCATTTTTGTCATTTTGTCATTTTTGTCATTTTTGTCATTTTGTCATTTTGTCATTTTTGTCATTTTTGTCATTTTTGTCATTTTTGTCATTTTTGTCATTTTGTCATTTTTGTCATTTTGTCATTTTTGTCATTTTTGTCATTTTTGTCATTTTTGTCATTTTTGTCTTTTTGTCATTTTTGTCATTTTTGTCATTTTGTCATTTTTGTCATTTTTGTCATTTTTGTCATTTTTGTCATTTTTGTCATTTTTGTCATTTTTGTCATTTTTGTCATTTTTGTCATTTTTATCATTTTTGTCATTTTTGTCATTTTTGTCATTTTTGTCATTTTTGTCATTTTTGTCATTTTTATCATTTTTGTCATTTTTGTCATTTTTGTGATTTTGATCATACTGTTAATTTGGTAATTTTGGTTATTTAATTAATTATAGTTTTTTTTGTTATTTTGTTCATTTTGGTTATTTTCAAAAAAAAAGTTAGAGGTTGAGGGCAAAAAATATAAAAAAATAAATTACATGCCAAAATTTTAATATTTAAATAAAAAAAGGGATAGAAAATAATAATACAGCAGTACAGACGGTTTGCAATATATTTTGCAGAAAAAAACTTTTTGAGGTACTATGCATCGAAAATTGGTAATTTTTTTCGTTGCATCGAAAATATACTCTTACAATTTAAAATATTTTTTGATATACTCAAACATGTTAAAGGCGGGTAAACGAAAGAGAAAGCATTTTGATTGTTTTCAGTGGATTGTACTATAAATTTCATTGAAATTTAGAGGATTTTTTGGAAAAAATATTTTTTCGTTGTTTTTAAGATAATTAAAAAGTTGGCAAATGTTTTCCAATTATCTTTCATTTATTATTTGACGATATCTTGATAATTATTGGTCTTTTTTGCGATGACGAAAAATTAAATATTCAAATCCAACATTGATTTTGGCTTCTTTGAAATGTGCTTGATTTTGAAACTTCTCTGTGGCTAAAAAGTTGCCTTTCCTGATCCAACAAAACTTACTTAAGAAATCTGCATTTGAATATTGGATTTTGAAATGAAAAAAAAGTTAATTGAAATAAATGTATAAGTCAATATTTTAAAGATAATAATTTTTTTTTCCATATGGATCATAATTTTTATAAGGACACTAATTTTTTTAACCAAATTAAGATGTAAAATTTCACGGAATTCTGTCGAAAATTTCTTTAACTAATTCTTTAGTTTTGTAGGTATCATTATTATATGTTTAAATTAATTTGAAGACATCAGCGGTTGTACCAAATCTGAATGAATTCTTGTTTTTAAATTTTTGAATTTAAATTACTTTATTAACATTTCAGTTCTTTAAAGACAAAATCTGTCCTTTTTGATATTTGAGTCATTGCTTTACAATCATGGTTATTATAATTGTTAATTGTGGAATATACTTTTCTAGGGAATGTAACATTCTGGTTGTAACAAAATGGTGTCCGGGGGATTTAGTTTTGTGGTATTTAAGTTTACAACGAACAAATGTGGTTTGGTCACTATGATTAGAGAATTGCCACAAATAAATAAGGGTTGTACTTTTACTAGATGATCAGATCAATGATATATTTTTCAAGATTTTGGGTTTTGAAGCTATTGACATTTTGTGCATCAAAATGGATATTTACATTGACCAAATTTTCAGAAATATCTGAGAAAATTGCAATCTGATAAGGAAATTGTTCCTTATATCTTATGCAAACAAAATTGAACAAGATCGGCTTGTGTCGGCTTCCAACCAAAATTGCATCGTTTGTATTATTCATGAAAAAATATGGACTTCCTATACTATATCCACTTTATAAAGAAGAAGCAATCTCCCAGCCTTTTGCACTGTCCTTTGATCGATTGCAATCATTCTCTTCTTTCTTATCGCCAAAGACATCGATTCCTCCTTACCCTCAAACCGGAAGACGCAATGATGAGCACATCGTCCTCGTCCTGATCCTGAGCAAATATTGAAAAAAGAAAAAAAAAGACGACGAAAATCCACACTCTCCTCAGTCAAGCGAGCTGCTGCACCCATCCAGGAAGAGACAAAAAAAAAATGAAACTTAAACGGAACCAGCAGCAAATCCTTTTGATCATAAACGACGCTTAAGTGGCCACCAATCCTCTTCCCCTTCCCTCATCCTAACGGCCAAAGTCGAACAGCATATTTACTGTGGCGGGTATTATCTGGTGGTGGTGGTGCGAAATACGACACGTGGGACGTTTTCCAACCGAGGAGGGTAGGTGGGGAGTGAAAAACCACTGCCGATGATTGTGTGTGTGTGTGTTTGGCTCAAATTCGCTATATGAGCAAAACGTGACAATTTTTTGCACTTCTTCTTGTCTGCTCTCAATGGGGTTTCACGCTTTTTCTTCTCTTTCTTCTTTCTTTTTTTTTGGGAAATAAATAATGGCGATAATATTTTCATCCGACGGTCTCTGTCTGGCGGCAATTTGTAATTGAAATAATCTGCCACGCGCGAGCGCGAGTTGAATCAGCGGGTAGAAACCGCAAGCAGCCGGGAAAGAGGTTTTTCCTTTTTTTGGGATGTGGGATTTTGTGGCAGGGTTAACAGAACCGTGAGTTTAGAATTTTTTGCGCTGTTGCAATTTTTATTTAGTTGAACATATTTTAAAACAATATTTTAAATACTAATTCAAGTTTTTTTCAATAAGATGCAAGATCCCTAATTTCTAATATAATTTGGATCATTTTCGATTTTTTATTCATATTTCAAGTCTTATTTTCAAAGTTGAAATCGAAATTGAAAACGTTGTTTCAGCTATGATTCTACCAAAAATTTCAAGGAATTCAATGAGTTCATAGAAATATGTTTTCCTCAGATATTTTATGATTTCTGTATATCAAAATTTATCATAAGTACTATTTTAACTTAATTTAGTTAACAATTCATAAAGTATCGTAAATTAACGTACTCTGAATAACGTACAGTTATATTTACAATATGTTCCCATGAATGTTCCAATATTGGTCAATAAAGTCAATAAGGGGTAGGGGACAAGTTGTAAAAAACAACAAACCAGGAAAACGAAAAATAACAAAAAAATACATAAAAAGAAATATAAATCTAAAAGGAAAAAAATCAACAAATTAAAATAAACATCTAAAAAACAAAACAAAACAAGTTGTTTCTATGAAAAAACACTTATGGAGGGCCAACGATAAAAATATATGAAAAAAAAAATTAAAAAAAAAAAACAAAACATTTGGAACAACATAACAAAAACAAAAATACCGTTAAACTAAAAATACCACAGGACTTGAAAAATACTTCCAAAATAAAAAAAAAGGACCAAAAAAACTTAACATTTTAAAATCATAAACAAACGATTATAAACAAAAAAACACAAAAAAAGCTTACAAAAAAAACAAAGAACCTGAAAACTAAAGACCAAAAAATATATATTAATTAAAAAAAAGAAAAGATCAAAAACAACAAATCAGTAACATGAAAAAAATAATTTCAAATAATTAAAAATCTAAATCAATACAAAAAACGAAAAAAAAACTAAAATGGAGAAAAAAAAAGAACTTGAAAACATAAAATTCAAAACAAAAAAAACTAATAATGAGAAACCAAAACAAAAAAAATAAATATAGAAAAAAGAAAAAGCAAAAACACAAAATAAAAATATAAATTTAAAAGGGAAAGACAATAAAAAATAATATAATTGAACAATTATAACAGAAAAATCAAAATAAATAGAAACCGACAAATCAAAAACAAAAGATAATCACAAAAAAACTATTCATCTAATATCGAAAAAAAACTTGCAAACAAAATAAGCAAAAAAACATAAAACCAAAACCCAAACAACCAGATCAAAAAAAAAAAACTTAAAAAAAGAGAATGAAAAAAAATAAAGCAATGAAAACCAAACAACAATTATAATCAAAAAATAAAAAGAAAATACATAAAAAACAATGGTAAAAAAAAAAAATGCTAAAGAAATACAAAACAATGAAAATCAAAAAACAATTTTAAACGAAAAACAAAAACATGACACAAAAAAAATAAAACAAAAAATGCAAAAATTTAACAAAGAAAACCATAAAGCAAAAACACCAAAACGTTAAGGCCGTTGCAAATATTTTTCAAAATTTATGTCGCCCCCCCCTTCAAAATCGGTCCGAAAAATCAGGGGCAGAAAATATATTTTTTTCAAAAAACTTCAAAATTTCAAAGGAAATAAAAGTCTAACTAACTGAAAACAATTTGAAATGCATTATCCTGCATTCAAAATCATATTTAGCATGTCTGGGGTCGATCAAAAATATTTTCAATTTTTGTGGAAATCCAATGTACAACACCGCAAAAAGTTTTTTTTTCGGCGAAAAAAAAATCTCTTCAATACTTACATATTTTAAATACAAATCAATACAAAAAAACTGGGCAGGTGTAAAATGCATTTTAAGGGCGCAAGGTAGCCGAAAATGGCTCCCAAATTATTTTTTCACTAACATGCTAATTTCTCGAAAACTACAACACCTATCAATCTAATTTATAGTTTGTTCTCTTGGGGGATGTCTAACGAAGATTTTCCGCCACGATTGAGATTGATAAGTTGAATATGGTGTTCTCATATGTTACCAAAACTTAGCATTTTATAAAATTTTGTGGATTTGACGAACTTCTGGTAAAGCGTGGAGGCACAATGCCATACCGAGAGCCCAAATCAAGTACAAGCAAGCTTTGCAAGTCAATTCCCTCTGGAACGGCGTTTAGTTTCATTAGATTTGAGGCTTAGTATGGTAATTAGAAGCAATTTTCTAAATAAATATTTTCAATATTTTCAAACCATTCGACATCATGCAACACGCGTGCAACACGCGCGTGGCATACATACGTTGTACGCTACAACAACAACAAAGCAAGCAAGCAGCAAGCAAGCAGGCATGCAGACAGCAATAGGGTATTCACTGTTACCAATTTATGAATGGTAACTTTTACAAACATCTTATTCATTTTACTAAATAGTTTTGTTCGTTTTTAGTTTTATGAAATTTGTGTACAATCGATTACGATTTTATATTTCATTTTTCGTTGAAATCTGCTCAATTCATCATCGATTCTTTCCCAAATTTGATTAGATTTTATTGCTGTGCGTATAAAACAAAAACGTTCAATATTGTATTTCAATAAAGCTTCAGAACTCAAATCAATATTTTGTAAAAGAAGTCATCGGTTTGAGTATTACTCTATTTCCTTTCTGCGGGGCGTCTACCACGTTTGTTTTGCTGCGCATGATAGTAGTTGTGCTGGGCCAAACGGGCATGAAGCGTGGTGGTAGTGAAGTGTGCTTGCTTGTTGTGTTGCAAACGGATGCGGGATGATGCATGCATTTCATAACTTTTAAGATTCTCAAAACATTAAATATGTTTAGAGAACCAGTTGAAGTCTTTAGTATACGGAAATGACCTTTACATAAACTATTTACTTCTCGTACAAAAAAATATTAAGAGTTATCTTGAAAATGTTTGCAATAAGTTTTGCAATAATTTGTTTTATTGAACAATTTTTTATAAAATTTTCCAAGAAATTAGGATATATCTACAGAACAAATTGTCTGATCGATGAGTTGTCTAGGGACAAAATGAAGATGCCTAAATCAAGAAATTTTATAAAAGTGTATTAGGCTGATGTAAATATTATTTAGAAGTTTATGTCCCTCGACACAAGTAAAGATCGCAAAGGGGCCCAGTCACGAAATTCTAGCAGGGTTCTAGCATAGTTCTCACAGAGCTGGAAATTCTTACAGCATTCAAGCATAAATGTTCCACGATTCTAGCATGATTCTGGTAGAACCAGCTTTACTAAAATATTTCGTGACTGGGGAGAGGGAAGTAGAATAAAAGTAATATTTCAAGCCACGATTTCAAAATATAAAAGAATAAAATAATAATAATTCGCTGGCCCCTAATTTTTTTAAAACATTTTTAAAGGAAAGCGTAATAAACTCTGAAAAAATTGCTTCAGACCTATTTGATTTCATATTGTTATTGGCTGGTTTGATGATAATTTCGAGCATCCCCCCCCCCCCCAAACATTATACCTTTGTACAAAATCGACATCCAAAATCTTTTGAGTAAAAGTTGTTTTGATGTATTTTTCAAAATAAAAAAAAATAATAAAATTAAGAAAATTGATTGATTGATTGATTGAAAAATTATATATTTTTTAATGCATTCATAATTTTTCAGCGGGATTTTTTTACTAAATGTTGTTTCGCGCTATGGACGTTTTGATGAAGTTTATTCGTCCGAAATAATAATTTGGAGCCTAACGATTTCATCGAATGATAAAAAATACAGAAGACTAATTGGGAAAATTGCATCATCGATTAAATTTATCAAAAATAATTTTAAAATGTATTTCTGTCAGCGTTAGAATATTTTCAAACATAAGCAGTTAAAAACAATTTGGATTTTTTTTTTCGCTTTTCCTTTCCATTTATTTTTAACAAAAGCAAGTCTTTATTTGTTTAAAAATTTAGTTTATGAGCGATTCCCTACGATTTCGCAAATCGACTTTTCTTTTTTTTATTTGGATGAAACCCTATGTCAAAAGAAGCAATTTTGCATCATTCGTTTTTCATGCCAATCTCCATACAATTTTGGGGGCTGGTCATACAAAAGGGTATTTAAATGTAAGAAATTCTGTATCTTGAGAAGGGATTTTCTTCGGCAAAGTTGTAGGTTATGATTAGGACTTTTCAGAAAAATCGATTTTTTGTTTATTCATTTTTTTATCACGAAAAGTAAAATTCCCAAAATACGTATTTTTTTAAATATTTTTTAAAAGTTTTAGCGGACTAAAAAAGACAATTTCTAAGCCATAGTGCGTGATGGTGCAAAAATCTGGTTTTGAAGATATATTTTTTTAAATATCGAAAACCTGGACAAAATAATTATTAAAAATCATTTTTAAAGCAAAATCAAATTGGCAATCCAAAAGTACTTTAGGGTAAAGTAGTCATCAATGAGACATTCATTGAGAATTGAAAAGTACTTTTCGGTTGCAAATTTGATAATTCAATAATTAATTAATTATAAATATTTTTTCCATAACCTGTTTTTGCACCATCACGCACTATGGCTCAGAAGATCTCTTTTAAAGTCCCCGAAAACATATAAAAAATCGAATATTAAAAATACGTATTTTGGAAATTTTACTTTAGTGATAATCATAACCTACAACTTTCCCGAAGACAACAAATCGATAAAAACTCCTTCTCAAGATATACATTTACACACCCATTTTGTATGACCAGCTCCCAAAATTGTAAGGAGACTTGTATGGAAAATCAAATGATGCATGGATAAAGTTTCATCTAAATAAAAAAACTGAGGAATCGTAGAGAACTACTCTTATACATATTTTTGCGTTCATGCATTTTTGAACGGTGAGAAACTCGTGAAATATAGCAAAAGTATATCTAAAAAAATCATGTGAGTTTTTGCAAACAAGCAGCCTTCGCATAAATGTCCCCTATACAAAAACAGCAAGCTGAGAAAAATGCAAGGCAACTTTGTCCCACACAAAAGGCTACGTGTAAAGTTTTCGCGAAAAAACTGTATTTCCTCCGGTTTTCTAGAACACTGCATATTTTAGTTTCTTTTTTTTATTTTTAAACAAGCTGCATCAATAACGCAAAATTGATGAAAATGCATGTGGGACAATTATGTGTTTTTCAATTTGAAAAAATCTATGAAGTTTTGCATTTTTTCAAAAAACAGAGCAATAGTAGCTATTCAGCTACGTGTTATAAGCTTGGGGTTTAAACAAATAAACGATTAATATTTAAAAGTTTATACAATATTACCTACTTGACCAAGATGCCTACACAGAAAAAAATATGTGAATTTACTCGACACGGAAAAAATGAATCACATGTAAACTCAGTTGATGTAAACTTGAGATTCGACGTAAACGGTTGAATCACACGTAAAATCATGTTTTTACGTATAATTTGTTGCAAATTTACATCAAATTGCATTTAAATTTAAATGTTTAATGACGTGCAAAAGTGTTACATCATAAATGATGTAACATTCGGAAATATTTTTTTGTGTGTAGCTCATATTGACGTTCTTCCTCCCTAGTCTTCGACAATTTGATAGCCGTGTGGGCTAAGGCGCAGTCCTCTTTTTGTGTGCTGTGTGGTTTGAATCCTGTCGGTTGCATTTTGACTCCATTTAACTATTGTTGAGTATTTGACTATCTTCCAGACATCATTTTAAATTGAATGATTTGGAAACCTTTCAAGTGAGACCAATTGATAACTTCTCGAGAGAAGGTATATATTTATAGGATTAAATTTGGCATGTTAAGCTCTTTTTGAGGGAAATGAGATTCAAAAAAATAAATAAATTTGGTGAGTGTTTTACACTTTTCTGATTTCGAAGCGTATGGACAAAACAAAACAAGTAACAACTGGAAGTTTGTTTGATTATTTTAACTAAATGATTTTAACAGTTATTAAAAAATATTATTCTTTGCTGCTCACGAAACCAAGAGAGTAATATATAAATATATTTATTTGCTTCAAAATTTAAAGAGTCTAAGCTAAAAATACTTGGAAGATCGCTTTTTAAAGTTTTCAAGTTATTCAAATTTGATTAAAAAGAGGGAAAATGATCTGAACACCTTTTTTAAAATCCCCTGTACAATTTTTTTAAATGAAACCAACTACTTAACTAATAAATTAACTTTTCTGCTCGAAAAAAAAAACAATTATTGAGCAATTCTCTGAGATTACGGTCATTCGATTTTTTTTTGTATTTTTTAATCCGGCTGAAACTTTTTTGGTGCCTTCGGATGCCCAAAAAAGCCATTTTGCATCATTAGTTTGTCCATATTATTTTTCATACAAATTTGGCAGCTGTCCATACAAAAATGATAGCTGAAAGTTCAAAATCTGTATCTTTTGAGGGAATTTTTGACCGATTTGGTGTCTTCGGAAAAGTTTTAGGTATGGATATGGACTATACTGAAAAATATGATACACGGTAATAGTAGTTTATGCAACAAGTTGCAAAGAGGATTTTTCAGCACGAGTCGTACAATTATCCAACGAGGTTCACCGAGTTGGATAAATACGTCGAGTGCTGAAAAAATCAAGTTTTGCAACGAGTTCCATACAACATTTTTTGCAATTCCGAAAAACAGCCATTGAGTGAAATTTTAAGTCAAATTTCTTGTATTTTGTAAATAAATCGTTTAAATCAATTTTTTTTTAAATGTTACTTTTCGAAACAAGTGCTGAAAAGTTCAACTTTTCAGCACCCATTTCAGTGCTGAAAAGTAGAACTTTTCAGCATTTATTTTGAAAAGTTTTGCTATTCAATTCTTTTATTTTTGGTACAGAAAAGTAGGCTATTTCGTCGTTCAAGAATGACAGGAAAAGTAAGTAGTTTCACGACGGAATTGCAAAAAAATTATGGTGATTTTTAATTTCACTTTTGTCACTAAAACTTGATTTGCAAAAACAATATTTTTATTTATTTATTTTCTAATACGTTTTAGGGGACATCAAATGCCAACTTTTCAGAAATTTCCAGGTTGTGCAAAAATCTTTGACCGAGTTATGGATTTTTGAATCAATACTGATTTAAAAATAAATCGAAATATTGGTCGCAAAAATTTTAACTCCCTTTTTGATGTAAAATCAAATTTTCAATCAAAAGTACTCCGTGAAATTTTGATAAAGTGCACCGTTTTCAAGTTATAGTAATTTTTATGTAACTTTTTGAAGATCTTTTTTAAATTAGTGCACATGTTTGCCCACTTTTGAAAAAAATCGAAGAGCTGAGAAAATTCTCAATATTTTGCTTTTTGAACTTTGTTGAAACGATCTTTAGTTGCTGAGATATTGCCATACAAAGATTTAAAAACAAGAAAATTGATGTTTTCTAAGTCTCACCCAAACAATCCACAATTTTCTAATGTCTATATCTCAGCAACTAATGCTCCAATTTTCAATGTTAAAATGTGAAACATTCGTGAAATTTTCCGATCTGTTCGAAAATATTGTTTTAATTTTTTTCAAATCAAGACTATTATTTTAAAAGGGCCAAACATACAATATTACACCCTTTTGAAATGTTAGTCTTGATTTGAAAAAAAAAATTTAGTTTTCGAAAGGATCGGAAAATTTCACAAATGTTTCACATTTTAACATTGAAAATCGGAGTATTAGTTGCTGAGATGTCGACATTAGAAAATGGTGGGTCACTCAAACAGAGGGAGACTTAGAAAACATCAATTTTCCTGTTTTTAAATTGTGTATGGCAACATCTCAACAACTAAGGGTTTTATCAAAAAAGTTCAAATAATCAAAAATTCGTAACTCGGTCTAAGATTTTTTGCCCATTCTGGAAATTTTCTGAAAAGTTGGCATTTGATGTACTCTAAAACATATCAGAAATTAAAAAAAAAATTAAATAGTGTTTTTTGCAACCCAAATTTTAGTGACAAAAAGTGAAACTAAAAATCAGCAAAAAAAATTAAATTATGTATTAAAACAATAATATTAGTCAATGTTTTCAAATCACCCAGCATTTTGTAGCATGCGCGTATGCTCAAAGTTCGTGTTGGTTTGTGCAACAAAACACATTGTTGTGTGTGTTTTGATGCACGCAGCAGCACAATCAAACTATAGCAAGGATCCACGCCGAGAGCGATAGGGTATTGTTACTTATGTTTCTCATATAACAAACATTCATTTTCTAAGAGTTTGTTTTTCATTTAATGGGCTTTACAATTTGCTGGAATAAACAAAAACAATTTTACATTATGCTTGATGTAAAATCATGTAATACAAGATATTGAACAATATATTTCGAGATTTTTTGCTATACAAATTTTAGCCTAATATTTTACAATTACTTTCCCAACAATAACAAATATTTTTGTAAATATATCTTCTTGTTGAAATAAAATAAATCAACTCTACATAGTTCACTTATATAACAATTACCCTATGAATCTCTTTGTGGCATCAACAAGCGTGCTGTCGCTGCTGTGCTGCGCAGCGTATGATAGTATTTGTGTTGTATCAAGCGAGCATGATAGTTTACCTCCGGTGGTTGGTCACTATTTTGTTTGACACTTTTTAGTTTGTACCCTGTTGGTTGGACTAAGTCAAACAAAACTAAAAAGTAACGAACTGTTACTTTTTACACGGAACTCACCATTATTATCAAACCATACTTTTTTCAGTTAAAAAGAGTGTCAAACTAAAAAGTGTCAATTTAAGTGACAAAAAATGTAGTCAAACCGTCGTAATTTGAGTGTAGTTATTTGTATTTGCTTGTTTTATTGCAACCGTTTACCGAATTGCGATCTTGCATAATAATTAACGTTAGTTTTTATTTGATTTCAAATATTTATCGATTTGCGAACATTTACTACTGATCCACGGAGTAAAAAGAGTTCCCAAAATCGTGAAAAAGCGTTCATGAAAATGGGAACCTCGAACAAAGTGTTCAAATCACATGGTACGATTTTGAAAAACGTACCGTGAAATTTGAACACTTTGTTCGTGGTTCCCATTTTCATGAACGCTTGTTCACGATTTTGGGAACTCTTTTTTCTCCGTATGGAGATTAGAAGATATCCTACACTAGAAATTAAAAAATCAACTAAAAAGAAACTGAATTAGTTCATTAGTTTATCAGTTGATTAGGAGCGTTCTTTTATTACGTAACGCATTTATTTTGCTTTTTACCCTCTTTATGTGAAACATTCTCATCACACTTATTTTCATTAGATTTTTTCCATGTTTAAATCATCAAGAAATTACGTTATCCAAAATTTCCTTATGGATAATTCTACGCCAACTCACAAACTTTGTCCTAAGGGGTCCCTATGCCACGAGATATCGAAAAATGTAGCTCTTATTCGTGATCAGGAACAAAAATTATCCCTTAGATCAAAGTTTCACGCAAATCGAAGAGGGGTCGATTCAACTTTTCCGATTTCGTGTGAGTTGACGAAAAATTACCCCTATACAAGTGCCTTTTCTGGCTGGCCATGATGCAGACTTCCAAAATTATTTCAAAAATATCAAATAAATAAATAAATTGTTCGCTCTGCAGCATGGTCTTAGAATTCTTTTTTGCAAGATTCCTACTCGAAACTGGGTGTCCGAAGGCTTGAATCTGTGAGTCGATCCAAACGACTTCTAAACCTGGACCCCTGGGTTAGGCCGCGACCTACATTTACTCCCCATCCGACGGAAGGCGTGATCAGACAAATCTCGTCTCGAAAAATGCAACTGAGCCGACTAGGATCAAACCCAGGCTATCTGGGTGAGAAGCAACCACGCTTACCACTACACCACCGAACTCGAAATCGTTGTCAGAATTTCACTTTGCAGAATCGAATCAATTCGGTTTATCTGATTATTGGTAATCTGAAATGATGGCCAATATGGCATTAGTAGAATATTGAGAATTTATAATTAGTTACCAATAAGCTGAACTCAAACCAAATAACCTAAATGTCGAGTAATAAAGTACGGGCTGTTTTTGAAAATGTCTGGTGAAATTATTTGAAAAAAAAAAAATTATTCAAATTTTGATCTCATTATCTTACTGATTGTATTGATAATTAGTAACAAATGTAATAAGCATTTTTGTATAATGAAAATTGTTTTCAATCATTGTAGGAAACAATTTTAGCTAAAAGCATGGGAAATGTGAATGTGCTGTTTATGTATTCGTAACATCATTACGTCAATCAAAATGTTGCGCAACATGTTCAAAAATGTAGCACGGAAGAAGAACAACACAACTTCCCGGCCTACCTTGGGTCCTTAAGGCGAAACGGGAGCTAGAACCAAATTTTGTCGTGATTTGGCGCATCTCACTTTTTGATTTTTTAAAAATCGATTTCAACGAATTTCAAAAAACCATGAGCATCACGATGTTGCCCATGTTCTAACGGATCACTGTAAAAAAAATCAAGTGTCTAAGTCAAAATATGAACAACTAGTTTAGTTTTTCAGTTAAACTCACGATTTTTATACTTCTCCATACGATTCCCATGGACTTTGCCGAAAATCAGAGGAGCGCAATTCCACCCAAGTATTTGGTAATATATTCCATTATTCAGCTATATTTTTATATACCGTTAGATTCGTTAGAATGTAACGAACACGGTGGTATATATAAATCAATAGTTCACTAACTTTTATAACACACTTTTTGATTACCAAAAAATAATCAAATATTTGCTTCTCGCGCAACGCAACGGGCAACGAATCAAAGGAGAAACCTCAGAGACAAAAAAACTCCCGTGTGCCGTGGCGAGGCGCGTGGATTGTGCTGGCCGCACGCACACACTCTCATGGCGCGCAAGCACTTATTTTGAATTCATTCCTTGATGTGTTTGATTTTGAAATTATATTTTTTTTATTTGGGGATATTGCGAGGTTCGGATATTTTTAATTACTACTTTTAATTATTACTAATTTTATTTACTAATTTATTATTGCTTCATTCCTTTGTATCTAAACAGAGTATAATTAACAAATACAAATCAGGACTGAAAATATCAACATTCAAATGAATAAAATGTGATTATTATTTTAGTTAGACCAACTAAAGAATTGAAATTGGTCTTTGTCAAAGTCTTTGTTATTTTGAATAAAAAAAAACAGTTGACAATTTTCATGGCTAAAAAGGCTAGTATGAATTTCAATGAATGAATTTGTTTTGTAAATTCTCAAATTTTCAAAGAATATTGTATGTTTTTGAACGAACCAAAATTTTGTATGCATGTTCACTTCATTGGTTTTTTTAAAGAGAAAATGCATACAAAATTCCGCTTCATTAAAATAAACAATATTTTTTGAAAATTTTAATGTATTACAAAAAAAATCTAAAGTGAAAATGCATACAAAAAATCGCTTCGGTAAAAAAAAACGATATTCTGAGAAAATTTGAATATTTTACAAAATGAAACAATAATAAAGTGAAAATGCTCACAAAATTTTGCTGCGTTTAAACTCATATTTCAAATAATAAAAAAAAAATATTTTCAAAAAAAATACTGTATTTTGAGATAATTTTTATATTTTTCGAAAAACGAACTCAAATAAAGTGAAATTGCATAAACAGTTTTGCTCGTTTAAAAAATACAATATTCTGTGAAAATTTGAGTATTGTTCAAAAATGCCCAATAAAGTGAAAATGCTTACACAATTTTGCTTCCTTCAAAAAAAAAAACAATAATTTCATTATTTTTCAAAAAAAAAAAAACTCTAATAAAGTTAAAATGCATACAAAATTTCGTTCATTGCAAAATACAATATAAATATTGCTTTGTTAAAAAAATGTGAATGGGCGAATTTGGTCCAAGGATGTACACAAAAATAAATACTAAAATACTCAAATTTTCACAGAATAATGTAATTTTTAATTTTTTTAGAGTTTTATTCTGTAAAATACTCAATTTTTCACTATTTTTGTATGCATTTTCACTTTATAAGCGTTTATTGTTTTGTTTATACCGTAAAACGGGGTGACTTTGATAGCCGGGGTGACTTTGATAGGTTTGCAATGAAGAGAAAATGAAGAGTACAATTAAAATACGTACGGAATGGTTCAGAATCATACTGACCGTGGTAGAGAAGTGTTCAAAGTACCTCAAGAAGAACTTTGCATAAAATTTTGAAATGTTTAAAAAGTAAGTTAACTATAATTAAGAAAATATTGATGAAAGTCATTATTTAAAACTTCTTAAAGTGTCATGATTTTCTCAATGAACATGATTTTGAATCGGAAAACGGAATGCATTTTCGGGTTCTTTGGACAATTTTCCACTAGGAGAATGTTAAATAAGTTTGTAAATAATAAAAATTATGTGTCCTTGAAACACAATTAAAAAAAACTCCAAATTTGTGTGCAATTTCAGTTGAACAAATTTCATGTAAAATGTGAAAATTTGTGATTCGTGCTTTGTATTCAGTTTAAAATGCAATATAAATCGATAATTTTAAATACAATATAAGTTTTAACAAATTTCAGGCAAAATTCCTACTTTTCAACACATTTATGTAAAATTTATTAGTATTTTGATAAAAAGCTTATAAAGTTAGTTAACTAAATATAAACATTGATTTTTTTTTCTTAAGAACTTTATCAGCTACTTTATTGATGGTACATTTAACGTACAAATATAGTTTGAACATCTTAAATATGATTTTAACAAGAAAAACTTTGACTATCAAAGTCACCCCGGAATTTAAACTAAGAGTTTTTAACGTAACTATTTTTCTAAACACTATTGAAAAAACTTTTTTTCCAAAATAGTGTATGGACTTTGTGTGGCCTACCCCAGTACATGTTTTAAAAATAATAATCTTGAGAAAAACCTTACCTGTTGAAACATATTTTAAAAACAAATTGAAATCCTATCAAAATCACCCCGGTTTACGGTACTTAAATTCTCATAGAATATTTTATGTTTTGAAACGAAGAGAATTTTTGTATACATTTTCTATTTATTTTAGGTTTTTTTGGAAAATACTCAAATTTTCAAAAAATATTGTATTTCTTTGAACGATGCGAAATTTTGCACGAATGTTCACAAAATATTGTATTTTTGTAAGAACGAAATTTTGTATGCATTTTAACTTTATTAGAATTTTTTTGAGAAATATTCGAATTATTATATTTTTTATGCATTTTCAATTCTGAGTAATTTGTATGCATTTTCACTTCATTAGAGTTTTTTTTTTGTAAAATACTCATATTGTATTTTATGAACGAAGCAAAATTGTGTATGCATTTTCACTTCATTGGTTTTTTTTTGTAAAATACTCAAATTTTCTCGAAATATTGTATATTTTTAAACGTAGCGAAACTTTTTATGAATTTTTACTTTATTAGAGTTTTTTTAAACTCAATTTTTCACAAAATACCGTATTTTTTAAATATTCTTATTTTCATAATTTGCGATATGAATTTAAACAAAGCGAAATTTTATTTGCATAAAAAATTTCGTTTCCTTTAAAAAAATACAATATTTAGTGAAAATTTGATTATTTTACAAAATAAAGTACCCAAATGAAGAGAAAATGCATGCAAAATTCCTCTTCGTTAAAAAAAACAATATTTTGTGAAAATTTTAGTATTTTACAAAAAAAACTCTCATGTGAAAATGCATACAAAATATCGCTTCGTTAAAAAAGCAATATTTTGCGAAAATTTTTATATTTTACAAAATGAAACTATAATAAAGTGAAAATGCTCACGAAATTTCGCTGCGTTTGAACTCATATTTCAAATTATGAAAATTTTAATATTTTTTAAAAATATGGTATTTTTTGAAACAAATTGTATTATACTAAAAAAAACTCTTATAAAGAAAATGCGTACAAAGTTTCACTACATTTAAAAAAATGCAATATTTTATGAAAATTTGAGTATTGTTCAAAAATGCCTCAATAAAGTGAAAATGCATACATAATTTTGATTCCCTCAAAATTTTTTTTTAAGTTTTTCTTAAAAAAAACTCTTATAAAGTAAAAATGCATACAACATTTCAATCCTTGAAAAATACAATATGAATATCACTTCGTTAAAAAAAATGTGAATGGTCGAATTTGGTCCAAGGATGTACACAAAAAAAATACTACTGCATTTTCACTTTATAAGCGTTTATTGTTTTGTAAAAACTCAAATTTTCTTAGAATATTGTATGTTTTTAAAAGAAGCGAAATTTTGTATGCATTTTCTCTTATTAGAGATTTTTTTGAAAAATACTCAAATTTTCACAAAATATTATATTTTTTCGAACCAACCGAAATTTTGTATGGATGTTCACGAAATATTGTATTTTTTAATGAACGAAATTTTGTATGCATTTTAACTTTATTGGAGTTTTTTTTAAAGAAATACTCAAATTATTGTATTTTTTGAAGAGGGCAAAATTTTGTATGCATTTTCACTTTATTGGGCCTTTTTAGAAAAATACTAAAATTTTCACAGAATATTGTATTTTTTAAATGTAGCGAAATTTTGTATGCATTTTCACTTTATTAGAGTTATTGTTTCGTAAAATACCAAAATTTACCCGTTAAAAATACCCGTATTTTTTGAAAATATTAAAATTTTCATGATTTGAAATATGAGTTCAAACGCAGCGAAATTATGTGAGCATTTTCGCATTATTATATAATAAAGTTATATATGTATTATAAGCCGGGACCGTGATGTAGGGGTAAGCGTGGTTGTGTCTCACCCAGTCGGCCTGGGTTCGATCCCAGAAGGTCCCGGTGGCAAATTTTGAGACGAGATTTGTCTGATCACGCCTTCCGTCGGACGGGGAAGTAAATGTTGGCCCCGGTCTAACCTAGAGGTTAGGTCGTTAGCTCAGTCCAGGTGTAGGAGTCGTCTCCTGGGTCCTGCCTCGGTGGAGTCGCTGGTAGGCAGTTGGACTCACAATCCAAAAGTCGTCAGTTCGAATCCCGGGGTGGCAATTGCCTCAACAATCAAGCCTTCGGACACCTAGTTTCGAGTAGGAATCTTGCAATCGAGAACGTCAAGGCAATGCTGTAGAGCGAATAATTTGATTTTTGATTTGATATGCCAAAAGATGCGCAAGGATCGGGCCTACAAGCTCATATTTTGGATTTGGGCATAGTATGCCCACCGGAACAAACCCTTAAATGCCCGCCAAAAAGTCATTTTTGTTACATCCTAATATGTATAGATTCATTTTGTAGAATATAAAAGTTTTCACAAAATATTGCCTTTTTTACCGAAGCTTTATTTTGTATTAATTTTCAGTTCTGAATATTTTGTATGGATTTTCACTTTATTAGAGATTTTTTTTAAGTAAAATACTCATATTGTATTTTAAGATCGAAGCAAATTTTTTATGCATTTTTATTTCATTGGTTTTTTAAAGAGAAAATGCATACCAAATTTCGCTTCATTAAAAAACAATATTTTTAAAAAACTCTGAAGTGAAAATGCATACAAAGTATCACTTTGGTAAAGAAACACAATATCAAAATTTGAATATTTTACAAAATGAAACTATGATAAAGTGAAAATGCTCACAAAATTTCACTGCGTTTGAATTCATATTTCAAATTATGAAAATTAGAATATTTTCAAAAAATACGATATTTTGAGAATTTTTTTTACGAAAAAATAACCCTTATAAAATGAAAATTTTGCTGCAATTAAAAAATACAATATTCTGTGAAAATCAGACAATTTATTTTTCAGTGAATGAAATTTTGTATGCATTTTAACTTTATTACAGTTTTTTTTTTCAGAAAAACTCAAATTATTTGTTTTTGAAGGAAGCAAAATTATGTATGCATTTTCACTTTATTGGGGCATTTTTGAACAATACTCAAATTTTCACAGAAAATTGTATTTTTGAAATGTAGCGAAAATTTGTATGCATTTTCACTTTATAAGAGTTATTTTTTCGTATAATACAATTTGTTTCACAAAATACCTTATTTTTGAAAATATTCTTATTTTCATAATTTGAAATATGAGTTTAAAAGCAGCGAAATTTCGTGAGCATTTTCACTTTATTATAGTTTCATTTTGTAAAATATTAAAATTTTCGCAAAATATTGCTTTTTTACCGAAGCGATATTTTGTATGCATTTTCACTTGAGAGTTTTTTTTGTAAAATAACAAATTTTCACTGAATATTGTATTTTGGAAGCGAAATTTTTTATGCAAATAAAATTTCGCTTTGTTTAAACTCATATTGCAAATTATGAAAATAAGAATATTTAAAAAATACGATATTTTGTGAAAAATTGAGTTTAAAAAAACTCTACTAAATTAAAAATTCATAAAAAGTTTCGCTAGGTTTAAAAATATACAGTATTTCGAGAAAATTTTAGTATTTCACAAAAAAAAACAATGAAGTGAAAATGCATACACAATTTTGCTTCGTTCATAAAATACAATATAAGTATTTTACAAAAAAAAAACTCTAATGAAGTGAAAATGCATACAAAATACTCAGAATTGAAAATGCATAAAGCAAATACAATTATTCGAATATTTCTAAAAAAAACTCTAATAAAGTTAAAATGCATACAAAATTTCGTTCTTACAAAAATACAATATTTTGTGAACATTTGTACAAAATTTCGCATCGTTCAATAAAAAATACAATATTTTTTGAAAATTGGAGTGTTTTCCAAAAAAATCTCTAATAAATAGAAAATGTATACAAAAATTCGCTTCATTTAAAAATATACAATATTTTATGTGAATTAGAGTACTAACAAAACAATAAACGCTTATAAAGTGAAAATGCATACAAAAATTGTGAAAAGTTGAGTATTTTACAGAATAAAACTCTAAAAAAAGCAACAAAATTGTGCTTCGTTGAAAAATTACATTATTCTGTGAAAATTTGAGTATTTTAGTATTTATTTTTGTGTACATCCTTGGACCAAATTTGCCCATTCACATTTTTTTTAACGAGGCAATATTTATATTGTATTTTTCAATGAACGAAATTTTGTATGCATTTTAACTTTATTAGAGTTTTTTTGAGAAATACTGATTGTATTGTATTTTTTGAAGGAAGCAAAATTGTGTAAGGGTTTTCACTTTATTGGGGCAGTTTTGAACAATGCTCAAATTTTCACAGAATATTGTATTTTTTAAATGTAGCAAAACTTTGTATGCAATTTCACTTTATTAGAGTTAGTTTTTCGAAAAATACAAATTTTTTCTCAAAATGCCGTATTTTTTTGAAAATATTCTAATTTTTAAAATTTGAAATATGAGTTTTGTTAAATTTTGTGAGCATTTTCACTTTATTATTGTTTCATTTTATAAAATATTCAAATTTTCTCAAAACATCGTTTTTTCATCGAAGCGATATTTTGTATGCATTTTAACTTTAGATATTATATACAATATTCTATGAAAATTTGAGAATTTACAAAACAAATTCATTCATTGAAATTCATACTAGCCTTTTTAGCCAAGAAAATTGTCAACTGTTTTTTCTATTCAAAATAACAAAGACTTTGACAAAGACCAATTTCAATTCTTTAGTTGGTCTAACTAAAATAATAATCACATTTTATTCATTTGAATGTTGATATTTTCAGTCCTGATTTGTATTTGTTAATTATACTCTGTTTAGATACAAAGGAATGAAGCAATAATAAATTAGTAAATAAAATTAGTAATAATTAAAAGTAGTAATTAAAAATATCCGAACCTCGCAATATCCCCAAATAAAAAAAAATATAATTTCAAAATCAAACACATCAAGGAATGAATTCAAAATAAGTGCTTGCGCGCCATGAGAGTGTGTGCGTGCGGCCAGCACAATCCACGCGCCTCGCCACGGCACACGGGAGTTTTTTTGTCTCTGAGGTTTCTCCTTTGATTCGTTGCCCGTTGCGTTGCGCGAGAAGCAAATATTTGATTATTTTTTGGTAATCAAAAAGTGTGTTATAAAAGTTAGTGAACTATTGATTTATATATACCACCGTGTTCGTTACATTCTAACGAATCTAACGGTATATAAAAATATAGCTGAATAATGGAATATATTACCAAAAACTTGGGTGGAATTGCGCTCCTCTGATTTTCGGCAAAGTCCATGGGAATCGTATGGAGAAGTATAAAAATCGTGAGTTTAACTGAAAAACTAAACTAGTTGTTCATATTTTGACTTAGACACTTGATTTTTTTTACAGTGATCCGTTAGAACATGGGCAACATCGTGATGCTCATGGTTTTTTGAAATTCGTTGAAATCGATTTTTAAAAAATCAAAAAGTGAGATGCGCCAAATCACGACAAAATTTGGTTCTAGCTCCCGTTTCGCCTTAAACACTTTTTTCATTCGAATGTTGAGACCGTGGCTTGTACTTACAGTATTTCATTTAAATTCTGTTTATTTCTCAAAAGGTTCCCAACATTATTTTTTCATTCCTCTGCCATTAAACACTAAAATATTTTAAAAATTTTTTTGAAACAATCAGATTGTAGAGAACAGGTTACTGAACAATTTCCATAAAAAGGTATCAATTTTGGTTAAATATAAGCAGAGATATATCCAATTTCGTAAAAAGAACTGACTTTCTCCAAAATTTCTGGATTCAATTTCCATTCAAACGATGAACACTGCTGCTGACTTTTTTTTTATGATTCTTATAAAATAATTTCAATAAATTTCATCAAAATTTTATATATATATTTTTTATCAGCAAAATGTTTTTATCCTTAAAAATATCATGGTAGGCAGTGTTCATCGTTTCAATCTACAATGTGATTGATTCGAAAATGTTTTAAAATATTTTAGTGTTTTATGGCAGAGGATTGAAAAAATAATGTTGGAAACCTTTTGGGTAATACAAAGAAAAGTTGAACTTTTCAACACTTGTACCTAAAGTAACATTTCTCAATATTGTGATGTTTTGAACAGTGAATTTACTTAACAAATGAATGTTTGACATAAATCTCCATTCAAAAAGTATTTTCGGAATTGCAAAAAATGTTGTAACCAAATCGTCGCAAAACTTGCTTTTTCCAGCACTTGGCTTATTTATCTAACTCGGTAAACCTCGTTGGATAAATGTACAACCCGTGCTGAAAAAATCTTGTTTTCGCGACATGTTGCATAAACTACAATTATTTGTCTTAATTTATCACTTTTGAATTTTATATTCCTTTTTACTTAATAATATATTCAACTAAAAAACACATTTTTGGTTATCAGTGGTTTACGAAACCCTCTCCCCAAGACTTCAAATCTCAAGAAACGTGCCTCAGCGTGTGAGGAAAATCCAATCCTGCCCCTCCCCAGAAGAAAACCTCACCCAAGTGTGGTGGACTCCAATAAAGGATTTTTTCACGACGACCACCCTTCCCTTCCTTGAGTTGGCCAAAAATTGCTACTTTGGTGGAGCTTTTTACTGCGCTTACAAAACGCGCGAGCCGGAGCGCGCCTCCTTTTGTCGCTTTTTGGCAAGTTGAATCTTGGCTCTTCGTAAGAAGAAGAAAAACAAGCGAAATATCCGAAACAGCTTCTCACCGCTGCTGCGCCGGTTCGGGGTGTTTGGAGCCGTCTCTCTGGTTGGATTATATTTATTGACTAAAGTCCAAAAACGAGCGGCGTTCCAAGTCGGGGCCAGCAACAGATTGCCAGTAATAGCCTTATTTCGGGGACGGGGGGGTTTTCCAGCTTCCGCAGCTAATACAATATATTTCAGCAGCACCAGCAAGTGTCGGTTAAAGTGGTCTGAAATGATGCCAACTTTTGTGTGTTGGCTGTGACAGCTCAGCTCGAAATTAAAGTCACTCTGTCGGTGTGAAGAAATGGCCAAGATCACGCGAACAGGAAAAGTCAGCCGAATGGGAAGGGGCCACTCCTTGATTGAAAAGTGAAGCCCGAGTTCGAGCGAAGCTAATGACGCGACCCCAACCCCCGGTTATCCGGGTTGATAACGAAGAATTCTCCCTCCCTGGCCAACATAGTTGGAAAATGGCTTCATAGTCCGCATCGGTACCCGCTCCAAGAAAGACAAAGTCGAACACAGGAAAATCATTATTGTCACATTTATTAGCTGATTTATTTTTACGATTACGACGGACGGTCTGACGGTTGTCCTGGATGCGGCCACCTTCCCGGTGATATCGGTCGGATGCATGCGAACGTTACGAGCAGACCGACCGCGGGAGCGCAGTAAATAGTCGCGGGTGGGTTTATCCAATGTGGGTTCTGCGGAATCGATATTGGCCAGGTGAACGGGGCTATTTTTTTTTTGCTTTTCATGGGTGATGGGAAAATGGTGGCAAGTCTATTGGAATCGTGCTGGATTGTGATTCGAGCGTTATCTTGAGAGATATTGGAATTGAGTTCGAATGAAATGAGATGTCATTAGTTTGAGGTTAAATTAAAAAGAAGAAGAAGCGGCTGAAAAATTCCAATAAACATAAATGTGACATTTTTGAACTTAACCAATTCAGTAAAAGAAAGTACATAAAATCTGGATATCTTTTTTTTTGATCTCAGAGTTTTAAATTTTGAAATATTATCCAAAATGTCAAATATTTGCATCCCAAAAAAATTTTTTTTTTATTTTATTTTTTATGAAAACTTATTACAGTTTCAAAAGAAACTATGTTTGCATTGCAAATTCAGGTTAAAAATAAAATTCTAAATTCACATTCTATGCTTTTCCAAAACATAAATTAAGAGATGTTATTTTTATATTTATATTTATTTTTTATGAAGCATATTCTTAACATTTTCAGGTGATCAGATCTTCGAAAATATTTATTCTTTATTTATATATTTTTTTCTTAAAATTCCGATTACTTTCTTACTGCAAAACTTGTGTACAGTTAAACCACGCGAAGTGCGCAAGCGTTACGCTTTTTATTTCTTCGATTACTTTAAAACGACATAATATTATTGCAATCTTTTTCAAGCAACTTGTTTGTCTTGTTCCAATCTACAAATAGCTTTTCAAAGATTGCAAAAACATTATGTTGTTTTAGAGTAATCGAAGAAATACAAAGCGTAACGCCTGCGCATTATGCGAGGTTTAACTGTAACTGTCTACTCTACAATTTTATAGAAAAATTCTTATGCTCTTGAATAGAACTAACCAGTGTTTTTAAAACTGTTTTTGTTCTTTTTTTTTATAAAAATGCGCATTTTAGAAGTTAATTTCACATCAAGTCACTTTGACAGGTAATTTCTGTAATTTAGTGGGAGTGGGATTGGGAAAATGGACCTTGAAGTCGTGATTAGAGCACAAATTAATCCCATAGTACAAAGTTTCACATAAGCTTAAGAGGGTTCAGGGAGCATAAAAATATTTTTTCAAAATACATCAAAATTTTAACCGAACTTTTAGCGCAATCAGCTGAAAACAATTTGATATTTATTCTCCTTTGTCTCTTATCATTTTTCACATGTTTGAGTTCGTTTATACACATTTTTAATTCTTTTTATTTTTTATATGTTTTTGCAAAAAGAATTTTTTCCGTCCAAATTAAGGTTTTTTAAAAACTTTGCGCAAAAAAATAAAGAATATTCGAATCAACAAAACGTTTTGTTGATTTGCAACCCGTAATTTTTGTTAAATCAACGCTAAACGTCAAAACAGCTTTTTCAAAACAAAAAAGACTTTTGTGGAATTTAGAAAATCTTCGCAATTTTTTTGTTGATTATATTCAATAAAAATTTTGTTGATCCAAACCTCGTACAGGCTAATTCTACAAAACATGGTTCTGTGTGTTATTATTGTAATAGTGCATAATGCATTATCCAACAACTTTTAAATTGAAATGGTGAAATTCTGGCTTGTAATTAAAATATTTTTATTTGTTTTATTTGTCAGAGCCGAGAAACTAAAACTTTGAAATAAAAATATATCGGCCTTATCACATTAAATAACTCAAATACTGAAACCATTCCAAATTTTTTTCGCTAATATTTAAATTTATTTAATTTTGATTGCGGGTATATTATCCGGAAATACCAGAATTTTTAAAATCTGCAATATGGGTTATTAAAACGACGCAAATAACCTTATGGATTTCCGTTGTGTTGCAACTTTAAGTGTTTTGGACTTAAATACGTTTAATAAAATACTAAAAAAAAAATTTAAATAATTTTTAGCATTGTTTTCATATAATTTGACATTTTGTATTAAATTTCAATGCATTACATTTTTTAATGTAGAACACTTTTTTCTAAAAGTTTCATTTTTTTATGATGGGATTTTCACAGTTGAAAAATTCAATGTAAAATTCTATTTTCATAACTGATTGATTTTTTTGTAGAAAATAAGGCAGCTGAATATATTTGTTAAAGTTTATGTTCTTCGACTCTAACCAAAAGAGGAGGGAAGTTTTCAAAGTAAGCAAGTGTTGACGAAATATTCTTTATTTCTAAAAAAAATCTTTTTTGATTCTTTGCATTAGGATACAAAAAAATAAAATTAACTCAAGCATGCTTTATATAATGGATTTATTTTTGCATTCAATTTGTTTTAAATTGATAAGGTTGTTCTATGATGTTTTTTTGCATTTAAAAATATTAGCAATGGCCTAATAAAGTTTTCACAAAATCAACAAAAATAAAGATTTTTTTCCTTGAAAAATATGGTGTAAAGGTAGCTTTTCAATTTAAACCACATAACACAGTGAAAATCCATTCAAATTTATGCGACGTTTGATGCTCTCCGTTTTGAAAATTTTAATTGTTTTAAAATATGGTAATTTGCGTAAAAAAGTGAGTTATTATATTTCAAACTGAAGAAATGTTTCTAATTACGGGACTCTGTTCTTTATTAAGTCCATTGTAGAAGTTATTTTAAATATATTATTGTGTTTCGATAACCCCGATTCTTTCCAATCTTCAACATTGCAGGAAACACACGATCGACCAGAAAATGACTTCAAAGGATTCTAATTTAAGAGCAAAGCATCTTTGTCTCTCCACTTGTTTTTTGTTGAGAAGAGAAAAGTTACACATAATTCATTACATTCTAGTTAATGAATTGTAACGAAATAGTTTACGGTACTTGAAATTAACAGACTGAACGACTCCAGATAAGGGCAGACAGTCAATGTCTTAATTAATAGGAATTAAAAAAAAACTATTTTAAATTGGGTTTTCTTAAATTTGTCATTGTCAAGTCGAATTTTTTTAACAGCAATCAGTTATTTTTTTTTTCTTTTTAAATAAAAAACATATAAAAATATGAATAACAAACCATAAAATTAACATTGAAATACAATACTTGAATCAATTGCATCATAAAAATGAATAAAAAAACTTGACTCAGAACTTTAAATGCTCCAAGAACAGAGTCATTCACCATCTGCTTGAAAGAAAATCACGCTATCGACAGCCCCCCCAAAATCTCGATTCAAAAGTGGCCCGTGCAGAAATTTCCCCACCTCCCCGTCCGAAATGAAGTGAAGCAAAAGTTTTTGGCGCGAAAATTATCGTCTTTTCCCATGGGGTGTGTGAGTGCTCCGACTGACTTGGTTTGACTGGTTGTTCCGGAATCAAGTTCAGTCGATCGTAAAGTTCGGAACAGCTGTGCAGCCGGAGGTCCTCTCGGCGACAAATCACACCATTTTCACGCCGATTGATTGCTGCCAACCGGTGGATTTGAGTGAGTTTTATTTTTTTTTGGTTTGGAGTGATTTATGGAAATCAATTTTGTTTTAATAGAAATGTTGATTCAAGTTGAAAACTTGGACCGCTTGGCTCGCTCCAACCCAGACAAAGTGTAACACGAGCACGTCTCCTTAAAGCTACATTTCACGCATTCTTGCCGTTGGTTAGTTGTCGTATCAGCACATTTAAGCACAACCCAACGACCGGGAGGGGGGAGAGACTTGAAGGTCTCAAGTGGACTTCATCTTGCACCCACCAACGCACCTCCCCCGCAGCAGCAGACCCTTGATTTAGGGGCGTCGAGTATGCTTGTCAAGGGATTATATGGTCTCTTCTCCTGCTGCTGGAATGTGGCTCGCCCAGCTTGGAATCCTTTTATTGCCATTGTTGTTCTCCAGCTGCTGCACTTCCACTTCCACTGAGACTGTTGTGCGGGTGGAGGGTGGGAGGAGCAGTGCCTTGTACTTCCTACTGCAACTCCACAGTAAGTTGATGCACTGAATAGATCCTTCACAAACTGTGTGTGTGTGTGTGTACTTACAATGTTGTGTAAAGAATTCTGAAAGAAATGCAAAGCATTGAAATCTACTGTGAACGCGTAAGAAAAACTGAACTTCAACTTTAAATTGAGGTGAAAAGCTTCTGGGGAAAAACGCTTCATTTAAATGGGTTGTCATGGCTTCAAGAAGGTGGAAAACTCAGTATGATTTTCAGCTGCAAATGAGATTATTCAAGCGTTCGTGGGGTAGGAGTACCAAAAAATGCTTTGTTCAAAAATTTTAAAAAGTTATGCTTATTTTGGAAAAGGTTCCCAGTTTGACGATTTTGACCTCAAGAAAGCTTTCCATGTTAATTCAGTTTACCCACATTCAAGCTCTTTCCACCTGCCATTATAGGGGACAACAAACAAATCCCACCAACAAACCCGAACCCCATTCTTTCAGCAATGTAACTATTGCAAACAACCACCTTCCAAGACCCGCACACACATCCGAGCAAAAGTGCATCTAATTGCTTGCACGCACAGAGCGAGAGAGCTGAAAACTTTTCGCAAGATTTTCACTTTACTTGGGAAAACAATTTCTCATTCTTTCGTGACTGAGAAAAACAAAGTGGGAAGGTTCGTTTTCTGTCCCGGATTGAGAGGGGGCAGTGTTGTCAGCTTTTTAAGTCAATATGTATTTTTTTCATATTTTCTTAAACAGTTTTATAAAGAGATTTGGTTAGAACTTCACCAAAAATCAATATTCAACATAAAAATTCAAGCAAACTGGCATCACTGCACCCTTGTTGATCAAGTGAACCCAAACAAACTTCGCACAGACACCTTCCCCACTTCGTGAAAGGTGGTGAAATTTGCATGCTTTTACAACAATCCCCAGGACGTTCTGCGTTTTTCCGGGTTGCGCTGCGCGGAAGTATCCGAGACATCGTCGTCGTAGCGCCAACCCGTGTGTATGTCACTCTTGGAATTTCACTTTTGCTGTAGTTTCGTGGAGCCCTGGGAAAAGGTTTGGGCAGGGGGGAGGGTAAGTGTTGTTTCTTCGTCGTTCCCCACCCTTCCCCACGCAACCTCTTGTCAACAGCTGACCTGCAACCAGAGCGAGCACTTTGCCCACGTGGGAAAAAGGAAAGCATGTTTTCGTTTCGCTCCCTCCTCCGACCACAGACATACCGGGAACCACTTGGAAGTTTTGGAACTTGTCAAATGTTCAACCGACATTCGGCACTTCTGCTACACCTCCACTGTTTTCTGAGTTGAGTTCTGTTCAAAGAAGACAGAAGTTTGCTTCCTTGAATTGAGCTTCTGAAGGTTTTTTTTTTTGTTTTCAAAATAATTTAAATTGCAACATAAAATTATTCAACAATGATCTGCGCATGAAAAAAACTAACTTTCCTGGAAAATCAAAACAAATCAAACAAAATTAAAACAATTCTTAAAGTGATACTCCTATTTATGGCATAACGTTAGAGTCGTTGTTTGCATGCATGCAGAGGCTTGTTTGCGTGTTTCCGGTGGCGTTTAGGCCCGCATTAAAAGGTATGATGTTGATGGCTCAAGGACCCGGAAATTCTTTTCATCGTTCGGTTATGACGTGGGGGTTTTTGAGCACGCAAGAATGTTTTAATGAAAATTTAAGCTTTTCTTTCTGATTTCATTCATAAAAAATGTATATATACACGGCGTGTTTTCTAGAACAACCTTATCAGGAAAAAATAGTCATCGCTACTTTCAAATGTGTCTTATAGGAAATTTTCTCAGCTTTCCAATGCTTCTAAGAGCGAAATGTTTCATCGGGAAATTCCTGAGATATCTCTATTTTATTGTTTTTGGTTTTAAATTCCTTTATTATTTATTGGAAACTTTTAAATAACAGTCCAGGAAACTTGTCAAATGATGTGTTTCATGTGTCTTTTACTCATCAAAATGTGCAGAATAAGACAAAAAAAAAAACTTTGTAGACGGTTGCAAATCGCTGAACATTTTGCAAATCATGTTTTGTCTAAGTTTTTGAATATATGGGATTTATTCAGAAATTAAAATCATAAAACAGTGTAAAAATATATTTTAAACAAGAATTATTTGATAATTACATATTTTTTGTGTACAAATAACACGTGTCTACTCTGATTTAGCTTGTTCAACCGAAACTATGGCAGGTTTGTGATTATTAATGGTATTATTGAATTTTAATGAATAAATTTGATATTTTCTTAAGCAAACATTAACCTGGAACATAAATACAAATATGATTTGAAATCGAAAATATACTACTTATTACTGTAGCAAGCTTCGAAAGTCATATTTTCATCAGTATAAAATAAAAATTAAATTTTATAAAATGTTTTCTGTTGAAAATGCACTTAAAAGTAGCACTTAAACTCGAGTCTTCCAATTAAGAATGCTGAAAACACCGTCACAAACATTTTTTTTTTGTTTGAACAAAATCTAAATAATATATTAACAAAAACAAAACAAACATAAACTTTCTTATCAAACTATTTGAAAAAAAAAATCAAGAAATATATATATATATATATTTTTTATAGATGAGATTGAAGATGAGAGTCTTATAAACTTCTAAAATATTGCTAATCATTTAATCATTTAATACAAAAAAACTAAAACAATCATTTCATACTAATGAAAAGTATTTCTCCTAAAGCTCGCAACAGTAATTTGCAGTTTAATTTCTAGTATTAAACATGTTTTGTATCCATGCAACTGTTTAGTTTTTGATTAAGGAAATATTATATTTATTCATAAAAATCTTGTAATACCCTATCAATCTCAAACCTGTAGAAATTTCGGTTGTATCAGCTAATTCCAAGCTGGATCAGAGCAGACCGGTGTTATTTGTACACATCAATTATGTAATAATCTATTTGTTCTTTTAAAAATAATATTTCAATACGATTTTATTATTTTAATATTTGAATAAATCCCACATATCCAAAAATTCAGTTAAAACTTAATTTTCAAAATGTTTAGCGGTTTGCAACCTTCTACAAAGTTGTTTCTTGTCTTATTCTGCACATTTTGATGAGTAAAAGACACATGAAACACATAATTTGACAAGTTTCCTGGACTGTTATTTAAAAGTGTCCAATTAATAATCAAGGATTTTAAAAGAAAAAACTTAAAATAGAGATATCTCAGAAATTTCCCGATGAAACATTTCGCTCTTAGAAGCATTGGAAAGCTGAGAAAATTTCCTATAAGACACATTTGAAAGTAGTGATGACTATTTTTTCTCCTTAAGGTTGCCCAGAAAACACGCCGTGATCTATCATTATTTCTATTACCAAAAAAAAAAACTTTCTTACTCCTACAGCCTAAACCCGTCTCTAGATGGGCTGCTATCTGGAAAATCACAAAAAAAAACATTTTTCAACCAAATTTCGATCTTTGAAAGCATTGAAAAGAAAAACTCTTAAAAAAAATTAATTTTAAAATATTAGGGTTGCAAGTATGCCTTGTTCTATGTGACTTTGCCAATGTTTTTAAAAATGTTTTTTTTTGTGTTTTTTTATTAACATTTCCTATATTTAAGGTTAAAAGAAGTATACAGTACTTTTGTAGTGTCCCAGACTATGCCTCTTCGCATTTTTTACAATTTAAATGATAATGTTGCCATTCTACAGCAGAAAATGTGAAAACAAGCCAAAAATGAAAAAGTGACTGTAAAAACATGAAAAAACGTAAAGGCAAAATGAAATGATAGGAGCGGGTAGAATAGCTACTACCAAAAACAATCATTAACGAAACAAGATAAATGCAAATTGAAATACTAAACATAAATCAAGAATAACATAAAACAAGAGAAGTGAAGTTTTTCGTAGGGAAAAAAGGGAAAAAAATTTGGGCAGTAGAGGGTTAATATTTTAGATAAGATAATTTTCCACTTTTGCAGTCAGGCCAATTAGATTTAAATTTAAAGTTTCAGTTTTTTTTTCAAAAATCTATTTTGTGTGAACAATCGCAACAGCTGGATTAAGAGTCAGACCTGAAGTTGGAAATTCCTTATACATTGGAGTCGGAGTCGGAATTATTTCAAATTCAACACATATTATGGTCTTTTTTTATTATTATTTTGTTGTTTAAGTAATGCAGTTCAATTCACAAACTATAGTAAAAATTGGGTGCTCTCCCCATTCAAGTCTTCGGACTCCTTGGTTCGAGCAGAAACTTGCAATAGAGACCACAAATGACCCGGGGGTCGTTAATGTGGATGGTTTGATTTTGAGTAAAAATTACCAAATATAAGATTTTTATCAAGTATAAATGCTCATCTTTGCCAACGTTTGTGCGAAAACCAGATTTTCCGCTTCCAAACGGCCTTTGAATATCCCATCTCCCAGAATTCCATTTGCTAAGATGGTCCATTACTCAGATTGAAACATTCCTCAAAATGAACAAAACCCTAGAAATGTTTAATTGTGCTGTTTATTTCCAGAATATTTTCAAATATTATGTTTAAATAATTAAAACATCAAATAATATTTTAAAAGAAGGGTGGATCTAAGCTAGAGCGTCCAATTTCCCGGGGTTATAAAATTCTCGGGAAACGGGAAATTTTCAACAAACTTCCCGGGAAATCCCGGGAATTCCCGGGACATTTGAAATTTATCATAACGTGTTCTAATCCTTGTTTTAATTAATATAATTAATTTTTTGCAATAAAATTGTATAGAATAGCAACCTAAATGGTGAAAATAAGCGTGAGGATCAATTAATGCCTTGACTGCTTGTAAAAAAACATACAACTTCAAGAGAGTATATAATTTGCTTAGCTTTTATTTCTAAGCTGTCTTTCAACTCGTACAAAATATAAAAAAAAATGATGATCAGTTTTTTTGCCAAGAAGTAGGTTTTATTATTTAATCAAAGTATTTGGACAGTGAGTAAAATAATTGGAGCGGTCGTGGTTCTGGGTTCGATACCCATCTGCTCCCAACGAGAAAGTTCTGGACTCATTGAATTTGGAATTAATGAAAAAACTTCAGCTCACGGCGGGGTTCGATCCCCTGTCCTTAGTATTGGCAGACAAAAATGCTCTCCACTTAACCGTGGAGCATTGGTAGCTTGAGGAGGAATTAGACTGGTATAGTTGAATCCAAGAATCGGACGAAGAGTCAAATTGAATTCAAGTTGAACATCAGAACTCAAACAAGATTGCATGCAAGATTGCAAGCGCAGTTGAAATTGAATCTAAAAATACCTCGCTATAAATAGCCTGGGCGACTGATAGAATTCATCCAATAAGAGATGAGAAGAATTGAAAGCATTCCCATTAGAAATGAGAACACACGAAGAATTTGAACAACAATGCCAACGGTCGTTACCACTCGCCTAGGGTGGCTCCTCAGACTATTCACCTTCCCAAAAACCGTCCAACTCCAAGCGAAACTTACTTGAGGATACCGTGGAGATTTTCCCTTAATACTCTGAAAAAAGTGGAGCATCAACACTTCCCGTCTTCCAAATCCCTTTCCTTGTCCCTGGTGGGTGGTGGAGATGGGAGCGGCCGGCAATGGACGGCTGCCATAGTGGTGAGAATCTGGTTCAGGTGGAATTGGTTCTATTCCCAATTATCGATTCCTAGGCAACTTGGGCTTAGACAATCATCACATCACATGGCGAAAATCCAGTCTGCAATCCGCTAAAATCACCGTCTCCTAGCGAAGCGAAGTATTTGGACAGTGAGTAAAATAAATCCATTTCCCAAAACCATAAAATTGCTTTCATATGTCTCTGTAACCATTTTGAGAGAATATGATAAAACATAATATTTAAAATTCAACTGAAACAAAAAAAAAAAAATGCAGAAAATAAAATCACCCTGGCAAATATTTTTTCCCAGGACAAACCATACTGGTTTCAGCCCATCAATAAATAGATAAGCATGAAATTTACATCAGAATCTTCTTTTTCACTTAAAATACAATTTTTATTCAATCACAATCCAAAGTTTTCAAAAATAAGGAGCGAATTTTTTATGTTTTCATTTTTTGGGTACCCTTGATATAATAAAAAGTAGTTTTTCAATGATTTTTTAATGATTTAGCCTAATAAATGACTTCGGTTGAAAGAACTTTCGTAATTTTTGTTTTCCAACAAATAACCAAACTCTATTCTCAGTTGTGGAAGGTTCAGGAAATAATATCATCTGGAATAAACAGTAAATTGAATTGAATAAAATAAAATTGAATTCCTTCATTTTTTTGTAAATAAAAAAAAGTGTCTCAAAGTTAAGTAAATATATACTTCCGCTTAAATTTTCGGGAATTCCAGGGAAATTTTAAAATTTCCCGGGAAACGGGAAATATTTTTTTTTCGGGAAATTCCGGGAATTCCCGGGATTTTTTTTTCTCGGGACGGGAAATTTGACGCTCTAATTTTAACCGTAAAGATAAAATTACCTCTCCTTTTAAAAAAATTCGAATTTTTTAAATAGAAGGTAAAATCTATACAAAATTCTTGGTTCTTGTAAAAATCACACAATTTTAAATTTTTTTAGATCTTTACAACCAAAACCCAAACCCAAATCAAGCACACACTCACTTACTCAGTTCTCCGATCGTGCACAATTTTTTTCTGGGGGTTCCTTGGCCAAAATAATAAGACCCGTATTTTTGTTTGTTTGGTCGTTAGGGTGGTTGGTCTTTCTAAGAAAAATGGTCTAACCAAATCAAAAAATCTAAACCAACATTTGAAAGGGTCGAATGAAACTTTAAATGACGTTTTGACGGTGTCTGGACCAAATATCCTAGGTCTGAAAATATTTTTATTGGATTCCTTTGACCATTTTATGTTACATACTAAAAAATGGGTAGTGTTGATCCATTTGAGCCCTTTAAAAAATGATAGTAAAAAAAATAATTAAGAAGCTGCTGTTATCTGGTGTCATCTAATATCCTTGGAAACGAACTTGATTTTCAATAAATGTGAATCGAAGATTTTTTTCACTTTTATTTTTTAAAGGGTTAAAATGGATGGCAATTAACATTTTTATGCATGTTTTTATTGTGAAATTGTCTCAGGAACACGAATATGATAAAATTATCACCAAAAATGGGATCTAAGGGGTCCCCTGAGCAAAAATTTACAATCAAAAAATTCACTGAAAGTAAAAGTGTCTATTTAATATGTTAAACTGCCTTACCCAAAGCGTTCTCGCTCTTAAACTGCGATAACTTTAAATTTTTAGCAATGACCTATACATGTTTGGGTACCAAAAGTTGCGTTTTAATTACAAAAGTTTTTGGTACTCAAACATGAACACCCGAAAAACAAACCATCCACATTAACGACCCCCGGGTCTTTTGTGGTCTCTATTGCAAGTTTCTGCTCGAACCTAGGAGTCCGAAGGCTTGAATGGGGAGAGCACCCAAACCTCTTTTACTCCAAGGAACCTTCCACCCCAGTGTTTGAACTGACGACCTTTGGATTGTGAGTCTAACCGCCGCCAGCGATTCCACCGGAGTAGGTTTGGTTTGGTGTGTTGTTTGTACTTACAGTATGTAAAAAAAGTATTTACACCCCTTGGACACTATGCACATTTTGTGATGAAACATGTAACAACTTAAAGTTTGACAGGAACCTAGTACTACGTTTTGTTCAGAAACTCATGCCGAACAGTTTGCTACAAAAAGCTCATGAAAAGATGTTTTCTATAAAAAGTTATATAACAATAACTATTACAAAAATAAAAAAGGTGCAAAAAAAGTGTGTACACCTTTCGAAAAATTAACATATATAAAGTTATTTGTTGACAAATCACCATAAATCCAGTATCCCAACTCCAACTAGGCTTCCTTGACTGATTAAAAAAATAATTTGGATTAAATATAAAGTTTACTAACTACTTAGTATAAAAGTTTATATAACTCTGGAAATTCTATATAAAACTTATCTAAACTTAATTTTGCAAACTTCCAATTTAACTAAATGTCAATATATTACCATAGAATTGCTAAATAAACATTTTGGAGTAGGAATAACACCGTTTTGGGGGTCTTTGTATCGATAGAATAGATTTTTCGTTGGAATATCGTACCAACCCGGAATTACGTCGTTGGAAAATCCGCCGGCATCCGAACCGGTCCAAGATTCAAGGGGTGTAAATACTTTTTTTACATACTGTATGGCATGGAGACGACTCCTACACCTGGAATGACTTAACGGCCTAACAACCAAGGCCGGGACTGACATTTTACTTCCTCATCCGATGGAAGGTTGGAGCAGATGGGAATTGAACCCAGAATCATCCGCTTACAAAGCGGACAGCGTAACCATTCGGCCACGCACTGCCACCACCATGTATACCCGAGCAGGGGTAAATAACACGGGAATACCAAATTTTTGTATTACTTGGGCAAATAACAGAGACCAAAATGTGCCCCTGGTTGCCCAGTAATAGATGGTAAAATACCATGAAATCATACCAAAGTCTTGTATGTGGAAGGGCTTATCAATGCCAAACAATGTTATTCCAAGGGCGTGGGAATACCTCAAAAAAAAAAAAAAAAACCATTTCAATACCAAGTTGAGGTCTTCTGGATTTTTGAACATTGCTTGAATACCAAAACTTGGTATTGACATGGTTTTATTTTTAGGTATTCCCGAGCCCTTGGAAAGTCATATTTTGGTATTCCTGTGGTCTTCCACAAACATGATTTTGGTTTGATTTCATGGTATTTTACCATCTATTACTGGGCAACCAAGAGCACATTTTGGTCGCTGGTATTTGCATAAGTAATACCAAAATTTGGTATTTTTATACCATTTTTAGTGCAGCAGTTGCAGTTAGTGATAAAACGGAAATGATCCATATGCAACAGCCAAATCTACTCACCTGATGATTCCATATTGTTCTTAGTGATATTCTTCACCACATCGAATTCATTTGTCATTGATGAACGACTTGTGCTTGAAGTTCTTGAAGATTCTGAAAAATAACAAGATTTAAAAATAAGGATTGAAATTCAACAAAATTCTATAATCTGTTGATTAACTCGTTTTTCAAAGTATTTAGTTATCCCAACTTAGAGAAATTTCTACGTTTTTTTTTAAAACAAAACTTAGAAGGCATATAAAAAAAATGAAAATCAGCTTTAACATTTTTGGGTTTCAAGTCAAATAAAAATCAATTATCTCGTCAAAATTTATAAAACAAATTCCGTAGTTTCAGAGGAATTTGATTAAACCTAAATTTGATCAATACCAAAATAATAATCCATTCAATACCAAAATAATACCAAAATGTGGCATCCTGACTCCTGAAAATTTTCCACAATTTTAAGTAATTTCTTCAGGGGGTAACGATGTAAAATGTTTGTTATAGAAAAATCGAAAAACTGTGAGAAAATCTGCAATTGGCCAAAAAGTTAAAACCATAGGCTTATAGCACGGGTATGAATCTTCAAGCAATTTCAATATGGCGACTTGTATCAGAAGAAAGTGATGCATTTTCGCTAGTTCTCACTGTTCTGTGTTCTGCGTGCACGTCCGCAAATATCGACCACACACATACTAACACAAAGCGCCACCAAGAGGCAAAAGGTAGTTACGAATATTTTTGGCACTTTTATTAAAAAATATGCGGTTTTGCAAAAACAAATAACAAAACCAACTTTTAAGTGTAGTTCGACTATCAAACTTGTAATTCGTTGCTGATTTGTTAGGATTTTTTTTTAAATAAAAAGTTTTTTTGCAGCACCCCTTTTGGGCGGACATTTCTGTTGTCACCTTTTGGTTCCTTGGATTAACCATGGATAATTTCACAGTGTAATAAACAGGGCAGCTACCACCACGCGGCGCCACCGTTTTGATTGAGAAAATGATACAGGTTTTTCAGACGAGTTTCAATCCCGTGCTTATAGTCTATGAAATATCCTTTATTTTGACCTATGGGAGTATGGGTGTTGCAGGCTGTTGCAAAAAGATATCAAGGTTTAGAAAAAATGAATTTTTAACAGTAATTTGCAAAAGCTATAAGAAAAAGTCAAACCAATCCTGGATTTCTACGGCACATTTTAAAGTGCTTCAAAAGACCTTTCAAATGCAACTAAGAGAATTGGAGTTGATGAAGTTTTAAGGAAATGCGAGCAATTTTAAGATTTTTCATGTTTTTGGACCTCAAACTTCGAAGCCCGTTTTACTCCACTTCCCTTTGTCGTAGAGGGCTCATATTTGGCATGAGTTCATCTCATTTATAGACAAACAAACGCTGAAAGTTTCATCCAAATCGGAGCACTTCGATACGACCTCTAGAACAAACCGAGCAGAATTTACAAATACTGCCTCTTAAAGGAAATCAAATTTGCAAAACTTTAGATCATAAATAATTAATAAAATAAGGTATAACAGCTCAACAGTTGCGTTTGATAATATTTATCGAATCTTTAAAAATGAGGAGAAATTTCATTGAATTTTATTTTTCAACCAAAATTTCACGGCATTTCACCGTATTGGTCAAATGTCCCAATTTACGAGGCCTCCGTGAAATCGCAAAAAAAAAAAAACGAAATTCGTATGGCCCAAAAACTTTAAAAATGTCCCATGTTTTCAAGAGGTTCATATTCAAATGACGACTACAAAGTCAAATTTAGCAGTTAATGTCAGAAAAAAAATCAAGTTGTCAACATTTAACTATTTCATGCTTTTTGTCAAACCGTAAACCTGTTGCACTACCTCTGACCAACCGGTAACGACATTTCCACTCTTGCATCTGCTCAAATGATACCTCCGCTCCAGGATGTAACATACTACATTTTCAATAGAAATAAAAAAGAAACTCAATAGAAAATAAACCAACAACCCCCCAATCCAGGTGTACATGTGATAAGCCACCCCACCTGTGTATGAGTGAGTGTGTGTGCAAGCAATGCATTCATCGCAAAACGAAGTAGAACTTGATGAGGTGGAAGCAGAGGGTAGTTCATCATGTGCGGATTTTGTGAAAAGGCGGAAACGAAAACTCACCTCAACATGGGAGGGACGGGGAAAGACTCTTTTCACCCGAGTCAGTCAGCGTCGCAGTCTCGTTCCCAAAGTGAAAAAGTTGGGTTGGGGGAGATGAATCCGTAATTGAAAGACTGCCGGTTTTCTTTTCAGAGCGCAACCGTATGAGGGAAAATTCATGCAAATAGTTTCGTGTCCTTTTCAGAGCTTCCTGACGAGAGAAGCGTCACCGGCAATGGGATAAGGATTACCGTTTTTTGAATTATTACACAAATATTAATCTCGGTCTAAATCAGACTGGAGGGGACGACTGCGAGGAGGTAAGGTGATGACGGATCGTCCCAGGGAAGTTCAATTGCTTCACTTGAATCGAGAACTGCAGTCAATCGCCAGGTTTGGCTTGGGAGGGTGGTGATGTGGGGGTTGTTACATTTTTGGCATAATTTATGGCTTTCCGTCAGGCACTTGGCAAGAAGAGTGAGAATAGCTTGGAGGATGCGTTGCGTACGTAAAAGCCACCAAACTTTTGGGGAGAGGAAGAATTGCAACTTTTGGGAAATGTTGGACTGCATCGTTACACACTTCTTGCTCTTCTTGTTTGCTCTGGATCCCACCCTGTCGAGACTGGCAAAAGGGTTGATATGTGCCAAGGATATTAATCAAATTTATGGTTTGATTGCAATCAGCTCAAGCATTCAAACGAGAAACGGAGGACTGGTGGTAAGCTATTTGCATTTAGCAAGAAAAGGAATGCTAACTGGTTTGGGTGTTTTTGGGGAAAGTTTTGGCAAAGAGGACGTCCCATTCATCTTTTGGGACTTTAGTGGTGGTCAACGACTTTGGTTGAACTAAAACTATCTTGAAGTTTTCAAATTTTTACTAACCAATTTCCTTCTCTTTTTTCATTTCAGGTTGGGCAGAAACTCACTTCATCACTAAGTGCATAAGGCAACAAAAAGAAAAGGATTTCAACGATATCAGTTTGTACAGAAAACACTTTAAAAAATCGCCATACCATCACAATCAATTCACTGCAAATGCTCCAAATATCCATGAAAAAACCCCACTTCGGTCACTGGTGGTCACCAAAATACGGGCTGATGGTGCAACGGAGAAGCATAATCCGATTAGTGTCCAAATTCTGTTTTCATGGGTGGGGGGTTGTGTGGGAGTTGAAAAAATGATGGCCGTTTAAAACACTCACCTGCCACCTCCAGATAGATACACGAAAAGGAGGGCGTGTGGGGATTTTGAGCTTTTGACACCCTTCCGGGACGTGCGCTCTGATGTGGGACCATTTGAGGAGTTCATTTGGGTAGTGTATCAAAGCTTTAATTGAGCAATTTGTTTGGAGTGTTAGGTTCAAAAAAGATCGTTTGCTCATAATCGCATATTATTAAAAAAAAAATAATTCAGCTTTGGATACTGTGTTATTCTTAAACTAACACTGTGTCACTTCAAGTGTTTTAAAAGCAAATATTTAACCGGACCCGAAATGACCAGAATGTCTATTGGTCAGTGATGTGTAAATCATTTAAAGATAAACAATAATAAAAAAATCTAAAAAAAAATGAATAAGATAAAGAGGCTTGAAAATCACTCGATTTTTTTTTAAATAAGACTTAATAAACTGTTCCTAGAACTCAATTTATGAGTAGGGTTAGTGAATTGCCACGTTTTCAAGAACAGCGTGAAACTCGTGAAATTTAGCATTTCCCGCGAAATTTTGTCAATTTAAAAGATTTTCCTAAAGGTGAAGCCGTTGATGCTCTATTGCCGGTTGTTGTCTTCTTGAAACCACTGCAGTGTACTGAAGCAATTTTTGATCTAAATCAAATGTGTTGCAAAGTTTATATAATTTTGTGGTACAATCATTGACGTCCTAGATGGCAATCATAAATCATTAATGAAAATTAACAAAACTTTACAAGGAATGAGAAAATCGTTTCCGAAAAGTATCAACTTAATTTTGCAACAACTTGCACCATTCTGAACAACTTTTTGAAGAAATTTTGTTAAAATATTGAATGTGACAAAAATTTTTTATCTCTGATTGAAAAATCATGACAGTCTTCAAGTTTATTAATTCATAAAACATGTAATTGAAAAAAATATTTTGTCCACAGTCAGATTTCATTTAAATTTATTTATTTTTTTTATTGAAAACGTAAAGATTTTGAACACTTGCAGGTATTTGATAGCAGAAATCAAAATTGAAAGGAAAACTAACAATATTCAAAATTATTCTCAATCTAAAATATCTCTTTTTTGGAATATTTATGATTTTTCAAAAGAATTTCAACTAAATTTAACAAACATCTGTAACACGTCAAACTGAATTTTTTTCTCAGCATTAAAAATAACTAATCGTACTGATATTTTTGCATTTTTCACGTTCTGAAGACATTCCGTGAAATTGTATGTCCGTGGTTGGTGTGAGCACACACTTAATTTTATTTAAAATCTGTTATCAAGGCACTTAAATATACATTTTTATTTATTATCAAACAAATTTGAAGACATTTGGTTGTATAATCGCCGAGATATAGCTATTTGAAGTTATCAGTTTCCAAAAAACGGGTGCCACGATATCTCCACACTGCCTTGACCAAATCGGCTCAAAATTTTGGTGAAGACTCGTTAAACCGGTCCTGTGTGCATGACGAAGGCCGATTTTCAAAAAACTTATTTAAAAAAAAAGATAAAAAATATTTTTGTGTTTTTCATATAAAAAATCGTCAATTTTTGATTTTTGCATTTTTTTAAAAAGCATAATTTCAAATCGGGCTTCGTCATGCACACGGGATATGTCTTGAGAGTCTTCACCCCAAATTTTAGCCAATTTGGTTCATCCCATCTCGAGATATCGTGGCACCCGTAAATCAACTCTGTGTTTCCAGAAAAACGCTCAGAAAGTTTGACAATCCGCTTTGCAAACGGCAAAATATTGAGCTTAAAATCGCTTCTTACTCAGTTTAATCATGTAATATCTTCATGAAACTTTCAGGAGTGATTGAAAATCATCTTTGTAGTGAATTCAATAAATTTTTTGTAAAACGAAATTTTGCGATTTTCAACATGTATGTAACCCCTTAACTCAACCATTGTGAAAATTGCAGTTTTAAGTGTTTAAATTCATTATGCCAATAGAGGAGTAACTCTCAAATTTTGTCGAAATTTTTCGAATATGTTTTTTTAACTTGTTTGGCTGTTTCAAATATTTTTAAAAGTATTTGTTACCCTTTTTTTAATAGGTGAAACTTTAACTTGCATTTCAAATTTTATAATTTCATATTTTTTTTTTTTGGCCTTTTGACTAAAATTTGATACTCAATATACATATTTTTGTAATTTTGAATAATTAAAGCTTTTCAAATAAAAATTGGAAAAAAATAATTTAATCTTAAAGGTGCAAGATAATTTTTTATCGAAAATTACTATGCAGTTATTAGTAGCTTAAGGTAAAAAAATGAAAAATGTTAAGTTTTTCGTTATTTGAAAATATGTTATGATGGGAATGCATTTGATTTTTTAATGGAAAATAATGCTTGCATTTCCAATGTTGAATTTTGTGATCTTTTCTATTCAAATAGATATAAATTTAAGAATCATAGAATCATAGTTTACCTTTTGAAAGGGTTTATCCATAGCACTGAGCCTAGGCTTGAGCTATTACTTATTTTGAACATTTGAACATTGAACAATTTTCACAGATTTTTACATATCTTATCAATATGTTATATTGGCAAATTATTAAGTTAACATTGGTTTTGACAAATCAAGAATATTTTGATGAATAGCATAATTAAAATATTTTCAAGGTGTCATGATTTTCTCAATGAACATGATTTCAAGTCAAAAAACGGAATGCATTTTCAGATTTTTGGAAATTTTTCCACTAGGGGAACGTAAAATAAGTTTGTAAATAAATAATATATTTTTTTTAAAACATAATCTGAAAAATATAAAAAATAAAGGCATTTTCAGTAGAACAAATTTCATATTTAATGTGAAGATTTTTGATCCGTGCTTCGAATTTTGTTTTAAATGAAAAAAAAATTCTTTGACGAATAAATGTAGCTTTAACAAATTGCAGGCAAAATTATGGATCTTTTACAATTTTACATAAAATTCATACGTGTTTTTTTATAAAAAAAAACTTTTAAACTTAATTTACTTACTATAAACATTGGTTATATTTAACCCGAATTATGGTACATTTGACGTAAAAACAAAATTTGAACACCTTTACTCTGATTTTATCTAGAAAAACTAGTACTTTCCAAGTGACCCCGGAATTTTAAATAAGAATTTTCAACGCAACTATTTTTCAAACATCATTGATTTTTTATTCATAAATAGAGCATGGATCTTGTGTGGCCTGCCCCTGAACATGGTTTAAAAACAGAAATTTTGAGATAAGACATTGCAGCTGGAAAAAAAATCCAAAAAATAATTGAATTCCTATCGATGTCACCTAGGTTGACGGTACTATTTTTTTATATTCTGTACTGTAGTTTTGACAGAAACAACTATAAACTTTTTCAAAAATCGATTTTTACTCACATGATTCCATTTAATTATATTGAATCGAATCGATTCCTACTGTCTGAAAAAGCCATTTTGCATAAATAAAAGCGTAACGAATCTTTTTTAAATCCATCTTTGGCAAAACTGCAGCCCATTTTATATTAAGTTTATCACAAATAAACATTAAAAAACTGATAACTTGATTACTTCTATTTTTATGACTTTATAAGTTTTAGCATACAAAAAATGCACACTTCTAATCTGCAGCGTAGGCAGAAGATATGTAAATGGCTGACTCATGATTTTTTAAAAAATGTGATTGTTGGAAAGTATCAAAAACTCTCATATTTTGTTCCTGGGATATGACGTTAAAAAATATATATGTTAAAAAGTACTCTTGCGGTTGTCATCTTAACTGCATGGATGCCATTTTTAAGCTTATTTTAGCCATTATAATTTCACAAAAGTTTTCTTTTTCAATTTAAATTAAGTGTTGCATTGCATTTATTTTCTTTTTTGTAATTTTGTCACTTTTTTAATTCTGTTATTTAAAAAAAATCATAAATCATCAAAAATAATTGGAAAAGATTGAAAACTGCACGAATATAAATGCAATACCTGTCCCAAAGGCAACACAACTGTTTTAGGGGCCAGCAGATAAAACCAAAAATTAATTCAATAAATTACAAAAACTTTTTTTAAATTTCATGTCAACACAACGGGAAATTTGAATGCATATTCTCGGAAAAAAATATTGAGTAACTTTTCATCGGTTTTAATAAAGCATGTATCTTGCATTGATGGTCATTTATCGATCAACAGAGATAGCTAGCAGTATATTGTAACTGTATGATTTTTTAACAGAACTGTCTTTGTATTTGTTCATATAGATTCATAAACGATCCATAGAAGCATCCGAAGTAACAAACTTGTTGCACAACAGTGATAATAAACATTGTTGAATCATTTTTAGTTAAACAGTCATTTGAAAGAACTGCTGTTAAAGTTGTTTGCGTACAAAAATATTTAAAAATGCGTTTTTTTAATTTAAAATTATTTCATAAAATTCATAATCGATCAATTTTCGTTAAATTCTATTTAGAAAGATTAAATTTTTATTGGACTGGAAAAACTTTTCAAATTCATTTGTTACGAAAAAATTGTTGTTCGAAAAGTTAAATCTTTGTTATAATAATATTTTCAAAATTTTCAAGAAATGCATTTTTTTAAAGAATTTTAAAGCATCACTGCTTCCTTCAACCCACAATCAGACTAGTCAAATTTTAGCTGGAATTCAGTACACAGACCATGGCAGCAAAAAATCATAATTCCAGCACTAAGCTCGTCCCTGCAAAAACATGGCACTGCCGAGTGTGGGTGTGTGTGATTTTTGAGGTTTGGATAGCAGTTTTGCTAACAGGTTGGTGGTGGTCCAGTTCCACTTACACACTACACACACACACACACACACACACACACACACACACACACACACACACACACACATCCTTTCACACCCTTAACCCAACAGACTGTGGTGGCTACTGCTGCGATTTTAATATGTGTATGAATTTTGGGTGAGCTTTTTTTCTGGGTATGGGGAAGGGATGCTGGCCAGTGTGCCCTGCTTAGTTGGGTACCAATGGAAAGAGCATAAGCTCCGGTCATGTGGAATAGAGTACGAAATCAGAGAATGGTTTTCGGTGGGATTGCGTGGGAAATTTATGGCCTTTTAGGAATAGTTTAACGCGAAGTTTGGGAATGCTTGGTCAAATGATTTTTTTTTCAAAACGTGGTCAAAATTAAATTTAAACCTGATATTCACTATTCACAATTCATCATTTGAAAACACACTCAATGCTTAAAGCAACCTTAAACAAGCAGACGAAAAAGTGGTTGTTCAACAGAGGAAAATGCATCACCCCCAAAGAGAAAAAAAAAAAAAACCAGAAAAAGAGAGAGGGACGCTTTCGTCCTTTTTCACTCTCTTTTTCGACCTCACCGACTTGTCGGCTGCCGCCCCTCGGGGGCGAGCGAGTAAATATAACATTTTATAGCATTTAACATATAAATTTAATTTAATGCGATAACCGCAAAGTGCCGGTGATAATGAAAGTGGAAGCGGAGCTTTTTTGACTCAAACCAACCAGGGGGTTGAGGGAAGCCTGGTTGCACTTGGCCTTTTCCGACATCCGGGGACAACCCGGGACTGGTGCTGATATCTGGACATCGGAGGGAAGCGGGGAAATAGTTTCACGTGCTGAAAATGCAATTATGGTTCGTTTTCGGTGAAGGGTTTCTCGTCTCGTTGACGGTGACATTGCATTTCGACAGATGGAACCGGGGGTGGGAGCAAAACCGTTTGTCGGTGGTTGATCCTTTTGGGGATTTTCGGAGAGTTCGGACAGTAAAGCTTATTGATGCGGTTTGTTAATTTAGCTGGGAAAATTTTACTACAATAATAGAATTTTGAAATTCTTCATTTTTAAAACCTCCCCATAATGCATTAATTTAAAACAGCACACCCAACCGGCGGTCGCATGATTGTGATACATGGCGGCATGAAAGTATATCAGAATCTGCATGAAAACTGTCCTCATGCATTTTTTGCGATATAGGGGTATGACATTTTTGCCCGTTACCGACAATTATCGACATTACCGACGGCAGATTGATTGTATTGCAGAAAAAAAATGTTAACAGAATGAGGATTGAACCATCAACTTCTAGGTTGCTGATCCGACACGCTACCACCGCGCCATGGACGCTTGATGAATAGTGAGGGACAGAGCGCGAACATAACGTTCTCTCTGGAGTGTTGCTCGGGGACGCGCTATCATTATATGTGTTGGTGAGAACTGCAGATCGCTGACGTGTTTACACGCGGGCAAAAATGATCCATGGGCTTGCTGCAAAAAATGTAATAAAATATAACATTTTCTGCAGCAAATCCACTGTTGCAGATTTTGAGATATATTTTTCCTTTGGGTGCAACAAAGCATTTTTTCCGCTACTTTTCCTCAATTTTCTCGAGCTGCCACGTCCACGTGGCACGTTACTTCCATCCAGGGAGTTTTTAATTACCCACTCCTGGGAGATGGCGAATGTATTGCATCGCCTGGCGTTGGCCAAGTCTGGTGGATGTAATTTTGCTCACGCGATTCAAGTGCACGGTTTCTTTCCTCCCTCTCCGCGGGTGAACAACGCTGGGAGCCAGTGATCTGTGAAATGAAAAATTTCCCGTATTAGTTTAGCAAACTCGGCTGTGCTTTCGTGGCGAATTTTCAGCTGGACTCGCATTTCTTTACGGTGAGTGGCTTGACAAACCACCCACCCTCGCAAAGTATAACTGTTTTTGCACGACTTTCACTCGCGGTGGGAAATTGATTTTCCTTTTGTGGGAATTAATGGATGCCTTTAGATGAAAAATGAGCGCGATGATATTTGAAGATTTGTCGGGATTTGGTGTAAACAACTGCAGCGAGAGCAGTTAGTGCCATGAATTCATGAATTCAATTTAGAGCAATGACATGACATTGCTCAGATATATTTTGTCACATTCTTAGAGATTATGTAACACGCATTTAAGGATGTATTAATTTATAATTATTAAATGAAACGATTCATATTTTCATTCTATCAAAGTGTCTATCAAGTGTTAAACCAAAAAAATAGGGTTCCATTAAAAAAAAAAGGGTTTGAAATTTCCAGAGACCACGTAATTTATGGAAGGCCCTTCAATTTTTTGTACAGTTTTAAAGCAAGATACAGTTGAAAATTGAAAAAAGGCGCGGAGAAAAACTTCTTCCAAACCATTTGTTTGGCTTTAGTTTCCCTCGTTTACCCTCGATTTCCCTTTGTTTCAATTGAGATTATTTGATTAGGAAATTCAATTCGATGATTTTGATAGATTTAGCAAACTTTTTTTTTATTATACTTTTCGTTTTCTTCCTCAATTTTCTTTTTTATATAAAAGCTTTTAATTTCCATTTTTTATCAAAAGTCATTTTGCTAACTATTTTTTGTTAATTTAAAGATTAGATTTCATTCTTTTTACACTAAACCTAAAAATTATCAATGTTGATTTTTCATCTTTTAACCTTAATCAGAGTCAAAATTATTAAAAATGAAGCAGAAGGCACACAACGAAAATGTATGGCTGTGGATACATGTTCAATAAAATTTCCAACATTTTATATATTTTTAAAAAATATTTATGACTTTGATCTTGTAACATTGGTGATTTTATCATTTATTTTAATCTTAAATGTGACTTTACTTATACATTGAATATAAAAAAAATATGATCCAAATCATCAATTTGAAAAGTGCATCAAGATTCAAAAATATATTAATGTGTACAAATAAAAATGGACATGATATTGTTTATTTTTTTATAAATACCAAGTATGTCTTGTTTTGATTTGGATACTAATTTTTCTCATTTATCCAGATTTCTGTTAATACCATTTGGTGAGATAAATTGAAAAATGATTTATTCTTACTAAGAAGTTCGATTGTTTTTTATAGCTATCAAAAATGTAAATTTTTCTGTTTATTTCAAATGAAATGTAATAATATTTTTTCTGTTTAAAAATTGCATAAAAACTTTTAAAATCTGTAAAAATTTATGAAATTCCAAAAAAATCATTGAAAAATATGCTTGATGAAAGCCATGTTCAGCAAATTTCAATGTTAAGTCGATAATGAATTTGTTTAAAAAAAATTTGGGTAAGGAGCTTTGAATGATATGATATGCTAAACTTATTCAAAACTGTGATAGTCTACACATAAATAAATATAATTTTACCACAGAAATGATGAATTACGTGGATACTGCGGTTCCAATGTAATCGTCTTAATCATGTGTTCAAGTATGATTTGTTGCAAATTTACACTGAACTAAATTAAAAAAAAAATGATTTCCAAATCATTTATTAAGTATAGGGCAAGTAATTTTTCATGGCAATAAATTGAAATTTCGTGGCATTTCAAATAGAGAACTTTGAAATATCACGGCAAATGCAGGCTATTCTAAAACTGGTCAAAATAAACGTAAAAGGTGTTCTTTGAACATAATTATGGCCAGAAGAAAGTGCATAAAAAGTAAGCAGCTATTCATGATACAAAATAAAACCCCCTGACACAAATAATTCTCTTAATAAAAAGCTACATTAAATAAATATAGAGATTTTTTTGAGAATTTCTGTCAGTTGAATTTATGTTTCAACTATTCTGATTTTAATGAAATTTTAAGAATTTATTTTGACAAAATATCTAAAAATACGAAGCACATCCTCAACGTCATTTTCATCAAAAGTAGAATAAGTTAAATAAGTTTCGTAAAATTTTAAATATTTTCCTAAGTTTCAGCAAAAGAAAAATTTGAGTATTTTATTGAAGTTAAGGCAAAACTATCTAAAATTTAAGAATATATACATATGGCTTTGCAAAATGCTTTGTAAATTTGATTTTATTATTTCCTAAACCAACTGAATAAAAATCATTATTTTTAAACAAAATGTGCAAGTATTTATCTTTTTTGTCGCACATTATAAGTAATTTGTAAATTGTTTTTTATTTCATTTTGCAAACATTTGAATATAAAAAAAAGGTCAAACTTGTAGGGTTTTTTTTATTGTAGTGTCGAATAATATTCTTTGATAGCCTTTTCAGATTTTCGTAGAATAAATAAATTTTACTGGACGCGAAATCGAGAAAAATCACTAGCCTTTATTATGTAAATTGTGAAATCTTTTTATTTTGTACATTGCATTGATTTTGCTGAACAATTTAGAATCTCATGAGACCAAAATATTAAAAATCTAAAAACAAAATAGTTCAAAACAATGCAGATTTTGAAAGTGGTTGAAAATGATTGAATTAAATTAAGTATGAAATCTGTTTTGAAATTTTTATTCGTATAAAATTGTTTGTTAAATTAGAAATATATTTTTTCAAGAATGGGCTTTTTTAAAGCCGTTACAAACTTTTTTAATCAGTTTAATATTTCCCAGATTTTTTTCAATAAACACTCAGAATGTTAATGAAACCAGGAATATCAACTGAAAATATTTTATTTGATTTTTTTTTTGCGTTGAGAATATGTATTTCTTGAATGTTTAGAAATTTTGAAAACTATTTGTTGCAAAAAAAAAGTGGAATATTTTTAATACTTAAAAACCACTTTTTCTATTCAAATTTGGAATCAATGACATGCAATTTTTTTATTTTTGTCCTAATACCTCCCCCTTGACTTTGGTAAAAATTTATGAACATAAATTGGACAAAACATTGCAGTGACCTAATGAAGCTTAAAAATTTAGTTAATTTATTTGAACTCGTTGCAAAACACAAATTATTTCAAAAGCTTCGAAAAATCCTAAAAAATCCGTTTTGATAAAATCAAAAGTTGTGTTACAAGATATGCATGGACAAGTTCCATAAACAAACTAAAAAAAAACTAACAAAGGAAAGTCATTTCTTTTCGAAACATTATTGTTTTGTTAGAGCATTTTTGTTGAATTAAATATCCCTGAATATTGCAGTAAATTTCAAATTGCAACCCCCATCAAACCCTTTCCCTTCCCGCTGATCAACCCGCTCCACCCCCATTCTGTGATGTTTGTATATAATTTTACTTTGCAGCTCACTTTTCCCTCACTCGGATCTCCCGAAAATTTATGGAAATCCTCACCATGCGCACCAGCCTGGTGCCCATAAATTTCGTTCCCACATCAATCAAAAGTGCTCGTCGGCAAGCTGGAGCTCCTGGAGCTTGAACCAAACCAGCCAGCCTGGGTCTGGACGAAAAAGTTGCTCGACTGCAAAATACAAGGCACTGGGTGTTGTTGGGTCCGGTAAAGTCTGTGGCTTCGGGCCCTTTTGCACTCTCTCTCTCTCTCTCTCGCATGTATGGCCAGATTGTGTGTCACCAAAATGTGCTTTACTGCTAGAAGGGAAAGTTTGCAGCTTACCGAGAGGTGGCACCTGACATAATTAAAGTGTTTCGGGAAATTGAGAGTTCAGGAGGACTGGGCTTTGTAATCAGAACTTTTTTTTTTTGGTGACTTGTCATGATGGCAATTTTCGGAGGTTTAACGTAAAGTTTTCCTAACATTCCCTCAATTCATCATGAAATCAAACAAAAGGGGAAGCAAAATTGAGTACAAGACATTTTTACGACTTGGAACTAATCTGCAATCTTCTTCATCAAATTCATCGTCATCACCATTTTTTTTTTGACGAAGGATCCCTCATCATCATTGCCGTCGTGAACTTCATCGTGAATCCCTCCATAAACATCACACCGCAAAGTTTGGTTTTATTCCTTATTTGCTGGAAAAGGTCGCCGTCCCGTCCTGCTGAACTTCAACTCCCCGGAAGCAGCGTTTTTCCAGACAACGACCACGACGACGAGTGTCATAAATCTCTGCCATTCACTCGTAATGGGATGCCACTGACACACTGACGGGTCCTGGCTGGGGCCGAACATGACCAGGGCCCCAGTGCCATGTCATAAAAGTGGGACATCAAATCTGAAGGTTTTTATATTGTTGTTGGGAGGGGGAGATAAACGTTTTTTGCTTTTCTTCAAAATGATATTGTGGGAAAACTAATACTCGATTTGGCTTTCATGTTGAAAAACGAAACATCATTACTTTTAGGTGAATTTATCACAAATTTCCACAAGCTTCTCCAATTCTCGTTTAATAGAGGAAAGGCTGGGTGACAAGGATCGTTTTTAACTGCATTTTAAACTTTTTATATTTAATTAAATTTCACCGATTGAAATAACCTAAGGTATACTTGAGAATCAGATTATATATCTTATTTAAAATAATGTTCATTGTTGATTTTGATGAACTCGAACTTGAAGAAATAACTCATTTTTATCAACAATTAATCAACTATCCAGTTAACCAAATCTCCCGCGTAACACATTCATCACACGTTCCGTCAACATAGTTGAAACCAATATCACATTTGGAACGAATACATAAAGAAGAAGAAAAAATCAGGTCACTTTTGGTTCGTTATGCAAATTCGTTGCCTCCCCCGGTTAGGTGGCCTCCATATCCAGGGGCACATTACTGTGAAAATCCGATTTTTCCGTTTCGCTGCACACAAATGGCCAACGTTGCAGGCCCACCGACCAGGGCCAAACAGGCCAGGAGGCTTCCATCATTGTATCAACTCATTTTTGCATTGGATCGTGGGGGATATTTCATGATTATCCGTCAACAAAAAAAAAAGCAAAAACACAAATATACAAAAATAGAAAAATACAAAAATACAAAAATACAAAAATACAAAAATACAAAAATACAAAAATACAAAAATACAAAAATACAAAAATACAAAAATACAAAAATACAAAAATACAAAAATACAAAAATACAAAAATACAAAAATACAAAAATACAAAAACACAAATATACAAAAATACAAAAATACAAAAATACAAAAATACAAAAATACAAAAATACAAAAATACAAAATACAAAAATACAAAAATACAAAAATAAAAATACAAAATACAAAAATACAAAATACAAAATACAAAAATACAAAAATACAAAATACAAAAATACAAAAATACAAAATACAAAAATACAAAAATACAAAATACAAAAATACAAAAATACAAAATACAAAAATACAAAAATACAAAAATACAAAATACAAAAATACAAAAATACAAAAATACAAAATACAAAAATACAAAAATACAAAAATACAAAAATACAAAATACAAAAATACAAAAATACAAAAATACAAAATACAAAAATACAAAAATACAAAAATACAAAATACAAAAATACAAAAATACAAAAATACAAAAATACAAAATACAAAAATACAAAAATACAAAAATACAAAAATACAAAAATACAAAAATACAAAAATACAAAAATACAAAATACAAAATACAAAAATACAAAAATACAAAAATACAAAAATACAAAAATACAAAATACAAAAATACAAAAATACAAAATACAAAAATACAAAAATACAAAAATACAAAAATACAAAATACAAAAATACAAAATACAAAAATACAAAAATACAAAATATACAAAATACAAAATACAAAAATACAAAATACAAAAATACAAAATACAAAATACAAAATACAAAAATACAAAATACAAAATACAAAAATACAAAAATACAAAATACAAAAATACAAAATACAAAAATACAAAATACAAAATACAAAATACAAAAATACAAAATACAAAATACAAAATACAAAAATACAAAAATACAAAAATACAAAAATACAAAAAAAAAACAATACAAAATACAAAAATACAAAATACAAAAATACAAAAATACAAAATACAAAAATACAAAAATACAAAAATACAAAATACAAAAATACAAAATACAAAAATACAAAAATACAAAATACAAAATACAAAAATACAAAATACAAAAATACAAAATACAAAATACAAAAATACAAAATACACAAAAATACAAAAATACAAAAATACAAAAATACAAAATACAAAATACAAAATACAAAAATACAAAAATACAAAAATACAAAAATACAAAAATACAAAAATACAAAAATACAAAAATACAAAAATACAAAAATACAAAAATACAAAAATACAAAAATACAAAAATACAAAAATACAAAAATACAAAAATACAAATTTAAATGCTTGTGCTTGTGCTTGTGCTTGTGCTTGTGCTTGTGCTTGTGCTTGTGCTTGTGCTTGTGCTTGTGCTTGTGCTTGTGCTTGTGCTTGTGCTTGTGCTTGTGCTTGTGCTTGTGCTTGTGCTTGTGCTTGTGCTTGTGCTTGTGCTTGTGCTTGTGCTTGTGCTTGTGCTTGTGCTTGTGCTTGTGCTTGTGCTTGTGCTTGTGCTTGTGCTTGTGCTTGTGCTTGTGCTTTTGCTTTTTTTTTTAAATATTTTAATCTGTAAATACCTCTTTGGAAGCAGTGAATCAGTGAAAACTAATTTAAAAGTTAAATTTTCAATAATTCCGCTACTCTTTTGATTTATCGTTCAAAAAAAACTTCCTTTCTATGCACATGTGCCCCATATTACCCCCTCTCACCCACAACGACAGCCAGCCAGCCAACCATCCATGATGAAATAAAACTTTTTCATACCAAATTAATTGCAATTGTAACTCGCTCTCTCCTTCTCGTCGAGTGTGCAAAAGTGCCCCGGCCGGGTCTTCCCACTCGTATTACACCCCCTGCGCCAGGTTGCAATTGTGACACGGAAGGAGAAAATTCAAATGAAGCTCTTTTGCCGTTGCGCCTTTGGAATGGCCTCGACCATTGTTTTCCCGCCGCCGCGGCCACAAAACGCCCCCCAGGTCACTGTGTGTGTGTGTGTCGAGCGCGGCGTTGGAAACTCCGGAAAAGCTCAGGTTTCCTCTGGGGTTAGTTTTCACACCGGGGTTTTCTAACCTCAAAGCCGCCTTCCTCCCCGCAGACTTCAGTCAGTTTGTGGAGAAGATCCGGCAGTCATTATTTTCTTCTTGAGCTGGTGTGTGTGTGTTCGAGTGCGAGTTTGTGTTTGTGTGTGGGTGATAAAGTTTAATTGAAATTGTGACAGTAAAAAATGGCGGGGTTTTCCCCCCTCTTTGCTTCAATTGAGGGTAAAAAATATATGAGAAAGAAAGAAGCCCTCTGGCCACCGGCGAAAAGGGTCGAGAAGTTACGGAAGTTCTAGGTGGGAAAGCAGCAGAAAAAAAACTCGAGTAAAAGAGCTTTCCTGGGACCCCGATAGCAAGGTTCGTTATTTACTGGCAACTTTTAGCAGTAAAGTTGCGCGCGCCAAGTTAATGAAGGAAAAGTGGGAAGTAATTTGCTCAATTGGGTGAACACAGCAAAGTTGGTCATCAATAAGGGTGTGATCTTTGGATGTTTTGGACATTGAGTAAATTGTTTGGTAGTGATAACAATAGAATTTTTTTTTGCTTTTTTAATGTGTTAAAATGGTAAATATTTGACTTAAGAGCACTTAATATTTCAATAAATAATTACACGTGATTAAAGGAAATAATCGAAAACTTCCGGTATTCAAAGTGAAAACACATGAGATGATAATAAATCTTAAGGTTTTCAATAGTATTTAGATACCAAGGCTGGTACAAATTTTATTCAAAGTTTTTTTTACCTGCCCCCCTGCAATCAGCTTAAATTGATTCAAAACGCATTCCCCTGCGTTTCAAATCATTTTCAGCATGTTTGGTTTATATATACATTTTTAGAATTTTGAAAAATTTCGATGTTTAGTATCGCAAAAAGTTTTTTTCACTATTTTCTTTTTGTTTTTGACAAATCTTACATTTTTTGAAAACTAATGATTGCAATACACCTCAACTAGTGCAAAATGCATTTAAAAACACTTTTTGTATCACAAATTTTGAGGCTGTGGCTACTTATATCATTTTTTATATATTTTTATATATTTATTGCCCTCCCCACCCCCCTCTCCTCGTCCCTGGCCTAAACAGATTTAAAATATTTTTTACAAGATTTGATGTTTTCTGAACTTTTGGTTCACAGTCTAGTAACGGGAAATGGCAGCGATTTTAAAACTATTTTTGAACTTTTTTTTTGATGAAACATACGTTTATTTGGAATTTTAGTACGCCATCAAATCGGGCGTCTGATTTTACACAAAAGTCCCTTTGACACCAAATTTCTATATCTTCACGGTTGCGAGCTACAAATCACTGAAAAACGTGTCTTAGTAAAAAACCAGAAAAATGAAAGGGGTTGTACCGCCGCACCGTCACGAAGTATCGAAAAATGGACCTCGGATTCGTGATCAGGGACCAAAATTACCCCTCAGAACAAAGTTGCATGCAAATCGAAGAGGGGTCGGGGCAACTTTTTCCCGATTTTGTGTGAGTTGGTGGAGAATTACCCGAATAATATTCAATGTAAATCTCAAACTAAAAAAAAAATATGTGAGAAACAGCGATTTTACTGAAAAAGGTTTATTATAGTTTGAGGATTACTTTGATTTTTAAGTAAAATTGTCCGTTAAACGCGATGGTGATACAATAAAAAAAATAAAAATAGAAGGAATTGGTCGAAACTGAATTTTTGACATAAAACGTTAAAATATTATATTAGAAGGCATTTAAAGGTAAAATTATTAATATTATCACATTTTTTGGACAATTTCATGTAAAATTCAACCTAAAGAAAGTCTTTTGCTCAAATAGTTGCAAAGTAATGATTAAAAGAAAGAAAAATGTTTTTTTTTAGATAATCGTCAAAAATGAGGGCGGTGCCAAAAATAGAGGGATGGTCCAATCAGCACCAAACTTGGGATTTCTGCTAACTTTCATTAGATGAACGTTTCTTCCAAATTGGCGAAGGTCGAGTCCAGAATTGTTGACCTGGAATTACCCAGATATTGTTTATGAAAAAAAGTAACATTAATAAAAAATGACATTTTTTTTCGACCTTTCACACAACAAAAATGTTAAAAATAACATTTTTTGATGTTAGGGATGTAAAAAAAGTAATGTTTTGAGCTATGACATTCAATGAGAAAAAAAAATTGGCAGTGCTGACGAAAAATATCTTGATTTGAAAAAAAATGGTTATAAAAAGTTAAAAAAATGTTTTTGGCTTTAATTTGTTATTTCAGTGCCACAAAGCAAAAAAAAGATTTTTCGATCTTGGCTTATTTATCTGCAGAAGTCATTTTGTTTGCCAATTACTGGAATATTTGGACTTTTTTTGCCCAATAAATTTGCTGCAATGACATTGAAAATGGTTGCTGAAAAAAGCAAGCCGAAAAAATGGCTTTCTCTACATCGCTAAAAAAGAGGCAAATTTTCGATGTTACGAATGAAATTACCACATAATTTTCAGATCTTCAGAATAGAAATGTTATTAAAATTTTCATAACACCTAATTTTCTTAAATCACATTTTTGAGTCAGAGAATTTTTCATTTGGAAATATAACAAGAAATAAAAAAAGGCTTATGTTTCTTGCACTTTCAACAATTTTGTAACATTTATTCTATTGTTGGATGGTTGTGAATTGTTTTGCTTAAATATTTGAATTATATATCTTAAGTTTTAATGTAAATGTATTACATTGAAGTGAAATTTAAATGTCTCTTTTGAAAATGTTTAAAACTAACTTTAGTTTATTTATGTATAATATTTTTTTCTTTTCAGACAAATCAGTGTGAAATTTAACATATTAGTAAAAACTTTGTAATTTGTAATTTTGAAAGTTTTAATTTTGGAAGGTAGAATTTTACCACTTTTTTGATGCAATTAAGAATGAAAAAGTGACATTAAACCCGAAAAGCGTTAAAATTTATAAAATTTAATTTTGTAGATAAGTCTGGCGTGAAGGCTTTCCCAAAATTAAAACTAATAATTTCATGCATCGGTGAATTAATAGCCTACTATAGTAATGACACTTCAGACATCAAGTCAACCTTTTTCTCGAATCGACGACGACACCGGCGGTACATTAACGTCAGCATCCGTCTGTCGTTCACACACTTTCAAATTTGACACTGCATTAATCACTCTCCACTACATGCCTGGGTGCTAATCTCTCCCTCAAACTTTCTCACCCATCCTCCTCACAGCCTCCCCCCCAGCCAGGAAACGTCTCAATCGTGTTTGAACAACCGATTAGCTTCCTGGCATGCCAATCATAGACTCCCACGTGGACCACCCCCGTCTGCTTCTTCTCCCACTTGAACCATGCAGCAGGGAAAGCCACAGGAATTCCCAGCAATGTGTGCCCCAACCGGAAGTTTGCAGCAGCCCGCCAGCCAGCTGAGCTCAGCACAATTCAACCCATGAAAAGCTGAGCCGAGCTGAGTGGCTGTCAATTGAGCTCCCGCCCCCACCCAACTCCACGCTCAGAAGCTGAACTATTGGGAGCATGTTATCTCATTCCTTGCTCCATCAGCATCGCAACGCCAGCGCAAGTACTAAGCAACAGCGTCGATGGCATCGCTGGAGAATCCTTAATCAGTTTAGGAAGGATGTTTCTGCACCACTTTACAACCCATCCTCCTCTTTCCAGCTCCACGCCAAACATTCTTTTCTTTCCATCGACGAGAAGACGGGCAAGAATAGAAGATAGTCGCTGGTAGGACCTTTACCATCAACAACCCAGAGGAATTCCAAAACATCGAAGGCTAATGCTAATGATGATGCCGATTGTGACGATCACGAGGACGAAGTCGATGATGATGATCTCGGCGATGATTGGAACGATGAAGAGCATCGAGGAATCCCCACATACATTACAATCAACTCGTTCGACAATCGACGGGGGTGATTCTTTTTTTTTTATTTCACTCCGGGACCACGACTCACCAGTGCTAGTGGTTGTGCTTAGATATCGTTCCTAGTTCAGCCATGCTTCGTTGGCCGTTGGGTGACGACGTTTCAAATCCTTTAAGCTGCCCGTTCAGCAACAGCTTTCTTTCTCCCGCGGAGAACTATAGTGCGAGAAGGGGTGGGGAGGGATGCTTTACCACGGGGGAGATGGGTGTTGCTTGCAGCCACGGGACGTCAGTGCATGGGTGAAGTTAGACGGTTTGAAATTTTTCGGTTAAAACAATTTTTTTTCGCTTGAAAAAGAGAGGAGGCGAATCACACAAAAGAAAATCGCTTCCGAACTTCTTGGAAAAAATCAATCTGTTGATGATTTTTTGTGAATTTCCTTGTTAGCACCACTTAAAACTGTGTATTTCTCTTTGTTTTCACATATTGCCCATCCACAAAAAGTGACAAGTAATTTTTCGAAGTGTGACGTTACACTTGCAAGTGTAGTAGTGAAAAAGTTGTTCCGCTGAATAATCAAGATTATGATTTTGTTAGCTTCTTTTTACCGATCTTTCGTGCGCGATAGAGGAGAGCCATGTTCCTTTCGGATTTTTTCTCTTGATGTACGTGAATGAAATTTTTTAAAAGCATTACAACAAAGAACAAGAAAACAAAGATTTCCATGAATTTTAATTAGGTTCAAAATTGAAAAAGTGGAGGTTTGAAGAGTATTTAAACATTTGTGAAAAACACTTTATTATATATTTGATATATTTTAACAACTTTTTAAAAAATCATTGTTTTGGAGTTTAAAGGGAGTTCAACAATTCAAAACCCAACTAGGCCTCATGCTTCAATTAAACAAGCAAGTCCAAAACATTTTCTTTTTATTTTTAGTTTTCATCCTTAAATTTTTTATTTAATGCCAATGTTCTGGAATTATTTTTTTCGTAAATAACTTAACTGTGATTTTTTCCCAATTTTTTTCTACATTTTAAGTCAAATTAGTATGAAGACTATGTCTAAACAGTTTTTAATAAAATTGGAAATACTAAACTAACTACGATAAATGAAAAAATGATAAACATAAATTAAGGAACACAAACATAAATAATAAAAGATTATTTTGAACAAAATTTACCCGTTATAGGATTGATTGAAATTTGTGATAAGGTTGTTTTGTGACATTAAGTAACAAATATATGGGCCATTCCAGGTCAACTGAGTACACTTTTGGATTCGACCTTCACCGATTTGGACCAAGTCGTTTGGTGCTGATTGAACCATCCCTCTATTTTTGGCACCGCCCTCTTTTTTGACGATTTTCTGAAAACTTTTTTTTTGTTTAATCATAACTTTGCAACTATTTGAGCAAAAGACTTTCTACAGGTTGCATTTTATAGAAAATTGTCCAAAGAATTCGATAAAAATAAAAATTTTAGTCCTTATATTATATTTTAACGTTTTAAGTATTAAAAATTCAGTTTGGCCAAGTCCAATAAACTTTTAAAATTGATTGTAATGTTTTCAGAATATTTTTTCTAATGCTCACTTTTAATTCTGATCCTAAAAGTTTACAAAAAAAAAAAAATTAAAATCCTTTGATATTTTGCAATGGTACAATACATTTTGTGATATTATATACTTCAAAATATTTTTAATGAAGCTTGAATTTGAAAATAACTTCTTTTACAGCATTGCCCCCATCATCCCTTCCCACCCCCCTACCCACCTTTTATGACTTCCAAAGCTAAGGGACAAAACATTTCTAAATATGTTGCAGTTGAGTAGTAATCGAAACTTATTCAAAACTTCAAAAGTAAGCTTGTTCGAAGAATCAAAATTTAGAAAAAAAAGCGTTTTATTGAAAACATCAATTTAATACATAATAATTTCAGTAAATCAACAATTTCTTTCGTTAACTGACAAAATTAAACTAAAAAATGAAATTTAATTTAAAAAATCAAACCTTGCACAGTGAGAAAAAACGAGGAAAAAAATGACAATAATGATGCCGGTTAGTTAGAACTTTCAACCAAGACATTTCTTTTGTGAAAAAATGTAATTTGTATAAAGCCCGTTTAAGGCCGATTTACCCTATTTTTGCTGTTTTTATTAGTTTTAAATATGTTGCTGAACGTTCAATGCTTTGACACAACTCTTTCTTCTCTTTTCCAAATGAGTTTCAGGTACATTTCGCGGGTTCTCACTATCGACAATTGATTCTTCGGAATTTTTCACGTTCGAAAGAGTTATGTCAAAGCATTGAAAATTTCAGCAACATATTTAAAACCAATTAAAAAACAGCAAAAAATAGGATAAAATAACCTTTAACGGGCCTTATGAAATTTTCGTATTCTTGCCATCACCAATCCATTCCTCAAAAATTTTCACATAAGAAAAGTCTTGGTTGAATGTTCTAATTGACCGGCATCAATTAAGCCCGTTTTTTCCTCGATTTTTCCCACTGTGCCTTGTCTCAAACTTTTTTGCATTAACTCTTTAAGGTCTGATGAGGATATATGACCCCAAATTTAAAATTTTGAAAACTAGTCTATAATTTTCGTATGGTCCTCAAAATAGTTTTTGCATCATTAGATAAAAAATATTTTTGTTTTGAAAATTCTGCCCTGAAAGGGTTGATTAAAGTAAATAAAAAAAATCTGAGTTTTTTTTATTTATGCTTTGCTGGTCAAGGGGATTGTTTATTAAATGGTTTCAAATTTCAAGCTTGATTTCTACATAATGAAACAAAAAACGTTGTATGCATTAATGTAGCAAGCAAGAATTCCAGAAAATATTTCTATTCTTCTGATTTTTATGCTTTTTACTGATCTGTGGTTTAAAAGTATAAAAAAAACCAAAAGTGTTTAGTTTCATTCAAAAATATGTTAAAATAAACGTTAAGCAATGAATTCCAAATTGTTTAAAATCGATTGTACATTGTACTTTTTAAATGATACAATATTATAATATTTTAACACTTTGTTATAATAATTGAAAAAATATATTTTCTTACAGTATCAACAACTTTAATCAAATAAAACAAATAATTTATATGCAATCGTTTAGGATTTTTTTTTTACAAAATGCACCGTTTTCATGTTTTAAGTTTGTTAGTTCTTTCAAATTTTCAAGTAGTGGCAATTAAAAACACTATTCTTTTACTATAAAGTTGGTATAGTTTCTAACATTTTCTGTTTGGACATTATGAATCCCTTCCTTTCACTGCTTAAGATAGGTTTGCAATAACATCAAATATTTGAGAAATTTAGCAAACTAGCCCCTTATTTTTCAATTGTTGATATCATGAATTTCATTAAAATTTCAATATTTTTGAATGACATTAAAAAAAATCAAGGTCAAGACGTTTAAAATTACTTACCAAAATACAATTCATGTGCCCTTTTGAAATATTTGTCGTTGCCTGTAACTCAGCAATAAAAAAATTGATCAAAATGTTCATCAGAGGAAATAGCAGAGAATTTTCTCTATTATTTGTTTTTATTTTCAAGTATGAAAATAAAGGACTTTTAATAAATTCTATAAAATTAATTAAAAAAAAACCTGAAAACGATATCAAAATTTTTCAAGTTCTATCAAACCTTCTTGGTCATTCGCTTCCCAAGTTTTTACTTGTAAACTTAATGAAATATAAAAAAAATATTGAGAAATGTTTGATGAACCATTTAATGCGCTTTACCTTATGTTCCAATTGACGTTATCAATTCAATTGTTACAGTTTTAATATAAAATTTTGTATGAATCACACTGACCGCATTGTTATTTGAAATTTTAAAACATGAAATATCCTAGTAAATTAAAAGCAATATTGAAAAAAAAAGATTCGAATAAATACATCCATGGAAATTGCGTTGCTTATCCTAGTACATTGTATTCAAATACTTTAGAAACAAGCCTTAGTAGTCCAACAATATAAGAAACTATAAATTTAAATTCTATTACAAAACATTGTAACTAATCTCGAACGATTTTTTTTAAATCAGGTTTTCAATTTAAAAAAAAACATCAAAGACATGGAATGTGGAGAACCTCATTTAAAAAAAAATCATTAATAAATACTAAGGGGTACCAATAGTTAAAATAAAACCACTGATTAGTGCTAATTTGGTCGATGAATAATCATTTCAATCAAAAATCAAATTATTCGCTCTACAGCATTGCCTTGGCGTTCTCGATTGCGAGATTCCTACTCGAAACTAGGTGTTCGAAGGCTTGATTGTTGAGGCAATTGCAAACCTCTTTTTACACCTGAACCTCTTTTTACACCCCGGAATTCGAACTGATGACCTTTGGATTGTTAGTCCAACCGCCTACCAGTGACTCCACCGAGGCTGGACCCAGGGAGACGACTCCTACACCTGGACTGAGCTAACGACCTAACCTTTTTAGGTGGGTCCGGGGCCAACATTTACTTCCCGTCCGACGGAAGGCGTGATCAGACAAATCTCGTCTCGAAAAATGCCACCGGGACCGTCTGGGATCGAACCCAGGCCGACTGGGTGAGAGGCCATCGCGCTTACCCCTACACCACGGTTCCCGGCTGAAATCAATTTATTCATTTATATTTATTTACTTGTACTTTGCTTTCTTCTCTTATTATAATGCATTTATTTATTTATTAGATTCTTGATTATTCACAAATCGGTTTCAATCATCATGTTTAAATAGAATCTTTGTGATTTATGTTATTTTTGCATTATTAAAATTAATCAAACATTTATTTCAATAACATTCTTTCCCCATACATCCCTTAAACCAAACCAAAGAAACCACATCCTTCCGGAGGAGTCTCCCCATCCACAGCATGCCACGGCCCCACTCGTCGCGCTCTGGTTTGTCGTATTGTGTAACATTCTCCCCCACAAGTGTGAAGTGTGTGCGATTACCACCCGTCCCAGTCGATTTTCCCTACATGGCAGAATTTATATGCTAATTTTTGCTAATATCGAAATGGATTATTATGGATGCTGTGTCGTCGCTGTCGTCGCCCAAGCAAAAAGGCTGTTGCGCCTGGCGGCAGTTTCCTGCTCGTTTTTTTTTTTCTACGGGTTTACACAATTTTTTTTGCCGTCCTTTCACCACACATCGAATCCTGAATTTACATATCGACGTCGTCGTGCTATCTTGTCGCACCCGCCATTTTGACGTTCCGAGAAAAACGCGTTTTAATGTTTGACCTTGCATATTCAAAAACGAGAGCACGCAATGTAAACAATAACAAACACGTTTTGTTTGGCTCACCATTCTGTGCATTGTCCCAAAGTTTGGTTGAAGTTGGTTGCTGGAGTCCCGAGTTATAATTACAAATGTTTACGGTAGTCTAGCTTGTACGTGCGACAAACGCATCCTGACTTTCCTGGCCTGAAATCCCTTTGGCCTTTTGTCGCACTTACATCATTTTTCATGGAGTGACAAGATAGCACGACAAGATTGAAACTACTTTCATAAAGTGACAAAAATGCACGGAGTTTTTTCGGTTTTTGTTGAATATCTCAGGATTGAAATCGAATTTTGGGGATCTGTGAAGGTCAAAAGGTGAGGCATTGTGAGCTGCACAAAATGGCGTTCTTAACTCAATTTGGCCCAAAATGCACGTACGACAAGTTAGCACGATGGCGACGATATGCGGGAAGTTCGGCGGCTGCTGGCATTGTGCTCCCATGTGGCCACAATTCCTGCGAATGTTGGGTGGTTTTTGGGGGACTGGATTTCAATTTTGACTTTGCATACAATCTTTTTTTTTTTGGGTGGTTTTTTCGGATTATCATAAAGAGGTAGTTCAGGTAGATTTTCTGTTCGTAAGTTGTTACACTTTAGCACTCGAGTCAGCTGGTTGGTGTGTGAGGAACCTGGGGCACACTGTATCAATGACCAAATCGAAGAATCGATTTCGTTTCCAATCGAAACTGACAGCGCTGCTGAAGTCGATGGGAGGATTCTTCCGAGGGAAAATCATCCTCTTGATTTCACACGACTAGCTTCTCCTTCCTGCAAGGACTTTCCTCGGTCGAGTCGGTGTGAACCAGATATTGCACTCAACCAACCACAGAATTGAGGAAGTCCCGGTGGTGTTCCGAGACTGGGTGCAGTTGATGATAGGGCATATTATGCTATCCAATCTGAACCCTGAGACCGTTCGTGCTGTTGAGATTTTATTTTTACGATATTACTTGATACGTCTTCTATTATACAGGTATTAAAAGCATTAAGCATGTTCTCGTGCAGAGTCGGAGATCACCCCGGCGAAACTATTCCTTACTCGACCCTCTTCTCCAGGTGCTGCATTTATCAAGCTTCTTTTCATTCCCGGGACCACCTTCCGGATGAACGGTTCCTCTTCGTGGAAGTGGTGCCTCTCCAGAGCAGAGGTCGGAATGATAAATATTTCCTCATTTCTCAACTCTTCACCCTACACACACTCATACACACAGGTGAGCCAGGCCACCCAGGAAAGCAATCCAACAGCTCATTTCGACGGATAATCCTGGCGTGGGCCCGGCACCGGTCGTCGAGATTGCCCGGTGGAGATAGTATCATCATCATCATCATCGTCGTCGACGCCGACGAAGACGACGTCGTCAATTCACATTTTCTACCGATTTTCTTCATTTCACCTGATTGAGGTAGAAATTTCAATTTTATATCATATATCGCCTCCGAGAGTCAACCCACCTCCAGACACACACACACACACACACGCGAGGTGAAATTATATATCCTTCTAGAGCTAGAGTAGAACTGATTGCGAATCTTCTGCCCGGAGAATAACGGTTGAACCTTGGGGTCTCCACGAGGAATCACTACTGGCTTAGAGGAATCTGCAGCAATCAAAAGGTTTCCCATTTCCCGGTATCCTGGGCGGGTTGGCTGGCTGGCTGCTACTGGTTCTACGACTGCTGCTGCTGGTGGCGTTGCGTTCTCTGGATAGTTTCGTTGATGAATTTTGCCGTTTTTCGTTTGCGAATCGAGGTGGAATAGAAAAGGGATCTTTCTATTAGTGGTTTGGTCTTTTCTTTATTTGGGTTAGTATGGGCTGCGGTGCAGCTTTAATGCTTGAGGCAACCAACTTTTTTCAAACTTTTCAACTTTTGCAAGGAAAAAAAATGTAAAGGGGTTTTTATTTGTATTCAGTCAGAGTAACAACTTTTGTTCTGGTAAATGTTAAATTGTGAGAATTTTTGAAAGAAATAAAAATAAAATGCTTGGAGATTGGAGAAATTCGCTTGCTAACTCATTTTACCATATGGAATGTAATTTGTGGTTGATATTACCCCTCTTTGGAAACAGTTTTTTTTGTCAAAGTTGTATGCAGAGTTAAAAAAAACAAAACAATTATATAAATATCTATTTTTAGGCCGTTGCAAATATTTTTGTCGCCCTCATCCCCTTCAAAAACGGGCGGAAAAATCAGGGGAGCAAAAAAAAATTATTTCAAAACATTCAAAATAAACACTGAAATAGATGTTTAATTAACTGACAAAAATTTTAAATTCATTTTCCAGCATTGATAGCCCACGGCGTGTTTTCTAAACAAACTTTTCAGGAAAAATAGTCATCACTTTCAAATGTGTGCGAAAGCTATTTTTTCAGCTTTCTAATGCTTCAAAGAGCGAAATGTTTCGTCAAGAAATTCTGAAATATCTATTTTAGAAGTTATTTTAACAAAAAATAAATCAGAACCATTTTTACATTTTTTTTAAACAAAAATTAAGGTGATTATAAATCATTTCTCAAAAAGATAGGATTTATAGAACTTCTATAATATTGCTGAATCCTTGATCATTTCATACTTAAAAACAACGTAAAACATCATTTAAAACTCATGGAATGTATTTCTCCTGAAGCTTGCAACAGTAATGTGCAGTTCAATTTCGATTTTAAAACATGTTTCTATCCATGCAACTGTTTAGTGTTTGGTTAAGGAAAAATTATATTTATGCTTATTAACTCAATAATACAGTTCAGACTCGATTATCGAAAGGCCTTTGCCAAATCTACTTCAAATAATCGAATCATAAAAAAAAAGTTTTTTCGATGTTTTATTTTTGATTGTCGAGCCTAAATATGACCCCTACACTATTCTAAATTGATTCAGAATTTTCAAATCCAAGATGGCGGTTATGAAACAAAAAAAAAAGGATTTTTATAATAAAATTGGCAATAAACAATTAAAATTTGATGAATTGTGGTCGCCGAACTTGAACTTTATGTTTGAATTAAGAAAATAAAAAATACTTACGGAAAATCAAAACTTTGTATAATCGAGGCTTCGGAAAAATCTAGACTGAAATCATTATTTTATTATTTTTTTTCCTTTTTTAAACCTTCTACAAAGTTTAATGTTTTGATGAATCAATGGCACATAAAAGATATCATTTGAAAAGTTTCCTAAACTGCTATTTAATCGTTTCTAATAAAAACTAAAAAATAAGATTTCAAAGAAATTTCTTGATGAAACATTGCGCTTTTTGAAGCATTGGAAAGCTGTGACAATTCATGTAATATATATTTTTTATAACAATTTTTTTTTTCTTTTTAAGGTCGTAGAAAGTGTCCTTCACTCTTGGGGCAACGACTGTCAATGATGTTCTGCAATCAGGGTCTAGAAATGAAATGAAAAAATAACCACGATGTGAGCAATTCTCTACCAAAACCGGAAATGGATTTTATTTGTATTTTTTGAAAACTTTGTGGGGGCCTTCCCTATGACCAAATAATTTTTTTTGTGTGATTGGTTCATCCATACAAGTCTCCATACAATTTTGGCTGCTGTCTATACAAAAATGGTATTTTAATATTCAAACAGCTGTAACTTTTGTGTGAATTTTCTGATCAATTTGGTGTCTTCGGCAAAGTTGTAGGTATTGTTGAGGACTTTTGAGAAAAAAATAGGTACACGGAACATTAATCAACATTTTTTTCACCTTAACTCAATTTCCCAAAATACGTATTTTTTTATTTTCGAGATGTTTTTATATGTTTTAAGGGACAACAAATCCGCAACTTTTGAGCCATAGAGAAACATGGTCAAAAAATCTGCCGCCGAGTTATGAATTTTTGAAAAAAAAACAGTGTTTTTCGGAAAAAATCGAAGTTTCATGCAAAAACAAGTTTGACATTATTTTTTAATGCAAAATTGAATTTGCAATCGAAAAGTATTGCACAGATGTTTTGATAAAGGGCTCCGTTTTCATGATATAGCCACCGAAAGTTTGATTTTAGCGAAATATTTGCAGTTTTTCAATTTTTAAAAATAGTGACCATGAATGACCATTTCTAAATTTTTTTTTTTGGAAAGTTCAGAAAATTTGCTATAAAATTGTCTAAGAGACATTGAAGATTGGACCTCGGGTTGCTGAGATAGAGCCGCTTTAAGAAAAAGAAACACGAAAATTAATCTCACCAAAACAACCCACCATTTTCTAATGACCATATCTCAGCAAATAATGGTCCGATTTTCAATTTTAATACATGAAAAATTCGTGATTTTTTTTAAATCCAGACTAGCATTTTAAATGGGCGTAATATTCAATGTTTGACCCTTTTAAATGTTAGTCTTGATTATATTTCTTTTTCTTAAAGCGGCTCTATCTCAGCAACCCGAGGTCCAATCTTCAATGTCTCTAAGACAATGTTATAGCAAATTTTCTGAACCTCTAAAAAAAAATATTTTTAGAAATGGTCACTTACGGTCACTATTTTTAAAAATTGAAAAACTGCAAATATTTCGCTAAAATCAAACTTTCAGTGGCTATATCATGAAAACGGAGCCCTTTATCACAAAATCTGTGAAGTACTTTTCGATTGCAAATTCAATTTGGCATTAAAAATAATGTCAAACTTGATTTTGCGTGAAACTTCGATTTTTTTTCCAAAAACCACTATTTTTTCAAAAATTCATAACTCGGCGGCAGATTTTTTGACCATGTTTCTCTATGGCTCAAAAGCTGCGGATTTTTGTCCCCTAAAACATATCAAAAAATCTCGAAAATCAAAAAATATGTATTTTGGGAAATTGAGTTTTTGTTGAAAAAAAGTTGATAAAAAAACTGCAAAAAAATTTCCATTTACCTATTTTTTTCTCAAAAGTCCTCAACAATACCTACAACTTTGCCGAAGACACCAAATTGATCAGAAAATTCACTCAAAAGTTACAGCTGTTTGAATATTTACATACCATTTTTGTATGGACAGCAGCCAAAATTGTATGGAGACTTGTATGGGTGAACCAATGACGCAAAATAGCTTATTTGGTCATAGGGAAGGCCCTCACAAAGTTTAAGTCAAATTAAAAAATACAAAAAATAAAAATGGTTGAAATCGGTCGATTTTGTAGAGAGTTGCTCATGTGTAAAATGCTTCGCGATTGTCAGCTTCAATTCAGGTCTCAAAAATATATTTTTATTAAACGAATTGTTTAAAATTTAAAAGTTGAGTTAAATTTTATTGAAAAAAAAAATATTTATATTTACTATGCGAAATAAGCATCCAAAACAATTTTTTATTTCCGTTTTTTGTTATAGTTATTAATTTGAAATTTCAATCACGAAGCCTACTAAAAAAAATATTTTAAAACATAAAAAAATTTAATCAAACATATTAAATTTGCAGCCACAATCTGAAAACACAATAAACGCAACAAAATACTGAAGAAAGCTTTCATATAGTTTCCATTCAATGCTTGTGCCAAGTCTTTCTTGGCACCAATTCCAAGTGACATTCCCTTGGCACAAAGATCTTCCATATCTTCCCCAGCCAATACACACCGGCAGCTTCAATTATCTCCACCATAAGCAGATAATGATTTAAATGAATTTATACCTCTCCCCAGCACAGCACACATCTTGGGTCAAAAGGTTTATCCCACTACCCTCTCCTTTAAGCCTGATCCTGTCCACTCGAAAGCCATGTCCGGCGCTAAATCGCTGTCGGAATTTATTATTTATGGTGGAATTATCGGGCCAAAGCCGAACCAATCGACCACCGCCCTTCTTCCCCCGCTTCCCCCTGCAGTGTTATGCAAAAATCAATGCATAAATTTGCTGCCCATTCAGAAAGAGAGTGCCAAGAAGAAAATACAGCGCGAAAAAGCAAACCCTTTTCCACTCCAAGGTGAGGGGGAACATTCCCAGACGGTTCTTCCCTTTGGAAAATGCGTGGGTGGACGGGAGGAGGGGGAAAATGGGGATAGTTGGGAATGCGGAAGGACAGCCAGACGCCGGTATTGATTGTTCCACTTTATAATGTGCAGCTTGTGCAGTGTGTGTGTGTGTGCGGACTCTGTTATGTCGCTAGCCATGGTTTTCCCACCCACCTCCTACGATTTTCCTCCCACCTGCAACGGTGTGTGGAAAATACACACCTTTGTTGGTCACCTAGCAGTGTTTCAAACATTTCTTTTAAATATTTAATTGGGTTGAAATTGAATTTCTGCAGTTTTATTTTATCAATGTAAACTTTTCATCAAATACAATTTGCCGAATTTTTAAATTGAAAATGGCAAAAAACAATTCAAATGTTCAAACTGATTCCACCGTAAGCAAAAAAAAAACAATTCTCATTCAGTTATGGAACATTTTCCATTCCACGCAATCATAATTTTCCCCCGCATCACCAACAAGCCATAACAGTTATAAACGCGTAGTTTGGCGTGCCAAAAAAAAATCACACTCACACACTATTTTCCCTCCGCCGGGCGTGGAAAATGAGCAAAGTGTGGAAGTGGAAATTGGCAAACGGCAACGCCGAGACTAGCGGGTAGATTTATAATCTAGGTTATGAACTATATATTCAAATCGAATTACGGCGCGGAGAGGGGTCAATTTGGGGGTCATCATTTTGCCCCCACCAGAAACCCTCACCCTCCGCAACGAGGTGGTCATGGTGGTGTGGCGGCAATTGGGCTCTTGATTGGATTAGTGCGAGGCCAAATCAATGGACGATTAATAGGATTTGATAATGTTGTGTGGTGGATTGGATTTCAACCTGTTTTTTTTTTTGTATTAATTTCCACATCATTGATGAGGCTGGGCAGTAAATTGTTGCGTTGTTCACAATTTGTTCGAGCGCGAGATGTTCATTGAGATTAACCGCAAACGTTTATTTATGACAGGTTTTGCCATTTGTACGGGCCAGCAATGTGGTGTGTAGTGCGGTTTTACTGAACAATTGTTTATTATTAGTGTTATTAGATTTTTTTTTGTGCTGGAAATGTTTGCTTGGTAAACATGTTTTTCAAACACTGCAAGGGTTAATGCTGTTTGCGATTGACAAATAAAAATAAAACTATGAATGTGACAGCAAATATATGTTGCGTCAGTGCCAGGGTTGCCAGGTTGCCAGAAAAATCTGGGAACGCCAGATTTTTCAAGTGTCAGCAAAATAATGATTTATCCTTCTCTGTGCCAGATATTGACAGATTTTGCCAGATTTTGCCAGATTTTTCATTTTATGGCCATTTTTGAACAACTTTTTGATTGAATAAACAAATTAAACTGAAAATCGTAAAATTTTGAATGTGTTTTTATAGAAAAAATGGTTATTCATTCAAATTCTTAAAACTTTTCAATAAATTCATATATTCCTGAACCCTCACCATTCAAAACTGTTAGATTTTCGTCTGCCAGATTTTTCCAGATTTTTTATCGATACTTTGCCAGATATTTAAAATTTTGAGCTGATAACCCTTGTCAGTGCAGACATCTCTTAATTTAATATTATTGATCTTTTTTTAAATTTTGAATACGCCATAAAATTGGGCAACCGATTTTACATTAAAGTCCCTTTGAAACCAAATTTCTATCTCATCACCGTTTTAGGCTGCAAATTATTGAAAAACACCTCTTTTTTCGCATGTTCAAAAATGGAAGGGGTCGTACTGCCTCTCCGTCACGAGATATCAAAAAACGGACCTCGGATTCGTGATCATGGGCAAAAGTTACTTCTTAGTACAAAGTTTCACGCAAATCGAAGAGAGGTCAGGGCAACTGCCGTGTGAGTTGGCGGAGAATTACCCATTTCTAGCATAGCATAGCATAGCATTGGTGTCTACCCATAGCTGCTACTTCGTTATTGACCAGGACCCCCAAACATTGCTCCGTGGACCACAGATGAAAAGTAGGAACCAATCATCACCCCTTCGCAATTTTCAATGGTCCCTATCGTGCTGATCAATACCGACGCCGGCCACGACCAGAGGTAAGACACGGGGAAGTGGAGCCTTAAAACATATCCGTCGACGTGCCTTCCAATCCTCGATGATATGGAAAGGACTTAATTCAGCAATACGACTTGCTTGTCTCAAAAAACAAAAATCGGATCGTTTCTATCGAAAACTTTATAAAGAAAACAAAAGTAAAATTCATCGGCCGACGAACGCGTGAACAAAAAATAAATGAAAAAAGAAGAAGAAGAAATCCAATCATCCCATGTACACAAATAGCGACACAAAAGAGACGGAAAATAACACGAAAAAAACAGGACTGCGCGTCTTACAAGCACCGCACTACTCAGTTGGCGGAGAATTACCCATTTCTTTTAAGTCACTTTTTTTAGAATTCCTAATTAAAATCGTGGTCCAAGATATTTCGACTGTTTTGGATTTTTTGAAAGATATCATTTCATGTTTCCCAAAACTTTATAATTTTTTTTAGCTTTTTTTTGGAAATAAATTTTCAGTGTATATTTTTTCTTCGGTGTAGTCCTTATTCATAACTACAACTTTGCTGAAGACATCAAATCGATCAAACAAATTATTCAAAGGATACAGATTTTTGAATTTTCACTATTCATTCTGTATGGACAGCTGCCAAATTTGTCTGAAACTTGGAAACTGTTTTTTCGATTATCCAAGTTGAAAATGTTTTTTTTGTAAAATTTTCTTTTCTGTTCAAACAATTTTCATTACAATTATTTATGTTTCATATGAAAAAAATAGTGTTTCTAACTCTTTCAAAATGTAGTGCTTGATTTTGAGCTAACAGATTTTAAATTATCATCAGTTGAAAATTGCAAACTGCACAAAGAAAAATTGCTTAAACCACCTTTGTGGTTGATGCCTTTCTTACTTTTTACCAAAAATGGGTAATATGAAAGGTTTCAGCTTTTTTAAGATCCAGAAAAAAAAAACACAATATATAACTTAGGTGGTAATAACTCGAAACAGGGTTTTCAGTTCTTCAATGTTTCGGACTCATTGGAAAGTCCTTTCAATTACCTAACCAACGGTCGGATGTTGGATCCGGACATAGTTTACATACATTTAAGTGAGATCCGGCTTCAAAAAAGTACATAAATATCACTTAAGTGGTCATAACTCGATACAGGGTTGCCAGATCATCAATGCTTTGGACTCTTTGGAAAGGCCGATCGGATGATGGATCCAAACATCGTTTAGATGCACATAATTGAGATCCGGATATATGTGAAAACACATTTTTATACATAACTTTTGAACTACTTATCGAAACTTCAAACAATTCAAAAGCGATGTATGGGACCCTAAACCAAGTAGAATGCAACTGGTTCGATCAAAATCGGTTCAGCCAGTGCTGAGAAAACTAAGTGAGAATTTTTGTCACATACATACATACTAGGGTGGGTACGTTTTTCAAAAAGTTCTCGGATCAAGTATTAGTATGGTTCTCCTTGTAGGGCATGCCCATAGGAACTTTCATGCCAAATATCAGCTCATTTGGTTGTAAACTGGCTGCGCGCATCGAGGTTAAAGTTTACATGGGAATTACTATGGGAAAATTGGAAATTTTGTTCAAACGCTCCTACAGGCCTGGGAAAATCACGCGCCAACTTCTGGTATGGTCAGGCCTATGGGGAATGGTCTGGAGAACACTTTTCCCGAAGAGAGCATATGGATTCGTTGTCCCTAGACCTGGCGCATCGGCAAACAATTCGACGTCTCCGAAATCAACGGTTTTCCCCCAAAAAGCATCAAATTTTCCTTAGCATGCTATGAAAGCTTGATGAACACCGCGACGCCATACGTCAGACCGCTACCACGTGGGTGAGAAACGGCTGGAATATTTAATTGCAAACCTTCTTTGAACTAGAAAATGATCATTTCGAGCAATCCTGATATTATTTAGTCGAATTCAGAATCTTTGCATAGCAAATTTGTATTTTTTTTGCAAATATTTCAACCACGTGGTAGCTGCCTGACGTATGGCGTCGCGGTGTTCATCAAGCTTTCATAGCATGCTAAGGAAAATTTGATGCTTTTTGGGGGAAAACCGTTGATTTCGGAGACGTCGGATTGTTTGCCGATGCGCCAGGTCTAGGGACAACGAATCCATATGCTCTCTTCGGGAAAAGTGTTCTCCAGACCATTCCCCATAGGCCTGACCATACCAGAAGTTGGCGCGTGATTTTCCCAGGCCTGTAGGAGCGTTTGAACAAAAAGTTCCAATTTCCCATAGTAATTCCCATGTAAACTTTAACCCTGATGCGCGCAGCCAGTTTACAACCAAATAAGCTGATATTTGTCATGAAAGTCCCTATGGGCATGCCCTACAAGGGGAACCATACTAAAACTTGATCCGAGAACTTTTTGAAAAACGTACCCACCCTATTACATACACACACACATACATACACACACATACATACACACACAGACATTTGTTCAGTTTTCGATTCTGAGTCGATATGTATGCATGAAGGTGGGTCTAGGAGCTTTTAATAAAAAGTTCATTTTCAGAGCAGGATTATAGCCTTACCTCAGTGAGGAAGGCAAAAATGGATTTTTTAAGGTTGAAAATTTGGTTAGTTCATTATTGCCTCTTTTTCGAGTAATATTTCCTTAACAAATGTGTAAAAATGTGAACCTGATGGATATTCATCAGAAATTAATGAAAATTCATCAATTCCTGATGTTGATCATTTTTTTTGACACAAGATCTGTCGTCATTGTCTGATGAATATTACCATCATTATTCGCAAATTAAATTTTTCAGAGGCTACAAAATTTCAACCTTTAACCCTTTCAGGCCTGAATTTTTCTGAGCTGTGTTAATCTACAATTTTGGTACCAGTAGTTCATTTTTTCCATGAGTAAACAGAAACAGGCAAAAAAAAGTTACATTTCATCATTGGACGTTCTGGGTCCTCCAAAGTGTCCTGGAATATAGATCTTGGAGTCTAACGCCGTAACAACACGATTCTACCAAGTTTCCGATTATGGTTCATATTCAGTGATGTCCCTGGGACCCTTTGGCAACACTATGAGCTATGTGGATCACTTTTGGGATGTTCTGGGTCCTCCAAAGTGTCCTGGAATACAGATCTTGGAGTCTACCGCCGTAACAACACGATTCTACCAAGTTTCCGATCATGGTTCATATTCAGTGATGTCCCTGGGACTCTTTGGCAACACTAGGAGCTATGTGGATCACTTTTGGGATGTTCTGGGTCCTCCAAAGTGTCCTAGAATACAGATCTTGGAGTCTACCGCCGTAACAACACGATTGTACCAAGTTTCCGATTATGGTTCATATTCAGTGATGTCCCTGGGACCCTTTGGCAACACTATGAGCTATGTGGATCACTTTTGGGATGGTCTGGGTCCTCCAAAGTGTCCTGGAATACAGATCTTGGAGTCTACCGCCGTAACAACACGATTGTACCAAGTTTCTGATCATGGTTCATATTCAGTGATGTCCTTGGGACCCTTTGGCAACACTATGAGCTATGTGGATCACTTTTGGGATGTTCTGGGTCCTCCAAAGTGTCCTGGAATACAGATCTTGGAGTCTACCGCCGTAACAACACGATTCTACCAAGTTTCCGATCATGGTTCATATTCAGTGATGTCCCTGGGACTCTTTGGCAACACTATGAGCTATGTGGATCACTTTTGGGATGTTCTGGGTCCTCCAAAGTGTCCTAGAATACAGATCTTGGAGTCTACCGCCGTAACAACACGATTATACCAAGTTTCCGATCATGGTTCATATTCAGTGATGTCCCTGGGACCCTTTGGCAACACTATGAGCTATGTGGGTCACTTTTGGGATGATCTGGGTCCTCCAAAGTGTCCTGCAATACAGATCTTGGAGTCTACCGCCGTAACAACACGATTCTACCAAGTTTCCGATCATGGATCATATTCAGTGATGTCCCTGGGACCCTTTGGCAACACTTTGCGCTATGTGGATCACTTTTGGGATGGTCTGGGTCCTCCAAAGTGTCCTGGAATACAGATCTTGGAGTCTACCGCCGTAACAACACGATTGTACCAAGTTTCTGATCATGGTTCATATTCAGTGATGTCCCTGGGACCCTTTGGCAACACTATGAGCTATGTGGATCACTTTGGGATGTTCTGGGTCCTCGAAAGTGTCCTGGAATACAGATCTTGGAGTCTACCGCCGTAACAACACGATTCTACCAAGTTTCCGATCATGGTTCATATTCAGTGATATCCCTGAGACCCTTTGGCAACACTATGAGCTATGTGGATCACTTTTGGGATGTTCTGGGTCCTCCAAAGTGTCCTGGAATTCAGATCTTGGAGTATACCTCCGTAACAACACAATTGTACCAAGTTACCGATCATGGTTCATATTCAGTGATGTCCCTAGAACCCTTTGGAAACACTCTGAGCTATGTGGAACACTTTTGGGATGTTCTGGGTCCTCCAAAGTGTCCTAGAATACAGATCTTGGAGTCTACCGCCGTAACAACACGATTCTACCAAGTTTCCGATTATGGTTCATATTCAGTGATGTCCCTGGGCAACACCATGAGCTATGTGGATCACTTTTGGGATGATCTGGGTCCTCCAAAGTGTCCTAGAACACAGATCTTGGAGTCTACCGCCGTAACAACACGATTCTACCAAGTTTCCGATTATGGTTCATATTCAGTGATATCCCTGGGACCCTTTGGCAACACTATGAGCTATGTGGATCACTTTTGAGATGGTCTGGGTCCTCCAAAGTGTCCTGGAATTCAGATCTTGGAGTATACCTCCGTAACAACACGATTGTACCAAGTTTCCGATCATGGTTCATATTCAGTGATGTCCCTAGAACCCTTTGGAAACACTCTAAGCTATGTGGATCACTTTTGGGATGTTCTGGGTCCTCCAAAGTGTCCTGGAATACAGATCTTGGAGTCTACCGCCGTAACAACACGATTCTACCAAGTTTCCGATTATGGTTCATATTCAGTGATGTCCCTGGGACCCTTTGGCAACACTATGAGCTATGTGGATCACTTTTGGGATGTTCTGGGTCCTCCAAAGTGTCCTGGAATACAGATCTTGGAGTCTACCGCCGTAACAACACGATTCTACCAAGTTTTCAATTATGGTTCATATTCAGTGATGTCCCTGGGAGCCATTGGAAACACTATGAGCTATGTGGATCACTTTGGGATGATCTGGGTCCTCCAAAGTGTCCTGGAATACAGTTCTTGGAGTCTAGTAATGCTAAAGGATGCCAGCTCCTGGCGGGTTTCGCTTTGTAAGCGAAAGGATGGCTTGAATCCAATCTGGCGAGGCAAAAGGGGTAGGTGGCGTTCGAGGAGGATTTTGACTGCAGCGTTAGTTGAATTTGTTCAAGTCATAAACCTGCCAAAACCCAACACATTCAATCTCTCGAACGATCTGTGGGCGGCTGAATCTGAGCGTTGAAAAACTCCGTAGCAATACACGGAGAAATGCCTCAACTGCAACATTCTACTCGCTAACATAGTCTCAGGCAAAATTCGAGCTGAAAATTGGGCTATATGATCGGTATCGAACTCTATATGGGTCAAAAATATACGAGGTTTCCCCTCAATCTCACTTATCTCCACGTCCGCGGATTGGTTTCTCGTGTTCGTCAAAGGATCCCAGGGACATCACTGAATATGAACCATGATCGGAAACTTAGTAGAATCATGTTGTTACGGTGGGAAAATCCAAGATCTGTATTCCAGGACACTTTGGAGGACCCAGAACATCCCAAAAGTGACCCACATAGCTCATAGTGTTTCCAACGGTTCCAGGGACATCACTGAATATGAACCATAATCGGAAACTTGGTAGAATCGTGTTGTTACGGCGGTAGACTCCAAGATCTGTATTCCTGGACACTTTGGATGACCCAGAACATCCCAAAAGTGATCCACATAGCTCAGAGTGTTTCCAAAGGTTCTAGGGACATCACTGAATATGAACCATGATCGGAAACTTGGTACAATCGTGTTGTTACGGAGGTATACTCCAAGATCTGTATTCCAGGACACTTTGAAGGACCCAGAACATCCCAAAAGTGATCCACATAGCTCATAGTGTTTCCAACGGGCCCAGGGACATCACTGAATATGAACCATAATCGGAAACTTGGTAGAATCTTGTTGTTACGGCGGTAGACTCCAAGATCTGTATTCCAGGACACTTTGGAGGACCCAGATCATCCCAAAAGTGATCCACATAGCTTCGAGTGTTGCCAAAGGATCCCAAAGACATCACTGAATACGAACCATAATCGGAAACTTGGTAGAATCGTGTTGTTATGGCGGTAGACTCCAAGATCTGTATTCCAGAACACTTTGGAGGACCCAGAACATCCCAAAAGTGATCCACATAGCTCATAGTGTTGCCAAAGGGTCCCAGGGACATCACTGAATATGAACCATGATCGGAAACTTAGTAGAATCATGTTGTTACGGTGGGAAAATCCAAGATCTGTATTCCAGGACACTTTGGAGGACCCAGAACATCCCAAAAGTGACCCACATAGCTCATAGTGTTTCCAACGGTTCCAGGGACATCACTGAATATGAACCATAATCGGAAACTTGGTAGAATCGTGTTGTTACGGCGGTAGACTCCAAGATCTGTATTCCTGGACACTTTGGATGACCCAGAACATCCCAAAAGTGATCCACATAGCTCAGAGTGTTTCCAAAAGGTTCTAGGGACATCACTGAATATGAACCATGATCGGAAACTTGGTACAATCGTGTTGTTACGGAGGTATACTCCAAGATCTGTATTCCAGGACACTTTGAAGGACCCAGAACATCCCAAAAGTGATCCACATAGCTCATAGTGTTTCCAACGGGCCCAGGGACATCACTGAATATGAACCATAATCGGAAACTTGGTAGAATCTTGTTGTTACGGCGGTAGACTCCAAGATCTGTATTCCAGGACACTTTGGAGGACCCAGATCATCCCAAAAGTGATCCACATAGCTTCGAGTGTTGCCAAAGGATCCCAAAGACATCACTGAATACGAACCATAATCGGAAACTTGGTAGAATCGTGTTGTTATGGCGGTAGACTCCAAGATCTGTATTCCAGAACACTTTGGAGGACCCAGAACATCCCAAAAGTGATCCACATAGCTCATAGTGTTGCCAAAGGGTCCCAGGGACATCACTGAATATGAACCATGATCGGAAACTTGGTAGAATCGTGTTGTTACGGCGGTAGACTCCAAGATCTGTATTCCAGGACATTTTGGAGGACCCAGAACATCCCAAAAGTGATCCACATAGCTCAGAGTGTTTCCAAAAGGTTCTAGGGACATCACTGAATATGAACCATGATCGGAAACTTGGTACAATCGTGTTGTTACGGAGGTATACTCCAAGATCTGTATTCCAGGACACTTTGAAGGACCCAGAACATCCCAAAAGTGATCCACATAGCTCATAGTGTTTCCAACGGGCCCAGGGACATCACTGAATATGAACCATAATCGGAAACTTGGTAGAATCTTGTTGTTACGGCGGTAGACTCCAAGATCTGTATTCCAGGACACTTTGGAGGACCCAGATCATCCCAAAAGTGATCCACATAGCTTCGAGTGTTGCCAAAGGATCCCAAAGACATCACTGAATACGAACCATAATCGGAAACTTGGTAGAATCGTGTTGTTATGGCGGTAGACTCCAAGATCTGTATTCCAGAACACTTTGGAGGACCCAGAACATCCCAAAAGTGATCCACATAGCTCATAGTGTTGCCAAAGGGTCCCAGGGACATCACTGAATATGAACCATGATCGGAAACTTGGTAGAATCGTGTTGTTACGGCGGTAGACTCCAAGATCTGTATTCCAGGACATTTGGAGGACCCAGAACATCCCAAAAGTGATCCACATAGCTCATAGTGTTGCCAAAGGATCCCAAAGACATCACTGAATACGAACCATAATCGGAAACTTGGTAGAATCGTGTTGTTACGGCGGTAGACTCCAAGATCTGTATTCCAGGACACTTTGGAGGACCCAGAACATCCCAAAAGTGATCCACATAGCTCATAGTGTTGCCAAAGGGTCCCAGGGACATCACTGAATATGAACCTTAATCGGAAACTTGGTAGAATCGTGTTGTTACGGCGGTAGACTCCAAGATCTGTATTCTAGGACACTTTGGAGGAACCAGATCACCCCAAAAGTGACCCACATAGCTCAGAGGGTTGCCAAAGGGTCCCAGGGACATCACTGAATATGAACCATGATCAGAAACTTGGTAGAATCGTGTTGTTACGGCGGTAGACTCCAAGATCTGTATTCCAGGACACTTTGGAGGACCTAGATCATCCCAAAAGAGATCCAAAGGGATCGAAGTGGCCCCAAATGGTCGTGAGGATGTGACTGGTAATAACTAAACTTCATTTGCCTTGAAAAATCGTTGTAAACCTGAATTATCTTCAACATTTTCTGAAGTTTCCAAATTTCAGGTTTTCAGGATGTTCTAGGTTGTCAAAAAGGCCATTAACAACCACTCAAACATTTTTTCCTAGGTAGAGAAACTCATAAATTACAACTTTGCTGAACAATGTTATATGTTTTGAGCACTGTGTGATTTTATACAACCGAATTTCGGTATGGGTCATATATGACCCATCAGGCCTGAAAGGGTTAAGAGCGAGTCCACGAACAGGGCATACCTCTTTTTATGGGACGTCGTTTGAACCTCACCAATCTGCCTGAAATTTTCAGGGGTTGTTTGTACATATTTACCTAGCATCTGGCCAAAATATGAGCACTCTAGGTCAACGGGAAGTGGGGCAAACCGGGACAAAAAGTTTGAAGGTTCAAAAACGTAAAAAATCTTAAAAAGGCTATAACTTAGACAAAATTCAATTTAATTTCAAAATTCAAAATGCATCTTGAAGGGCTTCAAAAATGCAACAAAATGCAGGGTAGAGCATCCCAATTGGTTAATTCTTAAGGGAGTTATTGGCATTTTAGTGAAAAATAGCATAATTTTCAAACTGAAATAAAAAACTGTTCCATCCAGATATCAACTCGGTTTGACCTGCAGCTTGAAGGGGACATCTGGGACTACTATCTGAGACTGAGACCGCTTTGGGTAAGGCAGTTTAATTGATAGACACTTTTACTTTTAGTGAATTTTTTGGTAGTAAATTTTTGCTCGGAGGACCCCTTAGATCCCATTTTATGGTAATAATTTTATCATATTCGTGTTCCTGAGACAATTTCATAATAGAAACATGCATGAAAATGTTTATTTTCATCCATTTTAACCCTATAAAAAATGAAAGTTAAAAAAATTAGAAGCTGCTTTTTTTCTTGTGTCATCTAGTATCCTTGGAAACGAACTTGATTTTCAATAAATGTGAAATGTGTGCTGAAATCATGTTCAAAACTTTAAAATTACTCCAAAACTCCTGCTCTTTAAAATTCCCAACCACTTTTCCAGCAAAAAACAATCCATTTCTATTCACAAATCTCGACAGCAGCATCCCATAAACCATCCCTAATCCAGTCATTTTCGTGACACACCCCACCGAGTGCCCCCCCCCCCCCCGGAAACCGGAATGCAATGCTTCAAAACTATTACGAATTACAACGCCGGCCGGCCGGAACGACCCCCGAAGGAACACAGGGCTCCTTCAACTTTGTACTGTCCTAAGGTACGACGATGGCAGCAATTTTCCTCCTGGGTGCCCATTAATAGCTGGGGCTATTATTTTTCGACTACCACTTGGAATTCCTTGCGCTTCTTCTGAAGAGAAAACGGAAGTGGGTAGGGGAAAGTTGTCCGGCGTCTTGCCGGGAAATTTCGAAACAAATTTTGATTTAATTAAACTTTAATGCAATTATGGTTTTTCAAGGATGGTTGCCTAATACGTTTCTTGAGGGAGGGTTTCGAGGAGAAACTATGCTCTGGCTGCCGGGGATAATCCTTACGGTTATGCATGAAAATGACAATGATGATGAGGTTGATGGCTTGGGGAGGAAGAAACTACGAAACGTGTCGTTGAGCTAATCCGAGGCCGGAGTTAGTAATTAGGACTAATAGGAAGGATTTGCGTTCTGCGTTGAAAGTTGGTCAACAGTTTACTGCCGTTACTGCTCGCTTGGCCCGCCTGGGGAAAGTGGAATTTGAGAGCAAGTCACGCGCGACCCTCGCGGCCAATTGCCTCCCATAAAATGCGGCTAATTTTTCCGGGACGTAACTCATCCGTTTGTTTGGTTTGGCTCAGATTTTCCGAGATATTTTTTTTTGTGATGAAAATTTGTTTCTGGAAAATGGTTTTTCCGATCAGTTCTAAAATCTGGCCGACATCAACCTTCATCGCAGCTGCATTTCCTGCCGGCTGCTGCTGCTGGACCTCTTGAAGGCAAGTTGTTTTGAGCCGGCAACCTTCCGCACCGGGAAATTTGCGGCCGTATGCGGTTTGAATAATTAAACACCATAAATATTTCAGACAACCAGCCGGAACACTCTGGCCAGTCCGCCGTTGGTTGAAAGAACTGCTCTCGAAAGCTCGTCGGGTTGAAAACGGTTTTCCACAAGAGGACGCACACACAGCTGATGCTGGAGCGCAAAAACACAAACGTTACGTTCAAAGAAAAACTCGGAAAAACTCTTTCAATTGAAAACTGTGACGAAGCTTCCGAAGAACAACCACAGACTGACGACGAGAACGAAACCTTCTCATCTTGGAGAAACGGAGAAAAAGAGCCGGACCCAAGTGCTGCAATGTTAATCGAGCGAAACGCACTTCAAAACCCGGTTTCGTTTTTGCTGGATGTGCCCTCCGGCAGCAGCACATGTGTGGCCGGTTGACCATCGTCCCTCAAAGTCCTTGATCCTTTCAATTAGTCTGGAGCTACTTCAAACGACGACGACGGACACATGATGAGTGATGCTTGGCTGGGAAAAGTTCGCCTCACAAAAAAAGCGAAGAGTTGGAACCCTTTATTCATCCAACCGGGAGCATTAAAATCACTCGATATCCTTTTAATGATGATACATCTGCTCGCAAAAGGACTTGCCTTGCCAGGGTGAAATTTACAACTGTTTTATTGCCGGCAATCGTGCGCACAATTCCCGAGCAGAATAAGCAGAGAGCGCTGAACTTTTTTTTTCTGTTGGGATTTATGGAAGGCAGCGTGGCAGAGGGAGCTTTGTGCCGAAAGTGAGCAGCACCCTTGCCTTGGGCCAACCGGTTGGAAAACTTTGGAACACTTGGAAAGCTTTCGTTTATGGTGCGCACGTGACGTCTCAATTGGTGGCTGGGAGCAATTTACAGAGATAATCGCGGGAAGACACAATGTGGGTGTGTGTGATTAAAACGTATTATTCTGGATAAAATTGTGGATGATCATTAAAAAAAGTGACGCACTTTATTCTTTTAAAATCATGATGTAAATATTGTATTAAATAATAAAATCTAATCATATTTTTTTAATTTTCTATTTTCAGGTATGAGTCACTTATGGAATGTATTTCAACAAAAAGGTAAAATATGTCTGTTTAAAAATAAATAAAAATAGACTTGGACCATAGCCATACCATGGGCTCTTCACAAATTGGGCTCACAACCCTTGGAATATGGCATATGGACGACTTAGGCAATCTTATATAATTTCTAGTGATCTTTTCTGACTTTTTGCTTCGATTTTTTTTTTCTTATTGAAAGTATGATTAAAGAGTTCCTTTCAGAATAAAACCATGTTGTTCTTTTGCATCATTGGTTTCTCCATACTAACTTGGAAGTTGTCCGTACAGAAAAGCTATGAAAACTTTCGAAAACCCGTTTCTGGCGAAGGAATATTCTGATCGATTTGGTATCTTCGGCAAAGTTGTAGCTTATGGTTAGGGCTAGTGATTTTTCACGGCAAAAAATCGTAACCACGCGGCATGCCAATCACAAAACATTGACATTGACATAAACTGAAAAGTGCCTTAAATGATAGCAGTAGTTCTAGATACAAACTAAAATCCCCTGACACAAATTATTTAATTGAAAAAAGGAGTATTTCAATAATCTTGCGAAATTTTGAAGAATTTCGTTGAATTTTAGATTTTTTGTATTAGGTCTTACAAACAAATGAAAACATTGAGTGCATCTCGCTTGCTTCAATGAACATTGACATAAGGTGTGAAAAGGATACACTCAATGTTAACGTTTGTTTACAGGACCTAATTAAAAAAAAGTCAAAAATTTACGAATCAGCTGTTTAAATTTAATTGAGATTTTATAAAATTAATTTGCTTAAGTACCTTCAAAACAAAGCACTCCATAAACCTCTAATTCATCATAACTAGAATCATCAAAATAAGTGCAAGAAAGGGGTTTTTTTTGCTTTCCTTAATTCAGCAATAGAAAAATTTCGGTATTTAAATAAAGTTTAAGCAAAACTTTATGAAAAGCAGTTTTTACATTTATTCAAGAAAAATATAATATATTGCAAAATGTTTAACAAACATATGTTTTATTTTACTAATCAAATTGAATAAAATATAATTTATATTCAAAATATAAAAATGCAATTTGTTCATCGTTGTATTCAACAACGTTGATTTACTAAAATAAATTTTACAAAAAAATCTTTGATTGCGCTTTCTTTCAGAGAAGTGCTGATTAATGTTCTTATAAAATCAGTTTGGATTTTTTTGGAATAAAGAAACTATTTGCTTTTGTTTGAATATTCTAATGAACAATTTATTCAAAAAAAAGTTGTAGATCTGATATGAAAAAAAAAACTGCTTTGAAAATGCTTGGTGGAAATCTTGTAATTTGGTTCAATTAAAAAAAATAAAGTTTAAATGCACTGAGTAGCGATTTATCAATTGTATATCAGAAATTTCGCGACATTTCACTGTATTTCCTAAATTTCACGTGTCGAATTTCACGGATAACGCGGCTTCCGTGAAAAATCACTAGCCCTACTTATTGTATAGACTTTCAAAACAAGGAAATAAGCATAAGCAAAAGCATAAGCATAGGTGCCCACCCGCAGTTGCTACTCCGTTATTGACCAGGACCTCCAGAAGTTACATCCACGAGCCGTGGAAGATAAGTGGGAGCTATCTTTCCTCGCTTCGCAACTTCTCAAAGGCCCCTATCATGCTGATCAATACCGGCGCCGGCCACGACCAGTGGTAGAGTCACGGGGAAGTGGATGGGAATGTTAGTCCGATACTTGAGTGATAGAGACCGCCCAATCGACTGCATCTCCGACAAAGTATCACATGAGTTTTGAGGGTGTTAGTAGATGGATATGAGGTCAGGATTCACGAGTGGCAGTGATGTGACCATGAGCATTTTGTTTATCGGTTGAAAATTTTAAATATTAGGCAGCCGGCTGCGGAAAGATAGATAATTGATCATTTAAAAAGTTTTTTTTTATCGAACGCGTGCCAGCCGAGCAGTAGTGCTATGGGCTGGACTTATAAGTATATTTTTACTATTTTCAATTTAGATAACGCGAGCAAATTTCAAAAATAGCAAATAAATGACGCTTTACTCTTCATAAAATCGATCGATGCCAGTTAGAATAAATTTTTACGATCATTAACGATGACAATTATCGCGAAAAAACAGGACTGCGCGTCCCCAGAAGCACTGCACTTATGATGTCCAATAAGTTATAATAGAGCAATTCTCTACGAAATCGGTCTTTTTTCTTCAATTTTAATTTTTGTATTTTTTAATCCGGCTGAAACTTTTTTGGTGCCTTCGGTATGCCCAAAGAAGCCATTTTGCATCATTAGTTTGTCCATATAATTTTCCATACAAATTCGGCAGCTGTCCATACAAAAATGATGTATGAAAATTCAAAAATCTGTATCTTTTGAAGGAATTTTTTGATCGATTTGGTGTCTTCGGCAAAGTTGTAGGTATGGATACGGACTACACTGGAAAAAATAATACACGGTAAAAAAAAATTGGTGATTTTTTTATTTAACTTTTTATCACTAAAACTTGATTTACAAAAAAACACTATTTTTAATTTTTTTTATTTTTTGATATGTTTTAGAAGACATAAAATGCCAACTTTTCAGAAATTTCCAGGTTGTGCAAAAAATCACTGACCGAGTTATGAATTTTTTAATCAATACTGATTTTTTCAAAAAATCGAAATTTTGGTCGTAAAAATTTTTCAACTTCATTTTTCGATGTAAAATCAAATTTGCAATCAAAAGTACTCTACTAAAATTTTGATAAAGTGCACCGTTTTCAAGTTATAGCCATATTTAAGTGACTTTTTTGAAAATAGTCGCAGTTTTTCATTTTTTTAAATTAGTGCACATGTTTGCCCAGTTTTGAAAAAAATATTTTTGAAAAGCTGAGAAAATTTTCTATATTTTGCTTATTCGGACTATGTTGATACGACCTTTAGTTGCTGAGATATTGCAATGCAAAGGTTTAAAAACAGGAAAATTGATGTTTTCTAAGTTTCACCCAAACAACCCACCATTTTCTATCGTCAATATCTCAGCAACTAATGGTCCGATTTTCAATGTTAATATATGAAACAATTGTGAAATTTTCCGATCTTTTCGAAAAAATATTTTTGGAATTTTCAAATCAAGACAAACATTTTAAAAGGGCGTAATATTGAATGTTTGGCCTTTGTGAAATGTTAGTCTTGATTTGAAAATTCCAAAATATTTTTTCGAAGAGATCGGAAAATTTCACAAATGTTTCATTTATTAACATTGAAAATCGGACCATTAGTTGCTGAGATATTGACGATAGAAAATGGTGGGTTGTTTGGGTGAAACTTAGAAAACATCAATGTTCCTGTTTTTAAACCTTTGCATTGCAATATCTCAGCAACTAAAGGTCGTATCAACAAAGTCCAAATAAGCAAAATATAGAGAATTTTCTCAGCTTTTCAAAATATTTTTTCAAAACTGGGCAAACATGTGCACTAATTTAAAAATGAAAACTGCGACTATTTTCAAAAAGTCACTTAAATATGGCTATAACTTGAAAACGGTGCACTTTATCAAAATTTCAGTAAAGTACTTTTTGATTGCAAATTTGATTTTACATCGAAAAATGAAGTTGAAAATTTTACGACAAAATTTCGATTTTTGAAAAATCAGTATTGATTAAAAATTCATAACTCGGTCAGTGATTTTGCACAACCTGAAATTTCTGAAAAGTTGGCATTTTATGCCTTCTAAAACATATCAAAAATAAAAATTAAAAATAGTGTTTTTGTAAATCAAGTTTTAGTGATAAAGTTAAATAAAAAATCACCAAATTTTTTACCGTGTATTATTTTTCCAGTGTAGTCCGTATCCATACCTACAACTTTGCCGAAGACACCAAATCGATCAAAAATTCCTTCAAAAGATACAGATTTTTGAATTTTCATACATCATTTTTGTATGGACAGCTGCCGAATTTGTATGGAAAATTATATGGACAAACTAATGATGCAAAATGGCTTCTTTGGGCATACCGAAGGCACCAAAAAAGTTTCAGTCGGATTAAAAAATACAAAAAAAATCGAATGACCGAAATCCTAGAGAACTGCTCAATAACCACTCACCCAAGCACACAAACAGCGACATAAAAGAAATGAAAATGAGCATGCAAAAACAAGACAGCCCGTCCGCGTGGTCAGCGCACTTATAAGACTTTCAAAACAAGGAAATAAATCGATAAACCGATTTCGACTAACTTTATCCCATTGTTTTTTTTATTTTTCATTTTTTGATACATTTAAGTGGAATGGAAATTTATTGATTGATCGAAATTATAACGTCCGTCACGCACTATAGCTAAAAAATTGGCACGTTGAATATTCAGAAAAAAAAAACACTCGAAAATAGTCAAAAGTTGTTTTACAGGTAAAATTAAATAATAAATTGTAAATTAATTTGGGAAGTTTTGATAAAGTGCACCCTTTTTAAGTTAAAAAAAAAAATCTCGGTAGAATTTTCCTTGAACAAACATTATTTTAAAATCTTATAACAGTGTTCATCATCGTCTATCCTTGGAAAATAGAAATATTTATTAGTACCTTTTCCAACTTTCCCCTTAAAAAATAAAAAAATTGTGAAATTCACTTATTTTTATTTTTTTATGATTTCAAAATGATAAGTACTAAATTATTTTTAAATTACTGTCGTGTTTTTTATAATTCTGCTGATTATTTTTTTTATATTGAATGTGTGTTATTAGTAATTACAAAGTATATGGGAAATTTGTTTTTTGACATATATGCTATTTGGTTTATATAACCTTTAAAAATGTTAAGCAAAATATCGTGGTATTTTTTCCTTTAAAGCAATTCACATGCAATCAGTTATAGCGGTGCAGAGCTTAATTTTTTTAGTTGGAGAGGTTTTTGTTAAAGTCTTCAAAAACAACATTTTGAGACCATCTTTAAGGGGAAAATAAAATATTACTATCCCATTTTTGATAAATGTTTAAAATAGGCAAAATTTTATATTAAATTAATTTTCTTCCAAATTTTGATAAATTTAATTTTAGTATGAAAACGTTGTATTACTAAAAATAAATGACAGTTTAATCATGTAATTCCCGTATTTAAATTTCTTGTAAGATACAATAAACGGAAAATTCGATACAAATATTATAATAATCGGATCATTGCGAATATATTTCAATGTTTATGTCGCCCCCTTCAAAATTTGGCCAAAAATTCAGGAAGCAAAAAAATATTTAAAAAAAAAAAAAACTAAAAAGTTTCAATGAAAATAGAAGTCTAATCCACTGAAAACAATCTAAAATTCATTTTTCTGCACAAATAATCATAATTAGCATGTTTGAGCAAGTTTTAAAATATTTTGAATTTTTATGAACTCCGATCGCAATTGTTTTTTCCTCACACATTTTTTTTTTCACTGGTATTAACATAACAAGTGGACAGGTGTCTAATGCATTTTAAAACACCTTTTTCATGCAAATGTTGAAGCTGTGGCTTGTATTTAATTTTTTTTAACGTTTTTTTTTTATTTTATTGCCCCTTACCCTTGAATTTGCTCAGAGCCGAGGGTTATAAACTTCAAAAAGTGTTCGCAACGGCCAAAATAAAAAAAATATATGTTTTACAACATGTAATAGAATGTTATCTTTCCATTCAAGATAAAATATTGACACTCCTGATTCATAGATGATCATAGAAAAAAAAAAAAAAACAAAACAAAACGTGGAAGTTTAGCACAATTGATATTTTCATATCAATTTTTTGACAAAAACATAAATTTAAGTTGTTGTTTTATTTTATTTAAGTTAGTTGTTGACCGCAACTTTTCGGGAAAAATATTCTGTTTAAACAAAAAAAAAACTGTTTTTAAAATTTTAGACTATTTTATACACCACATATATTTTTAGGATGAATCATTATTAAAATTTCTTGTATTTTCAGATTACTTTTATAAAATTTTGATGCATTAAGGATGTCCGAGATTTAATTTCAAGTGTTAAATAAACTCAAATTTTATGGTTTTGTATTATAAGTATCAAATATAAAAAATTTCTGAAAAATATCGAAAATTGAAGAAATTTTTGTTAACATTCAGCACAATTGGAGTAAAATTCAAAAAAACAGGCTGTTTGGGAAAATTTTGATTTTTTTAACTAACCGTCACTATCCAAACCTTTAAGAAACTTCCGATGGGTACTTACTATAAAATCCATATTAAAAACGTTTAACTTTTGCGAATATTAACTAGACAACTTTGAATATTTGTAATATACGAAAAACTGAAAAACATAGCTAAAAGAAATTTATTCATAAACATCAAGTGGGAAAATCTGAGTAAATTTTTCAATTTAACTGAATCTTAACTGTTCAAATAATTGGCGATAAATTGCGATCAGCAAGGAATGAATTGAACGGTTGAATAGATATGAACGATAACACATTTGGTTAGTTTTCGATGAATTCAATTAACACTGTCAACCAGTTTTTCCCGAGAACGACCATTTCAAACCACGTTCCCATTATATTTCTAAATTCCAAGCATGACTCTTTGGTATCCTAAATTTCCCCGAATACATCAATCCCGAAAATTGCTTTCAACGTTTCCAAATTTCCCACAATATTTCAGGGAAAAAAATCCCCCCATCCTCCATCCCCCTTGTTTCCACGCGATTGTCATCATAAAATCGTTTCCAGCATGTGCCCGCCATCGTCGTCGTCGTCCTACTAAACCACAACTCGGAGCAATTTGTCGTGGTTTGCAGAACAACACGCAGTCAGTCGTTCCGACCTGATGCCCTCTGTCTCTGGCTGTTTTCGGGAAGCTCTGATCATCTTCCCAGAAATTTTCGAGCTGGTGTGCTGCTCCTAATTCGGCTTCTGTTGCTTACTACTTTAGTTCATGCTTCTAGCGGCAGGATTCCAGTGACACTGTGGTTTGCTAAACTAAATACTTTGAGGCAGATTTCCACCCTCTCCTCGCAGCAATAGCAGGGGGATGGTATAACTTTCAAGTATACTTTTCTCCCTGGGAAAAACGACCTGAACCAGGACCACGTCGGGTTACATTTACTACAGCCAGCACTTCCACCCACACCAACACTCACACACACGCCGAAAAACAGAGTAGTAGTAAAAGCCAGAAGCAGCCACATAGCAGGCGAGCAGCGAGATTTCAGATTTGAGACTTGTCTCTTAATCGCTTTAAATGCGTTTATAATGCTCCGTTCCAGGGACTGCTCTTTAAGTCAGACCCAGTCTGCTGCTGGGTCGGAATTTTCATTCTGGATTTTCCGCCGCCCTCCCTCTCTCTCTCTCTCAATTGTTCTCTCACCGCTTTTTCCTCCGGCAGCAGTGTGTGACACCTTTTTTTTTCCCAGGACGAGACCCGGGGAAATTTGGTAGCTGGGTGGGGAGGAGCAGGGAAAAATCGTAAAACAATCCTACGAAGCAAGGCGAAGTTTGGCTTCTCGAGATCGGATTTTCCGCTTTTCAACGTTTCGCGAGCCAAAACATTCTCTTGCGCTCTGTTTTGCTCGACGCGTGAAATACCAACACACATTTGAGGGTGGGCAGCACTCACTCTCTGTGTTTACATAATTTTCCGAGAATTTTCGAAAAGTTGAGTGGGTGGAAAGTTGACGAATTTTTACCCTCCCTTCGTGAATGTGTTGGTGTTTTTCCTCGAAGCAGAAAAAAATGTAGTGAATAGCTCGAGAGCGAGAGTGTGAGCGTCCTTTAATTGAGAGGAGAGGAAAATGAGTGTCTGAGGGAAATTATTTACGGGAGCGACCTGACTACGATGCTGAGTTACCATTTGTTTTGAAATATGATCCGTAGGGCTTTTCTGCGTATGAAGGGCTAAGCTGTGAAGGAATGTTGAGCTGCAGCTACTGGGTCTGAGACGATGGGGTGGTTCGGAAAGCTGAAATTTTATGTTTGGGTTATTTATTTTCCAGCTCGTTGCATGAACTACTATTTTCAATTCATTTGATACAGATAAGTGCAATTAATTATCGTCAATATTTATACATAAAATAATAAATTATGAAACGTATAACTGATCCAAACGTTTCGTAAAAAATATAATTAAATTTCGGTAAGCCCAAAGAAGCCATTTTCCATCATTAGTTTGTCCACATAATTTTCCATATAAATTTGGCAGCTGTCCATACAAAAATCTGTATCTTTTGAAGGAATTTTTTGATCGATTTGGTGTCTTCGGCATAGTTGTAGGTATGAGTTAGAAAAAAAAGAAAATACGGTAAAAATTGTGATTTTTAATTTGACTTTTTGTCACTAAAACTTGATTTGAAAACAAAAACTATTTTGTTTACTTTCCGGGGACATCAAATGCCAACTTTTCAGAAATTTCCAGATCGTGCAAAAAATCTTTGACTGAGATATGAATTTTTGAATCAATACTCATTTAAAAAAAGCGAAATGTTGGTCGCAAAAATTTTTCAACTATAGTTTTTGACGTAAAATCAAATTTGCAATCAAAAAGTACTTTAGTGAAATTTTGACAAAGTGGCAAAAAAAAATTGAATAACAAGCCATAGTCTTCACATTTAAATGAAAAAAAGTGTTTTAAAATGCATTTTACACTAGTTCAGTTGTTTTGCAATCATTAGTTTTCAAAAAATCTAAGATCTGTCCAAAACAAAAATTGCATCGAAAAAAAAGATTTTGCATTGAAAATTTTCAAAAAATCTTAAGATTTTTTAATAAACCCAAACATGCTAAAAATGATTTTAAACGCAGGAGAATGTATTTTAATTTTATTTCAGCTGGTTGCACTTGAATTTTCATTGAAATTTTGAAGTTTATTGTAAAAATATTTTTTTGCCCTCTGATTTTTCGGGCCAATTTTGAAAGGGGGAGGGGGGGTGACAAAAACTTTTAAAAATATTTGTACCAGCCTAACTTAAGTAAATATGCTAAGCAAAATATTGAATATTTGTTTGTAAATAAAATGCAAATGCAAACAATCAGTGTTTTGTTAATTTTTCAATATTGATTTTAATAATTTTTTTTGATTTGATTTAATGGTTAAATAAATGTTTTAAAACAGTTTTTTTTATTAATGCCAAATTTTCATTAATTAAATTACCTACCTTTAATTTTTTATAGGTTTGGCTCGGACTGCTATGCACGTATGCCAGTGAGAACAGTTTCTCTTTAAAGGCTGTGCTAACTATTACATAAATTTAAAACTATAGAGTCTATAAGATCGCCAAAATCAAGGGGGGGGGGAGGGTGGCAAATAAATAAAAAATATAAAAAATATTAAATTTCAAGCCATGGTTTCAACATTTAAATGAAAAAAAGGTGTTTTAAAATTACCAGATGATTTGCAATCTTATGTTTTCAAAATATCAAAGTACTGGTGAAATATTTTTTTTGTTGAAAAAAAACTTTTTGCAGTACTGTACAACAAATTTCACAAAAAAATATTGTTGATCGGTCTCAAATATGCTAAACATGATTTGAAACGCAAGAAAATGCATTTATATTATTTTCCAGGTCATTAGACTTCTTTTCCATTAAAATTTCAAAGTTTTCTGAAAAAAAAAATCCCCCTGATTTTTCGGACCGATGATGGGTGAACCTGAACTTCAACAAATAATTGCAACGGCCTAAGTTTCACTTAACATTCACCTTTCATTGATGGGATTCTAATAAACCAATCTACTAGTATTGACAATGGCCTTAATTCTTTTGCTAGCGAAAATTATGATAGTTGTTATGATGTATATTTTATAATAAAGATTCACGCTATTTTATATTAAAAATATTTTTTTAATTCAAACGTAAAACTATAGTTTGGAAAATTTTTTTAAAAATATTCAAAAATTTGCAAAATATCTATTTTCAACCAGTTTTGGATCCTAAAACATATTAAAATTAAATCACAAAAATTATACAAAATTATTGTCAGGTGGGTCAATTTGATTCAATGTGTCCAATTGTTAGATTTTTTTATGGATTAACTTAAAACTTTCATGTCTGAATAAAAAAATACATTCCAGACTCGTTTATCCTAAGGTTCGATTATCCAAATCCGAAGGTCTCCGACTTCGATTAATTAAATCATGAGCAAAACAATGTGTTTTTTTTTCATTTTCATACTTTTAACCACATTTTAGTTAAATTTTAAATTAGAAACTTGATGGATTAATTTTGGCCGCTATCTAGATTTCTTAATAAAATTTTCAAATCAACCTATCTGTCATGGATTTCCTATGCAAATAGGACATCATGAAAATTCTATCTAGATTTATTCATTCTCAACTATTTTACTGTCCATGTTCGCATAAATGTCCCATATGAGCAACTCTCTACGAAATCGGCCGATTTTGACAGTTTTTATTTTTTGTATTTTTTGTTTTTCGAGGTTTTTGATATAAAATTGTTTGCGAAATGGTCACTCATGATCACAATTTTTAAAAATCGAAAAACTTCAAATATTTGGCTAAAATCAAACTTTCGGTGGCTATATATTGAAAACGGAGCCCTTTATCAAAAAATCTGTAAAGTAGTTTTCGATTGCAAATTCAATGTTGCATTGAAAAATAACATCAAATTTGTTTTTGCAATGAAACTTCAATTTTTTCCAAAAATCACTATTTTTCAAAAATTCATAACTCGGCGGCAGATTTTTTGTCCATGTTTCTCTATAGCTCAAAAGTTGCGGACTTTTGTCCCCTAAAACATAGAAAAAAATCTCGAAAATAAAAAAAAACGGGAAATTGAGTTTTATTGAAAAAAAAAGTTGATTAAAAAATCTGCAAAAAATTTTTTCCGTGTACCTATTTTTTTCTCAATAGTCCTCAACAATACCTACAACTTTGCCGAAGACACCACATTGATCAGAAAATTCACGCAAAAGTTACAGCTGTTTGAATAGTTACATACCATTTTTGTATGGACAGCAGCCAAAATTGTATGGAGTCTTGTATGGGTGAACCAATGACACAAAATAGCCCCACAAAGTTTGAGCCAAATCAAAAAATACAAAAAATAAAAATGGTCGAAATCGGCCGATTTCTTAGAGAGTTGCTCAGACTACGTGTTAAGTTTTCGCAAAAAAAAAATCTCGATTTCCTTAAGAAAATGCACACGATTTTGAACCATATTGTATCAATAACCCAAAAGTGATGAAAATGCATATGGGTAATTCTTCGCCAACTCACACAGCAGTTGCCCCGACCCCTCTTCGATTTGCGTGAAACTTTGTCCTAAGGGGTAACTTTTGTCCCTGATCACGAATCCGAGGTCCGTTTTTTGATATCTCGTGACGGAGGGGCGGTACGACCCCTTCCATTTTTGAACATGTGAAAAAAGAGGTGTGTTTCAATAATTTGCAGCCTGAAACGGTGATGAGATAGAAATTTGGTGTCAAAGGGACTTTTGTGTAAAATTAGACGCCCGATTTGATGGCGTACTCAGAATTCCGAATAAACGTATTTTTCATCGAAAAAAACACTAAAAAAGTTTTAAAAATTCTTCCATTTTCCGTTACTCGACTGTAAAAAATTTTGGAACATGTCATTTTATGGGAAATTTAATGTACTTTTCGAATCTACATTGTCCCAGAAGGGTCATTTTTTCATTTAGAACAAAAATTTTCATTTTAAAATTTCGTGTTTTTTCTAACTTTGCAGGGTTATTTTTTAGAGTGTAACAATGTTCTACAAAGTTGTAGAGCAGACAATTACAAAAATTTTGATATACAGACATAAGGAGTTTGCTTATGAACATCACGAGTTATCGCGATTTTACGAAAAAAAGTTTTTTTTTTTTTTTTTGTTAATTTTCCGTAACAAATATTTTTGAAAGTGACATAAACTTTGTAAAATATTAGCTTATTCCAAAAATATCACGATAATCTCAACACTTTATCACAGCAATGCTGATGCCAAAAGTTTGCAAAATATCAATTTGCCTGTTTTCGATTGAACCGGTAGAAACATATGGTAGAATTGAAGAACTGTGCACCTACATTATTTATATTTTGAAGTTGAAGGCAAAAATAAAATGTAAAAAGTTTTATTAAACACGTTGGAAAACAGTCTGAATATTACTACCTTTCAATTGACCTGTTTAAAGTTGAACTCGTCCGTAAATTCTCGCAAAAAGCGCTTTGAGTTATTTGTTTTCATTTCTTTCCCAAAGAAAATACATAAATATATTACCACCTGATTTATTTTCACAACGCCTGCCTCTGTAGTGGTGCTGAGTGACCACTAACCCTCAGGGCTCCAGAAATGCTCCGAGAAAACCCGAGAGAAACTGCATCACACACTTTCCCGAGTGGCACTCTTGCTCCAGTGTTGCCGGTTCGAGTGTGTGGGTGTACCGGATTACATCCGCACTCTCGCCCTCTCTTGCCTACTTCCGTCGTGTCACTCCTGGTGCACGATGTTGCGGGTGTTGGAGAGCATGGGTATTTTTATGCCGAGTTGACACTTTTTTTTGCAACGCCATCCACCATCTCTTCTCTTCTTCGGGTAGCCTCCGGACGTTTTCCGCTCTTGATTTTTTTTCCCGGGAACCGTCCTCTTCCTGTCCTGGGTGCGCTGCTTGTCCCCACCGCGGGGGTTGTTATTTAGATTAATTTAAATGAGATCGGTCCGGGACGACCCACACACCCACCCCCTTTCCCGGAGGCCAAATGCGACTTTGTTTATCTTTTCTTTAATTGACTTCCGGTTTGCGCGAGTGAAAACTTTTTCTTTTCCCGCCCGGAAGCTCTTTCAGGGGCTCTTCACACTTGGCTTGCCAAAGCTGGGTCAGGGGGATTAGCCGCGGCCACCGGCACCGTCGTCGTCTTCCAATCGATAGAACCCAGCTGCAGTAGCGAGGCAGGACACCTTTGCGGACGACGACATCACGACGTCGTCGTGTTGGTGTTTGGAGGCTCGGGTTTTCTGAAAACATGCCCGACGCTGTGTTGGTGCGGACGCGTCCACCAACACTTCCGGCAAGATGCACTTGGCGGCAGCATGTGTGTTGGTGGGGACGTTTATAGAGGATCTCTCTCCTTGAACACCTCACGGTTTTCGGGGGTTCGGGTTCCGGCTTTTGTTGTTCTTTCATTTCTAATCGCACTTTGATCGTGGTCGTATTTTGAATTGGCTTGGCTCTCAGGGCTGGCCTGGCGAAGAAGAGCGCGTGTTCTTCCGTGAGGCCGAACAAAGTTGTGTTTTACGAGTCGGAGGTTTTCGGATTTTTTTGTCTTGTTCTTTTTTTTTCTGTGCGATTTATAGTTTTTCCATTGAAACAACAACACCGTCGTCGCAACGCCCGTCCTCCAACGGAGAAATTGCCGGCTTACCCGGTTGTTCGTTTTGTAAAGTTCTTGAATGTGGTGGCAAACGCTTGATAGGAAGTATTAATTGTTGGAACATTTTAACTGAAGAGCAAATTAACTTTTCACATTTACAGTTTTCTCATTGTTTTTAGGGAAAATGCATAAACAAATTTTAAGAGAAGTATTTCTTGAGCATTAACTTGAATCGCTTTATTTTTCAGATCGCTTGAAAATGGAAATTTTATATATTTTTTCATTGTTAAGTTAAACTGGACTGTATTTCGTAGCAACAATCAAAAATTACTTATCATAACAATTAAAGCACTGAAAACTTAAACGAATCGCAGAGGTGCTCCTTTCGGCAGTTGATGCGAAAGCGTTTAGTTAAGAACAATAGATCATTTTGACGTTTCGCGCAGACGCACACCAGCGCACCATTAGGTTTGGTGGCTTTTACCTATACAACTTTACTTTGTGTTCGTGTACGTTCATGCAATAAAAATTTGTGTAGATATGTCTTTCAAAATCATATTCCTTTAGGATAAGTTTGATGATGGGAATGGGAATTAAATTTAAACCCAATAATTAGATTGGCGAACATAAACAATGCATAAAAACCTGACCTTTTCGAATAAATCTAATGATGGGAATGGATTCAGGAGACATAATAACATTAAAAATGGTCAATTTGACTGACGAGACATCGGCCTTTAGCCATCTTTGAGTCATACTTAACATAAAATCGATTTTATTTCGAAAAAATCATCGAAAATTCTATTTTTACCCAAAAACCTGACCTTTTCGAAAAAATCTAATGATGGGAATGGATTCAGCAGACAAAAAAAACATTAAAAATGATCAATTTGACTGACGAGACATCGGCCTTTAGCCATCTCTGAGTCATACTTTAACATAAAATCGATTTTATTTTGAAAAAATCATCAAAAATTCTATTTTTACTCAAAAACCTGACCTTTTCGAAAAAATCTAATGATGGGAATGGATTCAGCAGACAAAATTACATTAAAAATGATCAATTTGACTGACGAGACATCGGCCTTTAGCCATCTCTAAGTCATACTTTAACATAAATCAATTTTATTTTGAAAAAAAAACATCGAAAATTCTATTTTTACTCGAAAACCTGACCTTTTCGAAAAAATCTTATGATGGGAATGGATTAAACAGACAAAAATACATTAAAAATTATCAATTTGACTGACGAGACATCGACCTTTAGCCATCTCTAAGTTATACTTTAACATAAAATCGATTTTATTTTGAAAAAATCATCGAAAATTCTATTTTTACTCGAAAACCTGACCTTTTCGAAAAAATCTAATGATGGGAATGGATTCAGCAGCCAAAATTACATTAAAAATGATCAATAAGATTGCCGAGACAAACTTATTTAACGTTCTGCAAAGCATTTTTGATTTTTATTATTGATATCCCAGCATAATTGCACTTGCATGCAAGTTGGAAAAACTTGAATGAGAACCAACTGAAAATATAATTTTAAAATGGCTATAAATATGCGTAGAAACAATCAAATTTTAAAAACCAGGGGTGTTTCAGAAAAGGGAAAACGTGAACTTTAAAATAACTGTATTGGTTTAGTTGTTTATTAAATAGTTCTTTTGTAAAATAGTCGACAAAGTAGCTAAATTTGGCTTAAACTAACATTTCAAACGGGTGTATCTCAAAATTGGGACCATTTGGAGCAATTCTGGACCCAGATTCGGATTCAGCAGGCAAAATTCTACTAGGAACACATATACTCGTCTCAGAGACAAAATCTTGTTGGACTGTGTTATAGTTTCAAATGTAAGGTTTTAAAAACAAATCTGTAAATCTCTGTTCGAAAGAATTAAATAAACTGAAAAATCTATTTTGTCTTTCACAAAAAAGATCAGCTCTAAAAACCATTTACAAAAAAAAAAAAAATAAACAGGGCTGCCAGGATACACTACAAGACTACGCGCTTTCCATTTCATTAGGGCACATAACTTATGTAAACAATAATGTATCCCTCTCACACCTTATGCAAACTGTCATTTATGTAAAAGGGATATACTATTGTTTACAACAGTTTTTTGCCTTTTTAAAATTATAGGCTACATTTTCTTCTTATTTATCTGTTCAGACCTGGTAACCTGGGATTCAAATAAAAAATCAACATGTATAGAATTAAGTTGCCCAGGTTGCAATTTTTATAAATTTTGGCTACAAAATAGTTCAATAAGTAAATAAATAATGTTTACGTCTAAATCATAAAAATTATAATATTTTTTCCTATTCCGTTTTTTTATGTTGGTTTAAAATTATTATTTGCGTATATTGGCAATTATAATTTCGATATTTTCTAATTTATGCGCTTGAATGTTGAACAGCATTTGTATCTGAAAGAAAATCTTGAACTATTTTATATGAGACAAAGTTAATTTTGTAAAGATTTCCAGCGAATGTTTTTTTACTTGTAAAGGCTGATGAGCTCAGAATTAATTTTCATTTCATCAAATTTTTTTGTTTACATTTGTTTTTATCTAGTTTAGATTTTAAACTTAAGATTTTAAATTTCTTTTCATGTTTGATAATGTTTAATCATCTGAAATCGAATTAATCATCTGAAGTCGAATCAATTTATTTTACTTCTTCAATTTATCGACTAATAAAAGTATCTTCAAGTGCTGAAAATACAAAGTTTTAGAGGGTCCGTTCAGCAGTATCTAATACTACTATCACAATAAATTAAATTAAAGATCATTGTAAGAGAAAACGATAACAGCTTAAAAACTTGCAAAAAATTATGAGGGCTTTTAAAGCAAGTAATATTTTCTAGAATTTTTGGACCTTATTTGAAAATGCGTATGACGGGAATGCGTGTGACGGGAATGCAAGCATTTTTATTTTATTTTTTCATTCATAGCAAACTGTTTCAAACCAAAATACCTCATTGGAGATTTTAACAAAGAAAGTTTTGTTTCCAAAATCAGAAACTTTTAATGTAAACATTTTGTATCGGTAAAAATAGCTTTTCATTATTTTGTTTAATATTTTTTTGTTTATTTTATGTTAACACAATCATATTTAGGCTGATTTTTGAGTTATTTTTGATTCCATAGGCACAAGATCATCCAAAGTTAACGTACAAAATGATGGAATATCTTTTGAAAATTAAAACGGATTCACAATCTTTAAAAAGAATAATGTTCAATGGTGAAAATTTTATATAAAAATCTGCTATAATTTTTTAAAGTTCCATTTACCAAATCATTTAAAACTCCGTACAAAAATTTAAAAAAACATATTTTTTTTGAAAAACATAATTATTACCTGTAGAAAATGTCTGCTTTGTGACGTCACAAAATGTAAAGCTAGTGCAAAAAACAGCTTTTTTTAAAAACCAAGGCCGTTGAAAATATTTTTTGAAGTTTATGTCCCTCGGCTGTGACCAAATTCGAGGGGGGTGACAAAAAAAATAAAAAAATATAAAAATTGTAATTACAAGCCTAGGTTTCAACATTTGGATGAAAAAAGTGCTTTAAAACGCATTTTACAGGCGTAAAGTTGCTTTCCAATCATTAGTCTTAAAAATGTCGAGGTATCGACGGATTTTTTTTCGCAAAAAAAAACTTTTCGTCGAACTGTACAATGGTATTTCATGAAAATTTAAAATGTTTTCAAAAAGGTTCAAATATGCTTAATATGATTATAAACGCGGGAAAATGCATTTTAACTGGTTTTCTGTTGATTAAACGTTAATTTTCATTAAAATTTTGAAGTTTTTCGAAAAATATTTTTTTGCCCCCTGATTATTCAGGCCAACTTTGAAGGGAGCGACATAAACTTTGAAAAATATTTGCAACGGCCTTACAGCAGTCGATTCAGCAGTCAATTTTACATAAGAAATATAGAAAAGTTGATAAGCCGAGTGGAATCACAGCCCTTAAAAAATAACGCCACATATTCGCTCTTAGAACAGAAATAAAGTTGTTTTCTGTGGCAAATCTGTAAAAATATTAAAATGTTTTCATTTAAATTTCCGAATTATAGCCAAAAAACTGACAAAAGAATCATCAAATCATTGTACTGTTACGACAGAATATGTCATATTTTTTTGGGATTTATATAGCAATTGTTTAAAGTTCTCTATAGTTACAAATCTAAGTAAACTTTTATTTTCAATTTTATAATTCTCTTATCTTATCAGAAAACTCATAGAATCAAGCGTTCATTGGTCCCACACATCTCTACTTCAAAATCCAAAACATTAAATTTATTTTAAAATATAATTTATAATTTTTTGTTAGTTATTCGCTCCGTGTTCGTAAATCTAAACAAAAATTTGGATTTATCAACAAAACAATCAAAATCTGGTTGATTTCCACAAAAACACCATTTCACCCCAGCGCCCACTTCCGGCCTCTGGCCCGAAACTTGCAAGGTACCTCCACAACCAGCCGGCGTTGTTTTTCCGTTCAAATTCGCCTAACCGTGAACGACGACTGCCCACAAGTCGCAAGGAAGGAGGACAAGAGAAAATACGAGCTTACGCTGCCTTTCGAACATGCCTTTGGGGCTCGTTCAGAGTTTTGGCGTAGTTTTTTTTTTGCTGTCGAATTCGAACTCTTCGCCACGGGTTTGTTCCACTTCTGGCGAAGCCGCTGAATAGTTTTGCGTTGTAGTTTGCTCGCTAAAAAAACCCCGGCTATTTTGAAGGAATTTTTGTTTTGTTTTGCCGGGGTTTGGTTGAAAAACGACGACGCGACAAACAAATTCGCAGGGGCACACGAAAATGGCACGTGGAAGGCCTTCCTTCCCTCTACTAGCAGAAAGGAAATCACAACAATAGACACGAGCCGGCTGCGGCTGCCGAGTGCAGTATGAGGCTTAATTGTGGCCGGGATGCGAAGGTGTAGGGATTTGGGCCCGGTCGACGGAGTCTATTGTTTTTCTTCTGAGAGGCGAAAATACTCGAGCTACTTTGGTGGAAATGAGAGGGCTTTTCGAGCGTTTTGTTGGACAAGAATGGCTTGCTCGTTGGCGAGGCTGGGAGATCTCGATTGTCCCATTGTGTGTTTTGTTTTTTTTTTTTAGTTAGAATTTAAGATTGAGTCGTAAAATTTAGTTTGAATTTCAAATTTTAACATCTTGGAACCTTCAATCTTGAAATCCTGAAATTTTTAAATCTTCAAATCTTCAAATCTTCAAATCTTCAAATTTTCAAATCTTCAAATCTTCAAATCTTCAAATCTTCAAATCTTCAAATCTTCAAATCTTCAAATCTTCAAATCTTCAAATCTTCAAATCTTCAAATCTTCAAATCTTCAAATCTTCAAATCTTCAAATCTTCAAATCTTCAAATCTTCAAATCTTCAAATCTTCAAATCTTCAAATCTTCAAATCTTCAAATCTTCAAATCTTCAAATCTTCAAATCTTCAAATCTTCAAATCTTCAAATCTTCAAATCTTCAAATCTTCAAATCTTCAAATCTTCAAATCTTCAAATCTTCAAATCTTCAAATCTTCAAATCTTCAAATCTTCAAATCTTCAAATCTTCAAATCTTCAAATCTTCAAATCTTCAAATCTTCAAATCTTCAAATCTTCAAATCTTCAAATCTTCAAATCTTCAAATCTTCAAATCTTCAAATCTTCAAATCTTCAAATCTTCAAATCTTCAAATCTTCAAATCTTCAAATCTTCAAATCTTCAAATCTTCAAATCTTCAAATCTTCAAATCTTCAAATCTTCAAATCTTCAAATCTTCAAATCTTCAAATCTTCAAATCTTCAAATCTTCAAATCTTCAAATCTTCAAATCTTCAAATCTTCAAATCTTCAAATCTTCAAATCTTCAAATTTTCAAATCATTTTAATCAATGGATTTTTATGTATTGAAGAATAAATCAACGAAAAAATAAATTTAAAGGCATTTCATTTTCATCGACTCAACAGCTACAACCCCAACTTAAAATTCAATCCAACTCAGAGCTCAACTCATTGTCGTCCTCACCTTTTGTTTCAAAACTTTTCCACTTGTCTCCTCCAAAAGGTGTGAGAAAGCTGATAATTATAGATCCTGCCCCCTCTGTCACCGGAAAACTGTCATCGATTTTATGTTCGCGTTTTTCTCTCTTCGTCGACTGTCATCGACATTTCAGCTCTGTTGGAGTATTGAAGTCGGTCCTTTGCTAAGCCAAGGTGCAGCCAAAATATGAAGAAAAAAAAAGGAAGTTCATTTCCAGGACGCTTTCGAGCCTCCATTCAATTCAAAAGTTTTGCAAATACAGTGAAAGATGTCGTTGATGAAGGGAAATTTGTCAGAGACTTTTTGTAAATGTACACACAGAGAAAAAAAAAAGTTAATAAATTGTAATTGCAATTTTTTCTGATTAAGTTTTTTTGTTAACAAATCTTTTCTCATTTTTTTTTTTGGAAATTTTTATTGTGGTGTATAAAACGGAGCCAGGAAAACTGTTGACAAACTGTAATGTCGGAGCCGGCTTACAACTTACAACTGCAAAAGGAGTGGTGACTGCCGTGCCGGAGTGAGTGAAGTTAATTAGATGTTTCCTTTTCAGAATGAATGCTGTCGTAACTTTGCTGGGGTTAGAACAAATTAAGACCAAGGGGTGTCAGGTTTGGTTTCATTGAATAAAGTTTATGGTGGGAAGATTTACATCTTGTTTTTATTTTTTTTAATTTTAGTTAAGTGGTGGAGATTTTCACTATTTTCAATCTGAAAACAATTTTAAGTATGAGATACAAATCTGCAAATAATTTGTCTACCCGTACGCCAGGCCGATCCATCTACCGCAGTAAGTGACCAGAAAAATCAATTGGGCCAATACATCGTCGGACCATATCGCCGCATACCGGCCACTCCCACCACCACGGTCGATTCTGTCTCGTTCCACCACCAACCATAAACTGCACTCTCCAGTCGCAAACATACCACTTTAGTGGGGTTTTGTTAGCGGAAAGTGGGTACTTTTATGGAACTCAAATTGCATCAAGTTTTTTTTTCAAATTTGAACAACAAAAACTCTTAATTTAAGAAGAATTTCAGGTCATAAGAGTAAAAACCTAAATGTTTCCTTTCGACCCAACTCTCCCCTAACTTTCCAGCGGTGAGCAGTACAAACAAGCGCAACCAAGACTCTCGACTGGTTTGCTCGTCTCCCGTCACCGTCCAACGTTGGCCTCTTCTTGGCCAGACCCCGGACTCCATCAATTACTCAGTTCGATAAATCATGCGACACTGTACGAACCACACCCCCCCCCCCTTTTTCCACCCACCACGTGGGCTGGTGTTTGTGTCTCGGAAACTTGCAGAAAACCACGTGGACTGTGTTTTCCCTCCCTCCGGAAAAGCCACGTGGAAAAGCAGTTCATCGCGCCGGGCCGGGTGTTTTTCGCCGTCGTCATGTTCCGAATAACCGTGTCGACACACAGTTCAGGTGACAGCAGCTTTAGCTTTATGACGGACTACGGGTACCTTTCTCGTCCCCAAAACTTCTAGAAGAGCAGTTCAAGTGCAAAACAAGCCCGAAAAAGGAGGAAATCCTGCACCGAAAAAAAAAAAAAAATAAAAGGCGAGCGAAAACATGAATCAACTCAACTAGCCGGGTCTGAGCCGGGGCTAGTCAAGGATTTTTCCTGGTTGGTGTCCCCCCTTGGGTGGGAGGGGGGGAGGGCAACACGACTTTGGGGCGAAGGAACGCTAAAAATAGCCCATAGGTTAGGTATTAAACGATATTATTTTCGTATCGATTTTTTCCATCGGTTCGCTTGACTACACACTATCAACGAGTTTCCACCGTCAGCCCTGGTCTCCACCCTCCGCTGGCCAAACTTTGTTCTTTAGCTTCTTGGTTGTATTGTGAAGTACTTTTGAGTATTTTAGAAGTGTACTAGATAGAAAAGGGGCTGAGGTGACAATAGGGAAGAGTATTCAATGTGATGTCTCTCTTGAGTTAAGGTTTTCGATTGATTTGTTTTGTTTTTATTTTAATGTTTTTTTTTAACTTAGACAAATTTTTCATGAACTTCGTTTGGAAAAAATTTAACAAAAAAGAGAACGATATGTTGTTATTTTTTGTTGGTTTTCAATGCTGATGCTTTTTGTACTTCACAAAATAACTGAATTGGGTTGAAACTACGGCCTTTGCATATATTTTTCAAAGTAAATGTCACCCACTAATGAAAAAAAAAATAGAAACAAGTAATGTCACGATTTGAAATCCGGACACTTAGTAGCATATCATTTTTGTTATAGATGGCAAAAAAAAATCATGTCATAAGTTGGAAATGTAGAAATATCATCAGGATGTAGTATTAACAGACAGTTTTAAAAGAAGGCATAAAAAATATGTCTTTCTAACAATTTTTCATCAGAATTTTACAATCAAAATGACCCGTTGTGCTTCGAATACTGATAAAGCTGATTCGATATCCGGACACCTTTTCCATAAATTTCTGTTTTGCCTTCTCGGTACATCGGACGCCTATGAAATATTTCTGTGAAATGTTTCACATTTTTGGTAAACTTATATTTTTATTTAATTTAATTTTATTGTCATTGACTACAGCGTCCAAACAAATTTGAAATGAATGTTGATGTTGAAATACATGAAAAAAAAACACATTTTTGACTATTGTTATGCGAAATTATATCAAAATAATTGATAAAACAAGGAGATGTGTCCGGGTTTCGAAGCGTCCGGGAATAAGAAGCATGACGTTACACTCCCATAATCAACATAATCAGAATCATAATGAAACCAAGTCAATGTGTTTGTTTGATATTATTTTACAGTTCGTCAAATCAAAACAAAAAAGATGCAAAATAATAAAAATGTTATCTAATATAAACAAATTATTTTTAGATATTTCACCCCTTATAAAACCATTCCAAATAAATCTTACCGAAAAATTGTCTCTTCATATGAACATTTTCCAGAAAAACAATATTTTTAACCTGATTTTTTTTTCTCAGATTAGCGTTTGGAATCTATAACTTTAAAAAACATTTTCTAATGCTAATTTTTCTACATTCAAAGAAACCTGAACATTTTTTTAGTTTCTGAAACTATGGGTATTAGGGGTGACTTTGACCCAATCTCATCTTTAGAATTATATTCACCACTGATGACGGTGTAGAATTTTAAACCATAGATTTGACATTATTTGCCCTTTTTTATCCTATTCCGAGACTCGACAACAAACTATTTTTAAGAATCTGAAAATGTATCATTCGTTGTATAAGAGCAGCTCTAGGATTTCGGTCATTCGATTTTTTTTGTATTTTTTAATCCGATTGAAACTTTTTTGGTGCCTTCGGTATGCCCAAAGAAGTCATTTTGCATCATTGCTTTGTCCATATAATTTTCCATACAAATTTGGCAGCTGGCCATACAAAAATGATGTATGAAAATTCAATAATCTCTATCTTTTGAAGGAATTTTTTGATCGATTTGGTGTCTTCGGCAAAGTTGTAGGTATGGAAATGAACTACACTGAAAAAAAATGTTGCACGGTAAAAAAATATTTGGTGATTTTTTATTTAACTTTTTGTTACTAAAACTTGATTTGCAAAAAAAACACTATTTTTAATTTTTTTATTTTTTGATATGTTTTAGAAGACATCAAATGCCAACTTTTCAGAAATTTCCAGGATGTGCAAAAAATCTTTGAGCGAGTTATGAATTTTTGAATCAATACAGATTTTTTCGAAAAATCGAAAAATTGGTCGCAAAAATTTTTCAATTTCATTTTTCGATGTAAAATCAAATTTGTAATCAAAAAGTTCTCTAGTAAAATTTTGATAAAGTGCACCGTTTTCAAGTTAAAGCCATTTTTAGGTGACTTTTTTGAAAATTGTCGCAGTTTTTCATTTTTTTAAAATTAGTGCACATGTTTGCCCACATTTGAAAAAAATATTTTTGAAGAGCTGAGAAAATTCTCTATATTTTGCAATTTTGAACTTTGTTGATACGACCCTTAATTGCTGAGATATTGCAATGCAAAGGTTTAAAAACAGGAAAATTTATTTTTTCTAAGTCCCACCCAAACAACACACTATTTTCTAATGTCGATATCTCAGCAACTAATGGTCCGATTTTCAATGTTAAAATATGAAACATTCGTGAAATTTTTCGATCTTTTCGAAAAAAATATTTTCAAAAATTTTATACTAAGACAAACATTTTAAAAGGGCGTAATATTGAATGTTTGGCTCTTTTGAAATGTCAGTTTTTGCGACGAATTTTTCGATTTTTTGAAAATAATCAGTATTGATTCAAAAATTCATAACTTGCTCAAAGATTTTTTGCACAACTTGGAAATTTCTGAAAAGTTGGCATTTGATGTCCTCTAAAACATATCAAAAAATAAAAAAAAATAAAAATAGTGTTTTTTTGCAAATCAAGTTTTAGTAACAAAAAGTTAAATAAAAAATCACTAAAATTGTTTTACAATGCATCATTTTTTTTCAAAGTTGTAGGTATGGATATGAACTACATCCATACCTGGAACTTTGCCGAAGACACCAAATTGATCAAAAAATTCCTTCAAAAGATACAGATTTTTGAATTTTCATACATCATTTTCGTATGGCCAGCTGCCAAATTTGTATGGAAAATTATATTGACAAACTAATAATGCAAAATGGCTTCTTTGGGCATACCGAAGGCACAAAAAAGTTTCAGCCGGATTAAAAAATACAAAAAAAAAGAATGACCGAAATCTGAGAGAATTGCTCAATATCAAAGATTCCAGAAATATTGCGTTTTATCTTTTGATATTTAAACATATCGAAAATGTTTGCCTCACTCAGAAAATATTCGTAATTGTATTTTATATTTACTTAAGGGGTTACATACATGTAGAAAATCACAAAATTTCATATAACAGAATATTTGTTAAATTCACTCAAAAGATGATAATAAATCACTCCAGAAAGTTTCATGAAGATATTTCATGATTAAACTGAGTAACGATTTAAGCTCAAAATTTTGCACATGCGCAAAGCGGGCTGTCAAACATTGTATCCTGTGTGCTGACGAAGTCCAATTTTTAAAATTTGCATTTTAAAACAATACAAAAATCAAAAACTAACGATTTTTTAAATGAAAAACATAAAAATATTTTTTTGATTTTTTTTTGAAAATTGGGCTTTGTCATGCATACGGAATCGTTTTAACGAGTCTTCACCAAAATTTTGAAAATTGCAAAAAAATATAAACTCTAAAATATTACAGATATTTGAAAAAAAAAACCGATTGGCTTATAAACGATTCGAAATACAGAGAAATGAATTTGAAATTATTTTAAACTGATTGTACATTAAGTTTAGTTGACACTTTGAAGTTTTTTTTTTTTAATTAAAAATATTGACAAAAACATTCAAACATACATTTACATATACATTCAAAACAAAAACTACTCAAATGCTTTTTCAAAAAACAGTGGAAAAGTTACATGAAACCGGTGTTTTGTCAAATCTTGTTTTTTTTTTCTAAAAAAAGTATGAAAAAAATGGAAAACTTCCGATATTTTTGAATTATTTAAATTGTTAATAATTTTTTTTTTAAATTGTCTAGATCAAGACTCACCAAGAGGCAGGGTTGAAGCTTGTTTATATTGCGTTAAAGGTATGTTTTAATTTAAAATCATCATTTTTGTTAGTCTTGAAGAACACTTTTTCATGATTTTGCTTAAATTGCTGAAAGTAGTATTAACGTAATGATGTTTTCAATTTATAAGCATAAAATTTCACATCAATATTTCGAAAGTTTTGGTGAAACTTAAAATGGTTTTGTAAAATTAAAAACTAACTTTTATAAAAAAAAGTCATTGAACAATTCTTTGTATAAAAACAATAAGTTTTGTCGTGCGTTTAGTACCGCTGAGATCTATAATATATTCTGATTTTGATAAAAATCAATCACCATTATTTTTGAAGACTCTTTTGAAGAAAAACGTTCTACGTCAATAGAGTTTAAAAGCGTTTGATTTAAATGATCAAAAAAAAAAAAGGTTTAAATGTGAATTATGAGCTTGGTACTGAAGGTTATATAAGCAAGTGGTTCTTTGCTTAAAAGTAAAAATTTAACTAAAAAAAAATTATTCATTCATTAAAGGTTGTGTGAATGAAACAAAAAATGCGTTTAAAAATATTAAGGTAAAATTACCATTATTAAAACATTTTCTACATATTTTATCGATTTAAAAAAAAATATTGTAGATTTGTTTAATTTTTTATTGGATGAATAAAACAAATATTGATTTCAGGTTCAGTATTTGTTTATGAAACAACTAGCAAAAAAAAAAAAAAAAGATTTTTTTAGCTCGAAGTTAGTTAAACTGGAAAAAAGAGTTTGCAACCTTTTTGAAGTTTCGCTAAATACCTTTTGAATTGATTTTTTCAGTTAAACATTTGCTTGAATCTTGTTTGATAAAGATAAGCGTCGAATTCCTAACTAGTATATATGTTCGAAAATTGAATAACAACACAAAACAATCACAAAAATTAAATTTATTGGCTTTATTGAGAATGGAAACGGTTGAACTAATTTAAAAAAAAACAATTTCCTGTTGACTCCTAATTGATTTTGAAATATTATTCAAATTTATTTTTTCCATTGTATTTCTTTAGGTTTAATAGTTTTCAAATTCATTGAATGCTGAAATTCAGCTAAGCTGCTCCAATGTCAACCCAAAACCAGAAAACTACCCCACAATCAACCAGAACTGAATGACGATTGATTAGTGTTACGCTTGTTGTAGTTCCAGTTCCGGAAAATCCTTCTCCCATTCAAACGGTTCCAGAGCAATTTTCCCTTCTGATTCCCAATACAGTGTGTCACTTGCGTCCAATCAAAATCCACACCGAAAAAGCCAGCCGCTGCTGCTGGCATAGATTACAAACAATACCAGTGGTCACTTTTCCGAGCCCAACCACACCTTCAGCCCCCATCGATTGACCCCAAAGGACGGACACATCCAAATTCCCAAACCAACGCACAGGGGGGGAGAGGCAGGGATAGTTGATTGTGATGAATTGCCGAAATGACCACCCATCTCGATGGTCGCAAACTATTGGGCTTGATTTTCCGGCCCAACGACGCTGCAATTCACTTGCGAGGGGGGCGTGGGTGGTGTGTCAGATTTCGACCAAAACAAGCGTTGATTGCTGGCCAGGCCGGCCGGGTTTTTGGTTGGGCCACGCCCGAGTTCCGAAATTCCAACTGCAGCTAAGCTTTCAACTTTGTGAATGTTTTCTAAATTGGAGCAAAAGTGGAAAAATGTTCGACTGACTAAAATCGAATTAAAAAAAACGCAGCTTGAAATGCTTTCAATGGAATTCAATTTAGCAAAACTTGCAAAAAGCTTTTTCAGTTTTTAACTCGGAAAAAGAGGGAAATTTCTTGCTTGAAAAAGCACTGCATTTGCACTTGACTTCAAATGAATATAATAATAATAATGATAATGATGACTACATCATTATAAACACTCCACAGTGCTTGTAGAAGCCAAGTGGGGGGGGGGAGAAAAAGTGTTTACCGTTTTCCCTGGCACCTTCCACCGAGTCAAATCCGTTTATCTTCACCTGAAAGCAGGGGAAAAAGCAAGCAGAAGCCTTTGACCGGTATCGGTGGCTTTAATCTCGCCGGCTCCTCTATTCTACAGTTGTTAGTTCCAGCTTTCCCCAACCATTTTTTGTTGTTGTTCTGCAGCTCTGCACTTTCTCTTCTTGCCCCATGTTTTGTCTAACCAGCCTCGTTCAGCAGGGGGAAAACAGAAGACCTTGCCTCGGTGGTGGGAAAAAGGAAAATGCATCACACCAGACAACCAGAAATGCAACCGGCTTGACTCGGACGCGCGGACATTCAGGGCTCTTGCCACAACAAGGGACCCCCTGCCGGGGCTTGAATCGTTTAAAAAAGAGACGGTTTGTGTGGAATGAACGTGGGGGGCACTGTTGGAAATGATATTTTACTAAATTAAAAGGTTTTCATGAACTATTTTTATGATTAAAACTCTTAAGTTTTTCATAATAAAATAATTAAAGAGTAGCTCTCGTGGCTATTTAATTTTTTTCAAGATCATTATTTTTTTTTATTTCGAATAAAACATTTTGCTTTATTGGTTTCTCCCAAAAGTCTCTTGCAAATTTCAAGATAATCCATATAAAAGTGCTTTAAAAGCACTCGTTACATCATATCTTGAGAATGGATTTTTTGATCGATTTGGTGTCTTGAGCAAAGTTGTAGGTTATGATTGAAATATTTCAGATAAAAATAGAAAACGGATTTGTTTCTCCAAATTTTTCAATTGAAATTTTTATAAAATAACTCGATTTTTACAAAATGTATCCCCATTGCAATTTGCGATGATTATTTTGGCAAAGCTTCAGATTTTTTGAAAAATAATTATTGTACAAAAACTATACTCAATTTATTTCTTAAATTCATATATAAATAAAAATCAAAATAATATTAAAAACTTGGAGTAAACTTAGACCTATACATTTTGAAAAATATGCAGTAAATTAAAAAAATAAGTACATAATAGTTTATTTAGGTTTTTTTCACATGGACCTTGATTTAAACATGGACGATTTATTAAAAAATATTGATCCGTATTCATTCATGTAAAATTTTATTAAATTATTGATAATTCCTATGCCAATAGCACAAACAAAAAAAATTCTGGGACGTACGTATTTTTCGAAAATTTTACGTTTTAGATTTTGCATTACAGTTTCTTAAAATAATCATTTTTTCACAAAACAAAACTAGGAAAAATATAAAAAACTTTCTTGTTTTACAATATGAAAAGCAGTAAATCAACAGACCTTTTTTTCCCAATTCATGAAACATTCTATCATCTAATACCCATAGTAAAAAAAATAGTTTTTGAAAAAATGAAAAACCTAGTTTATTGAAATATTTCAGTATTTTAAACAAAAAAAAAGCATGATTAATTTTCAACATTTCCAATCATTTGATAATCATAATGAAATAACTACAATTTTTGAGTATTGCTTAAGTTTTGTTTAAATGTAGAGTATTTCCAAAACAAACAATCTTTTTTCTAAATTTATCGAAAAAATACTACATTTTCAAAAATATCGTACCTTATTGAAAATTTTCAAGTATTTATAAAAAATGTTTGATTATTTTCTAAGAGTAAGGACAATTTTCTATCATTTGATATTCATTATGCAATTAAGAGTATTTTTTATAAATGAGCAGTTCTCTAGGATTTCGATCATTCGATTTTTTTTGTATTTTTTAATCCGACTGAAACTTTTTTGGTGCCTTTGGAATGCCCAAAGAAGCCATTTTGCATCATTAGTTTGTCCTTATAATTTTCCATACAAATTTCGCAGCTGTCCATACAAAAATGATGTATGAAAATTCAAAAATCTGTATCTTTTGAAGGAATTTTTTGATCGATTTGGTGTCTTCGGAAAAGTTGTAGGTATGGGTACGGACTACACTGAAAAAAAATGATACACGGTAAAAAAAATTGGGTGATTTTTCTATTTAACTTTTTATCACTAAAACTTGATTTGCAAAAAAACACTATTTTTAATTTTTTTTTATTTTTTGATATGTTTTAAAGGACATAAAATGTCAACTTTTCAGAAATTTTCAGGTTGTGCAAAAAATCATTGACCGAGTTATGAATTTTTTAATCACTTACTTAATAAAATAATATACTTATTTTTTCAAAAAATCGAAATACTGGTCGTAAAATTTTTTCAACTTCGTTTTTCGATGTAAAATCAAATTTGCAATCAAAAAGTACTGCAGTAAAATTTTGATAAAGTGCACCGTTTTCAAGTTAAATCCATATTTAGGTGACTTTTTTGAAAATAGTCGCAGTTTTTCATTTTTTTAAATTAATGCACATGTTTGCATACTTTTGAAAAAAATATTTTTGAAAAGCTGAGAGAATTCTCTATATTTTGCTTTTTGAACTTTGTTGATACGACCCTTAGTTGCTGAGATATTGCCATGCAAAGGTTTAAAAACAGGAAAATTGATGTTTTCTAAGTCTCACCCAAACAGCCCACCATTTTTTAATGTCGATATCTCAGCAACTAATGGTCTGATTTTTAATGTTAATATATGAAACATTTGTGAAATTTTCCGATCTTTTCGAAAACATTATTTTCAAAATTTTCAAATCAAGACTAACATTCCAAAAAGGCCAAACATTCATTATTACGCCGTTACAAATGTTTCATATAATAATATTGAAAATCGGACCATTAGTTGCTGAGATATCGACATTAAAAAATGGTGGGCTGTTTGGGTGGGACATCAATTTTCCTGTTTTTAAACCTTTGCATTGCAATATCTCAGCAACTAAAGGTCGTATCAACAAAGTCCGAAGAAGCAAAATATAGAGAATTTTCTCAGCTTTTCAAAAATATTTTTTTCAAAAGTGTGCAAACATGTGCACTGACTTAAAAAAATGAAAAACTGCGACTATTTTCAAAAAAGTCACTTAAATATGGATTTAACTTGAAAACGGTGCACTTTATCAAAATTTTACTGAAGCAATTTTTGATTGCAAATTTGATTTTACATCGAAAATGAAGTGAAGTTGAAATATTTCGATTTTTGAAAAAATAAGTATAGATTAAAAAATTCATAACTCGGTCAATGATTTTTTGCACAACCTGGAAATTTCTGAAAAGTTGGCATTTTATGTCCTCTAAAACATATCAAAAAATACAAAAAAATAAAAATAGTGTTTTTTTGCAATTCAAGTTTTAGTGATAAAAAAATAAATAAAAAAATTACCAATTTTTTTTTACCGTGTATCATTTTTTTCCAGTGTAGTCCATACTCATACCTACAACTTTGCCGAAGACACCAAATCGATTAAAAAAATCCTTCAAAAGATACAGATTTTTGAATTTTCATACATCATTTTTATATGGACAGCTGCGAAATTTGTATGGAAAATTATAAGGACAAACTAATGATGGAAAATGGCTTCTTTGGGCTTACCAAATGCACCAAAAAAGTTTCAGTCGGATTTAAAAATACAAAAATTAAAATTGAAGAAAAAAGACAGATTTCGTAGAGAATTGCTCAAATACATTGCTTTGTAAAAAAATGAGTATTTCAAAAAACAAATTTTTATTCCAAAATTATTGATAAAAACTGATCATTTGAATCATAGCGCAATAAAAAAGTAAAAGTAAAAAAGTGATTTTTGAAAAAAAAAAACGTATTCAAAATTTCCAATCATTTGATACTCATAATGCAATAATTACAATTTTAATTATTTTTTAAAAATACCTAGTTTTGTGAAAATTTAGTATGTATTTCCAAAAAAAATTATGAAATATTTTTTTCAAAATTTATAAATAACAACCGAATATTTGATAAGGCTGGTACAAATTTTATTTAAAAGTTTTTTCTCCCCCTTTAAAAGTTGGCCCGAATAATCAGGGGGCCTTTTTTTCAAAAAAAAAAAAACTTTAAAATTTCAATGGAAATTTAAACTAAAATCTTTTTAAAATGCGTCCGCTGCGTTTGGAATCAATTAAACATGTTTAAGTAGATTTGAAAATCTTTTCAATTTCTGAATTTTTTTGTTTAAAAAGGCATTTTTAAGCACTTTTAAATGCAAATGCTGAAACTACGGATTATTATTTCAATATTTATATATATTTTTGAATTTTATTTCCCCCCCCCCCCCAGTGCCTCCCTCGACCCGGCCAGAGCCGAGAGACAAATACTTTGAAAAATATTTTCATCGGCCTATCTTTAACGGAAAAAAAAACTTTCAAAACTTTATAAAAAGAACTTTTCGAAAAAAACTAGTTTAATTAAAAATTCTGTACTATAAAAAATATTATTTAATTCGAATTTTTTTGGACAATTTTTAAACATTATACACGACAACTTTCAGTATTTCATTCACGGCAGCAATATTTTTTTTTGTTGTGCAATTTTCAATTATCGAGCTTAATTATGACCCATAAACTACACTAAAATGAATTAGAATTTTTAAATCCAAGATGGCGGCCAAAAATATTGGAATTTTACTAAAATGGGGTCGCAGAACTCAAATTTGATGCTTAAAGTAAGAAAATAAAAATTATGATTTTTTTTCGTGATTCAATTTCGTGAATTTAACTTAAGATTAAATCAAATCAAATTTTCAGGATTTGAGAAAAAATAAGAACGATCAATTGATAATCATGACTAAAAAAATTAAATAAAATAAAACTTTTCGAAGCATAGTGTTTTTTTTTTGCATTTTCAAAAAAATGATAGCTTTTAAAGTATATGGTAGATTTCCAATCATTGCAACAACAAAGTGAACAAAAAAGTTTTGCGAAAATTTTGAATATACATTACGTATATTAAAAAAAACTTTCTTCGAATTGTATAAAAAATTCACAATCATTTGATACCCAATTTGCAATTCATTTAAATTTTTAAGCTTTCTCGAAAAAATCAAATTTATATTGAGAATTTAAAAAAAAATAATTAAATTTACTGAAAAGTTAAAAAAATGTCAATCATTAAAAACAAAAATTGCAATTACTAGGGGAACAGCATCTAATTCCAGCGTGCCTCTAATGTTGGCAGGTCAGAACTTTGACATTCAATTAAAGCCAATTAAAAGCGTTTTCAACTGAAATCGAGTTATAAATAGCTCAATAAGAAGTGAGCAAGCAAGTTTCTATAAAAAGTTTTTCAAAATTAGTTGTTTAAGCAGTGAAAAATAGAAAATTGGATGGAATTAGGAGCGAGAGCTTAACCTGCCAAACATACGAGAATTTACCCTAATTTAGTAAAAATCTGGAGTATTTTTTTCCACTTGCGCTGTTTTGTGAAAACTTCATCATGATTTGTAAAATTTATGCTATCATGTTTTTGTTAGTTCAAATTGTTATGTTTTGGGCAGAGGCTAGATTCATCAATTATTCAACAATATTCAATTATATTTGTTAGTAGATAATATGGTTACAATTTCGTATTGCTTATAACCAAGAAGAGTTTTGATTCTCTTTTCAATTTTGGTTGGATATTTCAAATTGAAAAAGAGATACATAATCGTTTTATGATTATCTTCTTGCATGCTAAATTTGAAAGTAAATTTTCAAACCAACATAATTTTTTTATTGAAGAAAAAAAGTCAAATATGATCCTTATATTAGATTTTGTTTAAAAAAACAAAACAATTTTTATCCTGAAATTCGTTTTTGATATCATCTCTAGTTTAAAGTTTTATTCTTGGTGACATGCATTCAACTTTTTTTTTTTATCCTGTTTTAAATTTGTTGTTTTTCTGTTCCAACATTTTCCATCGTGCTTTCCCCGCAGCACACAATTGTGGGTGCAATAATTCGCATTTATTTATATCACTTTCCCAGTCCAGCTGGCAGGCCAGACCGGGCCAGGCCGGCGTAGTTTATCGTGCGGAGATAGCGTCGAGGCGATTGTGTTGCCACTCTCTCTCTATATCAGTTTGAGGGCCCCGGGTTCTTATCTGCCGTTGGGCCATTGCATCAGGCCCCCTAACGGTGGTGGTCATTTCGTATGCAGAATGGAACCATTTTTTTTTTCTCTGCTCTGGACTGATGACCAGATTCTTTCTGGTTGGCACCTGATTGTGTGGATGGCAGTTTTAATCAATCCATCAAGTTGGTGGAGTGTGGGAAATTTGCTTTAAAGTGGTCTGATTTGGTTTAAATTAATAGTTTCAGCTTAATTTGGCGAATCTATTTTAAGCCAATTTTCACACCATGATTGACGGTTGTCTCGGCTCAAAACTGGCCAATTTTTCAACCACAGAGCCGTCCACGCTGACAGTGGTCCCTTGTTGACCTGTTTGTGGTTTGGTTGTTTTCCGTCATGTTCAGAGCCGCGGCAAAAATATTGAATTTTTGCCATATCGTGTCGAAACCAAAACATGGCCACCATTTCACTTTTTTTTTTTTTTGCGAGTGTGGGACCGATATTTGGCCAACCGTTTTTGTGCCCTGGTCAGCGTTGATGTTTTGAGATTATTTACGAGCTGCCTGGAAAAAGTTTGACGAACGTACACGGCGAAGGCTAAATTGACGATGGGATCAGAGGATATTTTTTTTTTTTTTTTGCATTCGTTAGTTGAAATTTTCAGGGATCACACGGGAGTGGGAACGATTGCTTTACTGACCGTGAAGGCAATTAAATCGGGCGATGATTGAAGTGCGTACTTGAACGGCGACTAATTGGATTAGTAGTAACCGTTTTGGTTAAAGGGAATCTTTTTTTCTGGAGCACATTTTCGACAGATTTTTTAAAGAGATTTTCCAAATCAGATTGTTAATAAATGTTCTCTCTTTCTCTCTTTCCAGGTACGATAAAAATTGTGATCCTTGATTGAGTAAGTTTTCTGAAAGCAATCGACGATATATTTATTGACAGTATTATATATTCATGTTTATCTCCGTTTGAAATCCACACGAAAAGTTTTCTACCCTCGCTTTCAACAATCAAGAAAAATCTCAACCCTCCACCTGCGGGGGTAAGTGGTGAAAATTAATCTTGAAGGTAAACGCAAAAAGTGAAGGAGCGAACATTTTTTGGCACCGAATTGAATTTTGCGGCGCGGCGAAGGACCCTTTTCGATATCCTCTCCGCCAGCACTTCCGGTGTGTCAGTGGAGGAAGGAAAACCCGGGGGGCGGGGGGTTCTGACTCCCTTCCCCTCCACCCTCTAGGACCCACGTCGATGTTGGTGGGCAATTTCATTTATCAACTCCCCCACTACCCTTCTGCACCCACCATTCCTTTGGTGGGAGGGGAGAGGGGTAGACGACCGTCGAGATAAACCGCTTCAGTGCTCTCGGGTTAATGCTAAATGTAGCGAAAAGTAACTACGCGATGGGGAAATGATCGATCCAACTAAACAAAGTAAATAAAACAATCGAGCACACCAATTTTTTTTTCGTTGAAATTCAGAAAAGTTTCTCTGAATTTTCAACAGCTGATATTTCGGTAAACGCAATTTAAATTTAACAATTTATATTTCACTGAATTATCAGTTAATTGATATTTGTTATTTTTACAAATATTTCCTGAAATTACAATAAAACGGTTGTCAAAACAACTTAATTTCAACAAAAAAAAAATGTCAGTTTGTTTTTGCTGAAAATTCAGTGACAAAATTGATGATTACTGAATCGCATTCGGTTATTTATTTTGCTGAAATGGTAACCCAAAGTTTTGTGTGAACATAAAAAAAATCATTTTGTTGTTACATACAACTTTTGAACATTGCTCTAAGAGGTTATTTTGTTCTCTAATAACGAATCTATTTTTCGATTTTTCTAATACACGTTTTTAGTGATTTCTATCTCAAAACCATGAAGAGATATAAATTTTGTTACAAAGGAATTTTTGTGTAAAATTAGACGCTTTGCGTACTTACATTTTGAAAAAAAAAAACTATTTTTCTTCAAAAATAATAAAAACATATTTTAAATCGCTGCCATTTCCCGTTGCTGATCATTCAAGCATCGAAAGAAATGTAATTTCATGGAAAATTTTATGTTGTGTTTTGAATCTGCAATAATCCAAAAAGATATTTGTTTTAATAAAAAAACAATAAGTTTCAATTTTAAATTTGGTGTTTTTTTAACTGTGCAGGGTTACATTTTGGAAAGCACCAATGTTCTACAAAGTCATTGAGACAATTTAACTCAATTGTTTGCTTTTGAAAGATATTTTTTCGGATCGCACAGCAAATTTTGCTTAAGAATGATCCTTTGGACGATTGAAGTTGCTCGTGCAGTGTTGATTAATTATGACGTTTTCTTTTAAAGAGGAAAAAAAATAAATAATAATTAATTTAAGGTTTTGGGAAGTATTGAATAACCTTTATCGCATTTTCCAAAAGGGTTCACAAAACGTGCAATGTTTTCAAAGTTTAAAAAAAAAATCAGTTTAAATTATCCGATTAGATTCAGTGGAAAACTTTGAATCTTTTTTGATCATCCTGGAAATAATCAAAATTTTGCTCAAATCATAATAGGTCTATAAATCGGTTATAAATCGGTGCTCAAAGTTGCAAACTCTGATTGTAATCATTTCTGAAAACGTGAGAAAACTTAATTTTCTAGACTTTATTTTTATTACAAAAAAAATAAAAAATAAAAAAACGGTACAAACCACCAGATTTTTGAAAATCTTTGTTTTTGCAAAAGATAACTCGAATCAATATTTTCTCTTTGGAATAAATACTATCCATCAAGGAGTAGAAATAAATTATATTCAACAACATGAAACGTGGGATTGAGATTTTTAAATTTTTGTCATTTTTCTTAACGAAAATTATTATTTTTAAATAAGGCCGTTGCAAATATTTTCCAAAGTTTATGTTGCCTCCCCCCCCCCCCAACCCTTCAAAATTGACCTGAAAAATCATAGGGCAAAAGAAAAATTTGCCAAAGAGCTTTAAAATTTCCATGAAAATAGAAGTCTAATCAACTCAAAACAATCCAAAATGCATTTTCCTGCATTGATAATCATATTTAGCATGTTTGGGCTTGTTTAAAAATGCTTTAAATTGGGTACTAAAGCCCTATGTCAATTTTTATGTACAACGATAAAAAACACGATTAAAAACAATTTCTGATCACTTTTTTCATTTTAACGCATTTTTTTTTTTGACAAGACAACATTTTTTCGATGGATCAACTATGGTCTCCTTGGAACGAGCTGTCAAGTAGGAACTTTTCTGTCAAGAAGGACCGCGAGGTTAATTTTTCAAAATTGATTTAAAAATCCATTTTAAACTCTTTGTGGTCGTACAAAGGGTCATTGTACTCAGAAAAATAAGCTTATCACTGTAAACAATAATATCAGCAATCTAAGCTTCATTTTAGGACCCAATTTTTAAATTTTTCGTCAATACTTAAATATTTTGGTTACAAATGATGGCAAAACTACTGGACAGGTGTATAACGCATTTTAAAACCAGGGAAAATTTTGTAGACATGCTATCATCCTAGGGGTATATAAGCCGTTTATTTGTATATGGAGCCAGTTGTACTCGAAAGTAGGATTTGAGAACGGCGTAGGTTATTTTAATATTTTTGTATTTTGTAATTTAAAAATCACTGTATCTTGAAGCCGTTGCATCGTATCAAAAAGTGGTCAAAGACAAATTTGTAGGAAATCGGACAGGCTTTTTGAAAAAAAAAACACACACACACACAGAAAAAAAATACATATACACGTCACTTCTATAGTATACCACACTGGAAAAAATATATTCTATTATAAGTTATGAGCAATGTAATAAAGCTTATATCTGTAAGCCCATACATCTAATTGAGATGTTGTCAAAGACAAACTTATGTGAAATTGCACGAGCTTACCTATTTTTCCAACTGTTTTAAAACCGCTTCATCTTCACAAGGATTGGACATAGGAGAATGGTCAATATGAAAACTTTTTTGTGAAATTGTCTATGGAATCTATTCCCACTGTCGGTTTTTAAAAGTTTTGACGTTGAGCCCACTTAAAAAAAAAGAAACAGTTTTAATACATGATTTTCGTCTTTTTTTTAGGAGAAACATACAATTCTGCATATTTCGTCAGTCTATTTGAAACAGCATTTTCTTTAAAAAATCATAGCATCACCTTAAACTTGTAACTTTTAAGCATAAAAATTGCAAAATCTCATAGAAGTGGCGTGTATTTTTATTTCAGTGTTTTTTTTCATAAAAGCCCGTCCAATTTCCTTCAATTTTCTCATTAACTTCTTTTTGATACGATGTAATGGCTTCGAGATACAGTAATTTTTAAATTACAAAATACAAAAATATTCAAATAGCCTACGCCTTTCTCAAATGTTATCTTCGAGTACTATTGGCTCCATATACATAGCTAGAATTGCTTTATTTTAGGTCCTGCATACTATCCATTTATTTAAAATTTTAAAAAGATATAATATGAAATAAAAAGAACCAACAATCTGATTGAATTATTGTTTGTTTACTTGTCATTTCTAATAATTTTCCATGAACATTTATTTTGAATTTGTAGAATTTGTCTTACCATGCTACCGCGATACAATACACAAGACATTAATCACACTTACTTATCTTCATGAAACGAAGTATCAGTTTGGCATGATTCTTATTTGCAGTGATTATTTCTAATTATTTATATTTTCTTTATTTTGACTCAAAAACACTTTCCTCAAAAAATATTTGATAAAATTTGATTCCACAAACAAACAAACAAACAAAAAAAAATGATCTTATACATTTTGCGCGATAAGCCCGATCATGACGAATTGGCAAAAAAATGCAAACGTTTGAACAGGATATTTAAAATTAACGCTTAGATACTTAATGCCCTTCAAAATTGATTTGAAAAATCAGGGGGCAAAACAATTTTTGTTATCAAAGAACTTCAAAACTTCAAAGAAAATAGAAGTCTTAGTGAAAAATGTATAAAAAAATAAAACTATCAAATGTTGATATAGAAAAATCAACATAGAGATTGTATCTTAACCTTTCCCCCTTCAAAATGTGAAACTTTCGATAAATCGAAAAGTCAACTTTAAAGAATTTGGAAAGTTATAATTTTCGACACAACTTAAGCGAGAAAAAACGTACGTAAAAATCCTGCTCTAAATTGTAGGACTACAAAAAAAATATGCAAAACATGATTTTCAGCATTCATCGTAATCCAACTCAGCAGTGATTTGAGTTGAAAAAATGACATTTTGCAATTTGTTGGATAAACTATTGTTCTTCAAGGATTCTGGAAAATGTTTTTGTTTAATTCATTCAAAAATGAACAATAAATTCATATCTATAAATCTAGAACATTACTTTTGTGCAAGGAAAAATATTTTTTTTGTTTTTTGAATATTTTAATCCAAAAAAATATATTTAAAAAACAAAAGGATCAAAAAGCTATTTATGCTCAAAATAACGACTATTCTCACAAACAAAAACTTCTAAAAAATGTCCCCACCAGATTTGTGACATTGCTGAAATCCCTATTCCGAAATCGAAATCCTGTACCCGAAGGGTTACTGAAAGGAGACTTCGGGGGTTGGAGATATTTCCACCCACAATTTTCCCTACCCCCCCCCCCCCTGGTTCGTTGGGTCGGGAAATGAGCCAAAGGTAAAACCGGTTAGATTTGTAGCTTGTAGCGTATTTTCCGGAGAGCGAAAAAAAAAAACGCAGGAGATCTCCAGCGAAATCGAAAGGCGGAATAGCGGAAGCTTCAAATTAAATTTATGTTCCCGCGCGCCGTGGATGTCTCCACCCCGAGAGTCCGGGAAAATTCGATTATGAGTGGGTGCCGGGGTCCGGAAAAGCTAAAGCAACGGTAAGGATGCTAAATGATGCGAGCATGACGAACCTGGCGGCGCTGACGACAAGGTTACGTTGGCTTAACTTGGCTTAGCCAACCTGGTCGCTTCAAGGTTCAAGGTGGCTTTCCGGTTGGATTTGCGAGGGGGTGGGCGGTGTCTGGATTTGCGGGAGGGTGTGTGAAAATTTGATTTCTGATGTCGGGATGGTTTTGCCTCGCGGGAGAAGGTTCAATTTGGTGCAGAAATTTTGATCGTTTTTTTTTTTATTTTGTGGTAGATTGAAATTGAATTGAATTTCAGATTGCAAACATTTTCGATATGATTAAAAATGTAAAAAAAGTAAATCTTTCCCTGTTCCTGAGGGGAACACCCTTGAAGAGTATCGGGGCCGGCATTTACAAAGCGGATTCAGTGGCATTTTCATTCTCAACTTAATGTTAACATGTTAAGGTTAATGTTAACATTCCATAGGTCGCCTCCCTAAGGTGTCGTGATAAGGTCCAGTTTGTGACGATACACTACCTTCCCTTTACTAAGCAATCGATTCCAGAAGGGAAAAGATCACCAGTTGTGTTGGTCCGAGCCGGGATTTGAACCCCGATCTACCGCTTACGAGGCGGAAGCGTTACCACTGGGCTACGTGGCTCGGTCGATTAAAAATGCTTTTACAGGAAATAATCATAAATCATTAGATTTAATGATTCATTTGAATTCGTAATTTCTAAAAAATCTCATCAAAACAGCTTCGATCGAATTACGTGCAAAGCTCATTAAAATCAATCAATCCAAAAACTCGGCCAAAAGCCTCTTAAAAAACATCCTTCTTCCACAGAAAATCAAATTTTAAGCAAATCATTGTTTGCTTTCTCCCCCTCCCCCCGCCCACACAGAACCCGGATTATCATCATCCGGTGGGCTTTGATCCGAGGTGCGGCCACTTCGCGGAACGGATTCCCAGAATGAGAAATAGAAGATAGAAAAAACGCCCCGTGGTCGAACCCTAATGAAAATTCATAAGCCACTCGCGGCCATCATCAACCCCCAGCCCGTGCTTTGGTTTATTATTTCTTGTTGGGAATGGAACGTGTTTTTTTGTGCTGTGAGGGTTTTCCACCTTTTCTTGGTGGTTGGATCTTCTTGAGATGAAATGAGACAGATATTTGATGAGGAAATCCAATTGGATTTGGAGTTTTTTTAAGATTGAATGAAATTTTACTTGACAATCTTGTTTTAGAGAGATCCGGAAAGGATTTTTAAATATTTTTTTATTTCAAAATGATGTAGGATGTAAGAAGTCTGGAATCAGATAACAGAAGTCAGAAATAATTAGTTAGTAGTCAGTAGAGCAATTCTCAACGAAATCGGTCTTTTTTCTTTAATTTAAATTTTTGTATTTTTTTAAATCCAGCTGAAACTTTTTTGGTGCCTTCGGTATACCCATTTTGCATCATAAGTTTGTCCATATAAATTTCCATACAAATTTGGCAGCTTTTCCATCCAAAAATTATTTATAAAAATTCGAAAATCTGTATCTTTGGAACGAATTTATTGATCGACTTGGTGTCTTCGGGAAATTTGTAGGTTTGGATAAGGACTACACTAAAAAAATATTTTTTTTTTATTTTTATGTTTTAGGGGACGTCAAATGCCAACTTTTCAGAATTTTCTTGAATGGGCAAACAATCTTTGACCGAGTTATGATTTTTTGAATCAATACTGTTTTTTTTCAAGAAATCGAAATACTGGCCGCGAAAATTTTCATGTTCATTTTTCGATGTAGAATCGAATTTGCAATCAAAAAGTATTGAAGTTGAATTGTGATAAACTGCACCGTTTTCAAGTTATAGTAATTTTTAGGGAACTACTATTTTGAAAATAGTCGCAGTTATTATTATTTTTTAAATTACTGTCCATGATAGCCCACTTTTGAAAAAAATATGTTTGAAGAGCTGAGAAAAATTCTCTATGTTTTGCTTTTTGAACTTTGTTGATACGACCCTTCGTTGCTGAGATATTGCCATGCAAATATTTAAAAACCGGAAAATTGATTTTTTTATGTCTCATCCAAACAACCCTTTATTTTCTAATGTCGATATCTCAGCAACAATAGTCCGATTATCATTGTTGAAATATGAAACAATATTTAAAAAAAAATCAAGACTAACATTTCAAAAGGGCTTAATATTGAAGGTTTGGCCATTTTGAAATGTTAGTCTTGATTTTGAATTTTTGAAAATATTTTTTTTCGAAAACATCGGAAAATTTTACCAAATCGTTTAAAAAATCCTTACAATGATACCAATTTTCGAAATTTTATGAATCATTTTTGTATGGACAGCTGCCAAATTTGAAAAATTTGAAAAATTATATGGACAAACTTATAATGCAAAATGGCTTCATTGGGCATACCGAAGGCACCAAAAATGTTTCAGCCGGATTATAAAAATACAAAAAAAATGATTGACCGAAATCTCAGAGAATTGCTCAGTAGTCAGTAGTCAAAAGTCAAAAGACTGTAGTCAGAACTAAGAGCCAGTAGTCGGAAGTCATAAGTCAGAAGTCAGAAGTCAGAAGTCAGAAGTCAGAAGTTAGAAGTGAGAAGTGAGAAGTCAGAAGTCAGAAGTCAGAAGTCAGAAGTCAGAAGTCAGAAGTCAGAAGTCAGAAGTCAGAAATCAGAAGTTAGAAGTCAGAAGTCAGAAGTCAGAAGTCAGAAATCAGAAGTCAGAAGTTAGAAGTGAGAAGTGAGAAGTCAGAAGTCAGAAGTCAGAAGTCAGAATTCAGAAGTCAAAAGTCAGAAGTCAGAAATCAGAAGTTAGAAGTCAGAAGTCAGAAGTCAGAAATCAGAAGTCAGATGTTAGAAGTGAGAAGTGAGAAGTCAGAAGTCAGAAGTCAGAAATCAGAAGTCAGAAGTCAGCAGTCAGAAGTCAGAAGTCAGAAGTCAGAAGTCAGAAGTCAGAAGTCAGAAGTCAGAAGTCAGAAATCAGAAGTCAGAAGTCAGAAGTCAGAAGTCAGAAGTCAGAAATCAGAAGTCAGAAGTTAGAAGTGAGAAGTGAGAAGTCAGAAGTCAGAAGTCAGAAGTCAGAATTCAGAAGTCAAAAGTCAGAAGTCAGAAATCAGAAGTTAGAAGTCAGAAGTCAGAAGTCAGAAATCAGAAGTCAGATGTTAGAAGTGAGAAATAAGAAGTCAGAAGTCAGAAGTCAGAAATCAGAAGTCAGAAGTCAGAAGTCAGAAGTCAGAAGTCAGAAGTCAGAAGTCAGAAGTGAGAAGTGAGAAGTCAGAAGTCAGAAGTCAGAAGTCAGAAGTCAGAAGTCAGAAATCAGAAGTTAGAAGTCAGAAGTCAGAAGTCAGAAGTCAGAAATCAGAAGTCAGAAGTTAGAAGTGAGAAGTGAGAAGTCAGAAGTCAGAAGTCAAAAGTCAGAATTCAGAAGTCAAAAGTCAGAAGTCAGAAATCAGAAGTTAGAAGTCAGAAGTCAGAAGTCAGAAATCAGAAGTCAGATGTTAGAAGTGAGAAGTGAGAAGTCAGAAGTCAGAAGTCAGAAATCAGAAGTCAGAAGTCAGAAGTCAGAAGTCAGAAGACAGAAGTCAGAAGTCAGAAGTCAGAAGTCAGAAGTCAGAAGTCAGAAGTCAGAAATCAGAAGTCAGAAGTCAGAAGTCAGAAGTCAGAAGTCAGAAATCAGAAGTCAGAAGTTAGAAGTGAGAAGTGAGAAGTCAGAAGTCAGAAGTCAGAAGTCAGAATTCAGAAGTCAAAAGTCAGAAGTCAGAAATCAGAAGTTAGAAGTCAGAAGTCAGAAGTCAGAAATCAGAAGTCAGATGTTAGAAGTGAGAAGTAAGAAGTCAGAAGTCAGAAGTCAGAAATCAGAAGTCAGAAGTCAGAAGTCAGAAGTCAGAAGTCAGAAGTCAGAAGTCAGAAGTCAGAAGTCAGAAGTCAGAAGTCAGAAGTCAGAAGTCAGAAGTCAGAAGTCAGAAGTCAGAAGTCAGAAGTCAGAAGTCAGAAGTCAGAAGTCAGAAGTCAGAAGTCAGAAGTCAGAAGTCAGAAGTCAGAAGTCAGAAGTCAGAAGTCAGAATTCAGAAATCAGAAGTTAGAAGTCAGAAGTCAGAAGTCAGAAATCAGAAGTCAGAAGTCAGAAGTCAGAAGTCAGAAGTCAGAAGTCAGTAGTCAGTAGTCAGTAGTCAGTAGTCAGTAGTCAGTAGTCAGTAGTCAGTAGTCAGTAGTCAGTAGTCAGTAGTCAGTAGTCAGTAGTCAGTAGTCAGTAGTCAGTAGTCAGTAGTCAGTAGTCAGTAGTCAGTAGTCAGTAGTCAGTAGTCAGTAGTCAGTAGTCAGTAGTCAGTAGTCAGAAGTCAGAAGTCAGAAGTCAAAAGTCAGAAGTCAGAAGTCAGAAGTCAAAAGTCAGCAGTAGCCAGAATTCAGAAGTCAGATGAAATAAGTTTAAAATGCAATAATCAGAAGGCAGAAGTCAGATATTAGAAGTAAGAAAAATGTTTTACTCAAATATTTCAATAATATATTAAACCATCGATTTTGATCTTCTTCCAAAGCTATTCACTCTTGAAAGGCCAGCAAAAGGCCCTTGAATACCTTATCACCACACTGAAGGACACTTGAGGTGCATGAGGCTGTGTGTGATTTCTCCAGCTGTCTCTGCAGACAAAGATTCAACGGAGTAACTTTTGTGCAGAACTTTCCGAACCGCACTCTGCACTTGTTTTTCGGGTGCAACTTTTTCCACACCTGTCCTTCGGAGTTTGAGAAATCCGGCCACGACACCATTTTCCACTAGGAAAATTTCCGATTTATCCCAAAAGTGGCTCCATTTCGATCTGGAGGTGATGATTTAAGGTTGGTTTGTTTGAGTGAACCCTTTTCAAATTGCGACCCAATCAAAGCAAATTTTCACCACTTTACGGTGCCATTTGATAAGCCTTCTTGCGACCGAGCAAGACATCACAATCTAGAAGGATTCCCGTGTTTTGAGGCGGTCTTCGGAGAAAACACAGCTCGCACATTAGAGGCGATGATTGCGGGACGCAATTCGTTAGTTTTCCCAGCCCAGAAGGAAAGGGGGTAGGGGGCTAAGCTTCGAATGCAGCAAATGACTTTTCTCATTAAAACCAACCGGTGTGTGGTGACTCTGGTGACAAGACAGGAGGTACGGGACAGGGTGGTTCTGGCACGTTGATAAGACCGTCATCATCAGCAGCTGCCATCTTCGGATGGCGTGACCTGGGTGGGGAACACTGGAAAAATATATTTTGATTTTCACTTAGTTATAGAAGACATTAAGAAAAATATAATGTTGTGGATGTTGCAAAGAAGTTGCAAATATGTTGCAAACATGTTTCATGTATCAAATTTGTTGTTTTCAGGTAGAAATGCAGTACAAATTTGCTTCGTTGGAAATAAGATATTAAATTTGACATGTTTGAACATGAAAACATCCAGAAACTCTTGTGCAACAGTTGTGCAACCTTTGTGCAACATCTTAAAAAATGTTATTTTTAGATTTTTGTTGATTTTTTTAAGCAAAACTCGTCTTTTCAATTCTAAGAACACCTTTTCCAACTTTAAACATCCCACAATATTTCCGTGTTCCCAGAACCTCCTCCAGAAAAAAACAATTTTGTTTGTCGGAAAAGCGCGTCTGCTGCGTTATCTCGCACGGTTCAGACCGGCGATGCTCTTCATCGGTGTTCCGCGAGCGCTAATTGCATTCAAAGCTCTTCCCCGCGAGAACGAGCAAAAAAGATGAGTGCTACTTCTAAGAGTTAAAAGACGAAGAAGCGGTCCCTCTTTCGAAAGTGTAATTATTGTTATTGCATTATGGCAGCATCAGCCCGCTCAAAAGGCTGCATCATCACACGTTCGTCGATTAGCGCGGCAGTCACGTCGACGCGTCTTCAAAGTGATAATTCAGAAATGAGTGCCACTCTCCTCTGCGATGCTGAGTTGGGTGAAATTGATTTTGCTTTTGTGGGAGGAGGTGAAAATAAGTGTTTTAGAATTAGAGACTATCTATATATTTAAAAAATAATCTTAATAAAAGTTTAATAAAAATTATATTTTTAGAATCTTTTTACAGTTAATGAGCCATGTAACCGAAACAATTACAATCTGATTTTAAGAAGTCCTGCTCCCAGCCAAACAAGATTGCAAAGCCTCCTTACAGGTGTAATTGCACACAAAACAATCTTCTCAACAAATATATTCCTTTTGAGAAACTTTTCGTTCACCTTTTTTCCGCCCTCAAACACACACGAGGACCACATCTTTGAAAAAAAAAACACAAAGTTTCAACAACAAGAAGTTCAGAAAAAATGCTCACACGTAAGTATCGTAAAGAGGCCACCCACACGAGTGTGGGGAAAAACGAAAAGTTTCACTTGATACCTTACACTTGGGCTCACCTCAGCAGAGCTTCAGCTTTCTCTCGTGAGCCTCGAGGAGGGGGGTGAGAAAAATCGCTTGTTAGTTCGAGCTTTTCTTTTGTATTACTTTCACATGAGAGATTTTTATTATTATTTTCCTCGTAGCACCGGGTGAGGAGATCTCGTTTCTCGAAACCAACCTGGGTGTGTGCGATCCTTTTCCGTAAAAGGCAAAAGAGACGACTTCTTTTATTTCCTTTCACCTCGATGAACCCCGGGCTGGGAAGGCTGGCCTGACCTGGAAGGATATTGAGAAAGAACGCTGAAGACGATGACGCCAGGCAGTGCCAAGGAAGAGCCATTGAAGAGTGCAAAGCTTTGAGCGGTAATCATCATTCAAATCTTGGTCCACGAACCAACCTTTGAAAGCGCTGCAGGAGATTGATTCTTTGGGGGAACGGGGTTTGAGCAAGGAGTAATGAAAACTATCTCAATCCCTGCAAGTTGGAAGCCATTTTTTTCGATGAAGTTCTTCTGAAAAAGACGGTTTTACAACGACTGCATATGAAAAGAGCTCAAAATTGGTGCATCATGTGGGATCGAACCTTTTCAAAGGGATATCCGAGTTCCGTTGAAGATGGAAGACAATCACTGAGGCATGTTAATTGTAGAAGAGGGGGGTCCTTTTTGGCACCATTTTGGCTTGAAAGTAGAACCGACTAGTATTACACACTAGACTTGGTGAGCAATCTCTCAAAGAACGCGTCGTTGAACGAAATTAAATTCCAGTCTCATTGTGTTGATGAGATTTATGGGACTTCATCGTCCTGAATTATCGGGGCAGCAGTATGCAGAACATTCCAAAATAGCATCGCATTTATCGAACTATTATAGCTGGAATTTTGAAAAAAGAATTTATTTTTGCTATTCTCAAATCTCAATTCTCAATTCTCAGTTCTCAATTCTCAGTTCTCAATTCTCAATTCTCAATTCTCAATTCTCAATTCTCAATTCTCAATTCTCAATTCTCAATCCTCAATTCTCAATCCTCAATTCTCAATTCTCAATTCTCAATTCTCAATTCTCAATTCTCAATCCTCAATTCTCAATTTTCAATTCTCAATTTTCAATTCTCAATTCTCAATTCTCAATTCTCAATTCTCAATTCTCAATTCTCAATTCTAAATTCTCAATTCCCAATTTCCAATTCTCAATTCTCAATTCTCAAATCTCAAATTTCAATTCTCAATTCTCAAATCTCAAATCTCAATTTTCAATTCTCAATTCTCAATTTTTAATTCTAAATTTTCAATTCTCAATTTTCAATTCTCAATTTTCAATTTTCAATTCTCAATCCTCAATTCTCAATTTGCAATTCTCAATTCTCAATTTTCAATTCTCAATTCTCAATTCTCAATTCTCAATTCTCAATTCTCAATTCTCAATTCTCAATTCTCAATTCTCAATTCTCAATTCTCAATTCTCAATTCTCAATTCTCAATTTTCAATTCTCAATTCTCAATTCTCAATTCTCAATTCTCAATTCTCAATTCTCAATTCTCAATTCTCAATTCTCAATTTTCAATTCTCAATTCTCAATTCTCAATTCTCAATTCTCAATTCTCAATTCTCAATTCTCAATTCTCAATTCTCAATTCTCAATTCTCAATTCTCAATTCTCAATTCTCAATTCTCAATTCTCAATTCTCAATTCTCAATTCTCAATTCTCAATTCTCAACTCTCAATTCTCAATTCTCAATTCTCAATTCTCAATTCTCAATTCTCAATTCTCAATTCTCAATTCTCAATTCTCAATTCTCAATTCTCAATTCTCAATTCTCAATTCTCAATTCTCAATTCTCAATTCTCAATTCTCAATTCTCAATTCTCAATTCTCAATTCTCAATTCTCAATTCTCAATTCTCAATTCTCAATTCTCAATTCTCAATTCTCAATTCTCAATTCCCAATTCTCAACTCTCATTTCTTTACTTTTATTTTTGGTCATTGGTCATTTCACAGTTTTTAGTTCACTTTTAAAATACCAACTTGTTTCTTAATTTTTTAGATTTTGATTAGGCTGGTACAAATATTTTTAAAAGTTGTTGTCCCCCTCCCCCTCTTCAAAATTGGCCCGAAAAATCAGGGGGCAAAACAAATATTTTTACAATAATTGCGCAATTCTCACTAACTTGGACTTCGCACTAAATTATTGCTATCGATCGCACTATTGCGACTTGTCCAACTGCCTTGGGAAATTTTAATTTTCTCAAAAAATGATCAAAGCGAGCCGATGTTGCTCACCTGTCAATCGCAATTTTAATGTGCGATTTTCCAGTTTGGTGGAAACTGCGACTGGAAATGTAAATAAACAACTGCTGGTTGCCTAGTTTTTGAAAATTTTGTTGTCAAAAGTGCGAGAGAAAATGCGGCCCAAATCCAAGATACAGTGTAAGGATCAATAAACAACTTCAAAATTTCAATGAAAATTCAAGGGCAACTAGCTGAAATCAAATTAAAATACATTCTCCTGCATTTAAAATCATTTTTAGCATGTTTGGGTTTATTAAAAAATCTCAAGATTTTTTGAAAATTTTCGATGCAAAATCTTTTTTTTCGATTTTTGAAAACTAATGATTGCAAAACAACTGAGCTAGTGTAAAATGCATTTTAAAACACTTTTTTCATTTAAATGTGATGATTATGGCTTGTTATTTAAATTTTTATATTTTTTTTATTTTGTTGCCCCCCCCCTTGACCTCGGCCAGGGCCGAGGGACAATTTTTTTTAAATATTTGCATCGGCCTTATAATTTGTAACTCATTTTTCAATAGATTGGAGAGTTCAATCAAATACCTTCTTTATTTTCTGGTGAAAGAAAATCCTCCCTTCAATTAAAATTCACTGTTCAATAACAATTTCCTTTATAAAACTCCTCCTCAATTACCAGCATCTCACCTGCTCGGCCAAAGCCCCACCTCCACCAAACAAAACCATCTGTCTCGGGAAAAGTGCTGCAGCGCGCAGTTTAAGATAAGATTTTAATGAAAATTTCATTCACAAACACGTCATTAAGTAGCCGGTGAACGAGGGGAGAAGATGGTAGCAGAAAAAGCAAACCATCTCATTTCTTTTGTCCCTCGGCTCACTGTGTGGTGGGGAAGTAGAGTCCATTGTGCGAACTGTAGTCTAGTGTAGTGTTGCATCTCATTTACATTGAAAATTAAGGCGACTTTGCTGCTGCTGCTGCCGTGATGGTGTGGCAGTGATAGTCGGTTGGATACTACTAGGTAGAGGGGTGGAGTTTGTTGTTCAGGCGGGTGATGTCCGCTTTGCTGGTTGAACGGGGAAAATGGGATCGTTTGCCATTAAAATTAATTCTGGCTTAAGGCTCTTCCCTCGGCGGAGGTTTTCGTTTTTTTCTGATTGTGGAATGCTGAAACTATAAAAAAGTCTATTGGTTTTATTTTTACAGATTTATTACTAATTTAATTTATACCAACGATGGTATTTGATGTACATTTTGAAATTCATATCATTTAACCATGATTAAAAAGCTAATTTCACATTGAAACCCTGTTTTTCTTAGTGTGTAGTAATCAAAGATGACTTTGGCTTGCATCTATTGGATGGAAAACAAGCTGCAAAGCCGATAACATTAATCAGAAACCACTGCTGCTGGACATAGTTCAAGGTGCTTTTGAAAAGTTTTGATCAATTCTCTATTTTCATTTCTCAATTCTCAATGCTTAATTCTCAATTTTTATTTTTTTTTCAAATTTTATCTAAAAATTTTATTTTAGATTTTTGTTTTCAAATTTTTAATTTATTTTTTTTTTTTTCAAATTTGTTTTGAATTGTATGTTCAATTTTTCTCAATTTTTATTTTCAATTTTTATTTAAAATTTATTTTTTAAATCATCATTTTAAATTTCTATTTAAAAATTTTTATTTTCAATTTTTTTTTTGATGTTTTGTTTTCAATTTTTATTTATTTTTTTAAGTTTTTATTTTCAATGTTTATTTTAATTTTTTGATTTTTAATTTTGATTTTCAATTTTTAATTTTCAATTTTCATTTTCAATTTTCATTTTCAATTTTAATTTTCAATTTTCATTTTCAATTTTCATTTTCAATTTTCATTTTCAATTTTCATTTTCAATTTTCATTTTCAATTTTAATTTTCAATTTTAATTTTCAATTTTAATTTTCAATTTTAATTTTCAATTTTAATTTTCAATTTTAATTTTCAATTTTAATTTTCAATTTTAATTTTCAATTTTAATTTTCAATTTTAATTTTTAATTTTAATTTTCAATTTTAATTTTCAATTTTAATTTTCAATTTTAATTTTCAATTTTAATTTTCAATTTTAATTTTCAATTTTAATTTTCAAATTTAATTTTCAATTTTAATTTTCAATTTTAATTTTCAATTTAATTTTCAATTTTTATTTTCAATTTTTATTTTCAATTTTTATTTTCAATTTTTTTTTTCAATTTTTATTCTGAATTTTTATTTTCAATTTTTATTTTCAATTTTTATTTTCAATTTATATTTTCAATTTTTATTTTCAATTTATATTTTCAATTTTTATTTTCAATTTTTATTTTCAATTTTTATTTTCAATTTTTATTTTCAATTTTTATTTTCAATTTTTATTTTCAATTTTTATTTTCAATTTTTATTTTCAATTTTTATTTTCAATTTTTATTTTCAATATTTATTTTCAATTTTTATTTTCAATTTTTATTTTCAATTTTTATTTTCAATTTTTATTTTCAATTTTTATTTTCAATTTTTATTTTCAATTTTTATTTTCAATTTTTATTTTCAATTTTTATTTTCAATATTTATTTTCAATTTTTATTTTCAATTTTTATTTTCAATTTTTATTTTCAATTTTTATTTTCAATTTTTATTTTCAATTTTTATTTTCAATTTTTATTTTCAATTTTGATTTTCAATTTTGATTTTCAATTTTTATTTTTAATTTTTATTTTCAATTTTTATTTTCAATTTTTATTTTCAATTTTTATTTTCAATTTTTATTTTCAATTTTTATTTTCAATTTTAATTTTCAATTTTAATTTTCAATTTTAATTTTCAATTTTTATTTTCAATTTTTATTTTCAATTTTTATTTTTAGTTTTTATTTTAACTTTTTATTTTCAATTTTTATTTTCAATTTTTATTTTCAATTTTTATTTTCAATTTTTATTTTCAATTTTTATTTTAAATTTTTATTTTCAATTTTTATTTTCAATTTTTATTTTCAATTTTTATTTTCAATTTTTATTTTCAATTTTTATTTTCAGTTTTTATTTTCACTTTTTATTTTCAATTTTTATTTTCAATTTTTATTTGCAATTTTTATTTTCAATTTTTATTTTCAATTTTTATTTTCAATTTTTATTTTCAATTTTTATTTTCAATTTTTATTTTCAATTTTTATTTTCAATTTTTATTTTCAATTTTTATTTTCAATTTTATTTTCAATTTTTATTTTCAATTTTTATTTTCAATTTTTATTTTCAATTTTTATTTTCAATTTTTATTTTCAATTTTTATTTTCAATTTTTATTTTCAATTTTTATTTTCAATTTTTATTTTTAATTTTTATTTTCAATTTTTATTTTCAATTTTTATTTTCAATTTTTATTTTCAATTTTTATTTTCAATTTTTATCAGCAATTTTTATCACCAATTTTTTTTTTAATTTTTATTTCGATTTTTAATTTTTATTTTTATTTACTATTTTGAATTCCAATTTAATTATCATTTTGAATTTTTAACATGAGTCAATCCTTTATTTTTCTTTATATCAATTGTATTCAGCTTTCACCAGCAAAAATTTTTTCAACCAAAAGTGCGTAAAAAATATGTAGTTTGCTTGGTACGTTTTTTTTTACATACCATCATCGGACGTAAAATGCGCAACATGAAAACTATAAAAATGACTAACAATAAAGTCCGGCCCGATTAGTGACACGCGACAGAAATATTTTCCATTCATTTTTATTCAGAAGGTTCACGGTTCAATGCCTGGTGCACGAGAGTTAGGGTGGTTCATTTTTGAAGGAAATAAAAATTAATAATAAAAATAGCAAAGTGAGTGCCAAAATTGAGATTGAGATGAGATTGAGATGAGATTGAGATGAGATTGAGATGAGATTGAGATGAGATTGAGATGAGATTGAGATGTGATTGAGATGAGATTGAGATGAGATTGAGATGAGATTGAGATGAGATTGAGATGAGATTGAGATGAGATTGAGATGAGATTGAGATGAGATTGAGATGAGATTGAGATGAGATTGAGATGAGATTGAGATGAGATTGAGATGAGATTGAGATGAGATTGAGATGAGATTGAGATGAGATTGAGATGAGATTGAGATGAGATTGAGATGAGATTGAGATGAGATTGAGATGAGATTGAGATGAGATTGAGATGAGATTGAGATGAGATTGAGATGAGATTGAGATGAGATTGAGATGAGATTGAGATGCAATTTTTATCAAAATAAGTTCCAGTCAACAACTCTAACTCGCACTTGATTGTTTCGTTTCGAACAATTTTCATTGACACCCTCTCCGCTTTGATAGTGAAAAAATGCTGTGACAACGCGCGCCAGACTTGGAATAGTGTCATGTATTTAGTGCACAGCAACATAGTGTGTATGTGTGCAAATGAAACGCTGTCGTAAAAACTTTAAACGGCTCTTTGATAGTTTTCCAGCTTGTGTGAAGTTCAAACAGCGTCGTTTGAAACAGAGCCATCAGGAAATGACGGCTTGGTGACGATGGGAGGAGGAGCACAAACGCTCAAATTCCTGACCATGACCAGGGCCACCACCCAGTTTTGTGGGTGTTAATTCGAGATCATGTCGGTTTAATCAGCGACTGTGGGAATGGCAAAAAAGGGCAATATTAAATGTATAATTGAACTTTTTTTGCTCGTTATATTTTTTCCAAACACGAGGGAGAGGAAATTCGCGATAGTTTTAATTACCACTGCAGGCCGGCAGCAGATGGTATTAATTTTGTGTCAGACCCATCTGGGATGCTGTTTGGCTTAAACTGTGGGAAATGGGTCATAATTGTGATTTTTTCAAATAGCACTCATCATGTCAATAATGGCGACGTTTAAATGGAAGTGGCATCCAATCTGGTCGTAAAGTTGTGTTCACTAATTGGATTTGCGAACAATTTATTAATCAATCAATCGTTCATAAGCCACTTGTGACGACGTGACAGTAATTAATGCAATCTGTTTTAGCTTTTATGATGAGCAAATGTGAATGGGGTTTTAACGAGGTAAATACAATTTATGGATTGTTGAATCACCTGATACGTGAATAAATAAATCTCGTTTAAATATTACCACCTTTAAAAAAAAAAAAAAAACTAGTAAAAATTCTTACATTGAATTGAGTCCTCAACTGAAAAGCCACATGATTTATAAAAATTTTCACACGTTTGCAGCATTTCCACACGTGCAATTGTTAAAATCTGAAACCCCAAAACCTCAGAACGAAACACGCACGGTGCAATTCGCGCATAATTTAATGCCAAGCCAATATTTTTTCCTTCACTTTCCTCTCAATTTGCTGACGACGCACACGATAATTTATTTGGAAAATAATTGAAATAACAACCGGTCGTCGTCGGAGGGTGGGTGTAGGAAGGTGGAAAAATTCTGCCCCACCACCCAACACCACTCATGCAAGAACATTTGAGAAATGAATTCAATTATTCGTGCGAATTGCTGTGGCGGCGATTTCGATGCGGTGAGTTGGGGGCGCACCGTTTAAATTTATGTATTGGCCCGGCAATCGACGAGGATGATGGCGACGAGAAAAGCGGGGGCCCGAAAGTTGCATCGGATAAAATATGCATTGCAGATTTTTCCGGGAATAAACGGTGGGTGCCGATTTTCCAGAAGGGGTCATGAATGTGTAACTTTTTGCACTTTCAAATGGCTTGCGCGAGGTTGCGTGAATATATTGTGCGAGGGGCTTTAGGCCATTGACACTTGGTCAGGGTGCTCAATTGGCATAATTTAGTCGGAATGCTTTGGGTGGAATCGGTGGACAATTGGAATTGTGTCGGCGGCAGGTTTAGAGAGTTTTGGGTTAATTTTGTGAGATTCAATGCAGTACATTGAAGGTTTTTTTTGTATTTTGGTTTTTTTTAAAGGCCATTTTTTTATTATAGAAATTTAAAGTTTGAATTTCAGAATCTTTAGTACATTTTAAAGGATTTGGTATTAAATGTTAACAGTTCCAAAAATGAATTATAAGCACCAAGTTGCAAAAAGGAAATCTTTAAAAAAAAGGTAATAATTAACCAACCACATTTTCTACAAATCCGACTTGTAATGATAAGCATACAATATTTTTTTGCTTTTCCGAAAAACATCCCTTGAATGGAATTTTAAAGCAAATGTCCATGTAGTCGATTCACCTTTAATACAAAACAATATTTAAAAAATATAAATTTGAACATGATTTTGTAATAAAGAAAACTATGCTGTTTAGTTGTTCGAAATTGACAGGGAAAATAAGAAGTTTCACAACGGAATGGCGATTTTATTATTTTCTTTCAAAAATATTCTATTTTAGTTATTGGAATTACAATGATTCCATTATTAGGCTAAACTCTTAAAAGGACAGTTGAAAAGCTATAAAATGATTTTAATCATGGAAAACTGCGTAAATCTACAACTCTTTGTTTTCCTACGTACAACCTAATGAAAAAGTAAGCGAGTTTTCATAAAAAGCAACAACTCTTAATGTGTCATAAAATTGCAAATGAGTAATATTCCCACTTTTGTGTACATCGAAAAGAGGATATATTCATCCAACCAAATTTATAACCATAAGAATCAAATTTGTTCCCTGGGGAACTTAAAAAAAAAATATAAAAATTAAAATTACGAGTCATGGTTTTAACATTTTAATGCAAAAAATGTTGTTACATTTTGGTGTTGTATTATACAACTGTCCAGTCGTTTTGCCATCATTAATCATTTCGAAAAATAAGTTTTTTGCGGTGCTTTACATTGGGATTTCATTTCAAAATTCAAAACAATTTTAAACAAGCCCAAACCTGCTAAATATGATTTTCAATGCAGAAAAATGCATTTTAGATTGTTTTCAGTTGATTAGACTACTATTTTACTGGAAATTTCGAAGTTTTTTGGAAAAATATTTTAATTTGCCCCTGAGTTTTCAGACCAATTTTGAAGGCATAGCATAGCATAGCATTGGTGTCTACCCGTAGCTGCTACTTCGTTATTGACCAGGACCCCCAAACATTGCTCCGTGGACCACAGATGAAAAGTAGGAACCAATCATCACCCCTTCGCAATGTTCAAAGGTCCCTATCGTGCTGATCAATACCGACGCCGGCCACGACCAGTGGTAAGACACGGGGAAGTGGATGGGAATGTTAGCCGATACTTGAGTGATGGGACCGCCAAATCGACTGCGTCTCCGACAAAGTATCACATGAGTTTTGAGGGGTTAGTAAGATGGGTATGAGGTCAGGATTAACTGTGGTAGGTGATGCGACCATGAGCAATTTGTTTATCGGTTGAAATTTTAAAAATCTTAGGCAGCCGGCTGCGGAAAGATATCTATCTAGGGATTTAAATATAGTATTAATTCGACCGCGATTCTCCAGAAATTCTCCGTCGGCGTGCCTTCCGATCAACGGTGATGTAGGAAGGGCTTCATTCATTAAAATTATTTTACATCATAAGCCTTAACACATATCCGTCGACGTGCCTTCCGATCCTCGATGATATGGAAAGGACTTAATCCAGCAATACGACTTGCTTGTCTCAAAAAACAAAAATCGGAACGTTTCTATCGAAAACTATATAAAGAGAACAAAAATAAAATTCATCGGCCAACGAACGCGCGAACAAAGAATAAATGAAAAAAGAAGAAGAAGAAATCCAATCACCCCATGCACTCGAACAGCGACACAAAAGAGACGGAAAATAACACGAAAAAACAGGAGCGTCCACACAGGCACCGCACTACTCTTTTCAGACCAATTTTGAAGGGGTGACATAAACTTTAAAAATATTTGCAAAATTCTTAATTTAAAAAAATGATTTCCAAATTTTCAAATTTAAAAAATATTAAAAGCTAACAAATTATAGAATAATATTATTATTTACAAAAAACTTGAAATTAAAAACAAACAAATCCTTTGAATTTGGCCAGCCTGCCATCAACCCGGAATATCCGTAACATGGTTCCGGTGGACCAATTTCGGTAATTTCACAAGTACACTTTCCGACATGTCAAACAACACTGATTTTTGCTCAGGAACTCAAATTTGACATACTCATGACGATTTGGTGCCATTTGGCCACTCTGCCACCAAACCGGAATATCCATAACATGGTTCCGGTGGACCAATTTCGGTAATTTCACGAGCACACTTTCCGACATGTCAAACAACACTGATTTTTGCTCAGGAACTCGAATTTGACATCCTCATTACGATCTGGTGCCATTTGGCCACCCTGCCACCAACCCGGAATATCCGTAACATGATTCCGGTGGACCAATTTCGGTAATTTCACGAGCACACTTTCCGACATGTCAAACAACACTGATTTTGGCTCAGGAACTCAAATTTGACATCCTCATTACGATCTGGTGCCATTTGGCCACCCTGCCACCAACCCGGAATATCCGTAACATGGTTCCGGTGGACCAATTTCGGTAATTTCACGAGCACACTTTCCGACTTGTCAAACGGCACTGATTTTTGCTCAAGAACTCAAATTTGACATCCTCATTACGATCTGGTGCCATTTGGCCACCCTGCCACCAACCCGGAATATCCGTAACATGGTTCTGATGGACCAATTTCGGTAATTTCACGAGCACACTTTCCGACTTGTCAAACGGCACTGATTTTTGCTCAAGAACTCAAATTTGACATCCTCATTACGATCTGGTGCCATTTGGCCACCCTGCCATCAACCCGGAATATCCGTAACATGGTTCCGGTGGACCAATTTCGGTAATTTCACAAGTACACTTTCTGACATGCCAAACAACACTGATTTTTGCTCAGAAACTCAAATTTGACATCCTCATTACGATTTAGTGCCATTTGGCCACTCTGCCACCAAACCGGAATATCCGTAACATGGTTCCGGTGGACCAATTTCGGTAATTTCACGAGCACACTTTCCGACATGTCAAACAACACTGATTTTTGCTCAGGAACTCGAATTTGACATTCTCATTACGATCTGGTGCCATTTGGCCACCCTGCCACCAACCCGGAATATCCGTAACATGATTCCGGTGGACCAATTTCGGTAATTTCACGAGCACACTTTCCGACATGTCAAACAACACTGATTTTGGCTCAGGAACTCAAATTTGACATCCTCATTACGATCTGGTGCCATTTGGCCACCCTGCCACCAACCCGGAATATCCGTAACATGGTTCCGGTGGACCAATTTCGGTAATTTCACGAGCACACTTTCCGACATGTCAAACAACACTGATTTTTGCTCAGGAACTCAAATTTGACATCCTCATTACGATCTGGTGCCATTTGGCCACCCTGCCACCAACCCGGAATATCCGTAACATGGTTCCGATGGACCAATTTCGGTAATTTCACAAGGGTACTTTCCGATATGTCAAACAACACTGTTTTTTGCTCAGGAACTCAAATTTGACATCCACATTACGATCTGGTGCCATTTGGCCACCCTGCCATCAACCCGGAATATCCGGAAAAAATGGTTCCGGTGGACCAATTTCGGTAATTGACAAATCGGAAAGTATCCGTAAATTGGTCCATTAGAACCTTGTTACGGACAATCCGGGTTGGTGGCAGGGTGGCCAAATGGCACCAGAACGTACTGAGGATGTCAAATTTGAGTTCCTGAGCCAAATTCAGTGTTGTTTGACATGTCGGAAAGTGTGCTCGTGAAATTACCGAAATTGGTCCACCGGAACCATGTTACGGAAATTCCGGGTTGGTGGCAGGGTGGCCAAATGGCACCAGATCGTAATGAAGATGTCAAATTTGAGTTCCTGAGCAAATATCAGTGTTGTTTGACATGTCGGAAAGTGTACTTGAAAAATTACCGAAATTGGTCCATCGGAACCATGTTACGGATATTCCGGGTTGATGGCAGGGTGGCCTAATGGCATCAGAACGTACTGAGGATGTTAAATTTGAGTTTCTGGGCAAAAATCAGTGTTGTTTGACATATCGGAAGGTACACTTAGAAATTACCGCAAATGGTCCATCGGAACCATGTTACGGATATTCCGGGTTGGTGGCAGGGTGGCCAAATGGCACCAGATCGTAATGAGGATGTCAAATTTGAGTTCCTGAGCAAAAATCAGTGTTGTTTGACATGTCGGAAAGTGTGCTCGTGAAATTACCGAAATTGGTCCACCGGAATCATGTTACGGATATTCCGGGTTGGTGGCAGGCTGGCCAAATGGCACCAGATCGTAATGAGGATGTCAAATTTGAGTTCCTGAGCAAAAATCAGTGTTGTTTGACATGTCGGAAAGTATGCTCGTAAAATTACCGAAATTGGTCCACCGGAACCATGTTATGGATATTCCGGTTTGGTCGCAGAGTGGCCAAATGGCACCAAATCGTCATGAGTATGTCAAATTTGAGTTCCTGAGCAAAAATCAGTGTTGTTTGACATGTCGGAAAGTGTACTTGTGAAATTACCGAAATTGGTCCACCGGAACCATGTTACGGATATTCCGGGTTGATGGCAGGGTGGCCAAATGGCACCAGATCGTAATGAGGATGTCAAATTTGAGTTCCTGAGCCAAAATCAGTGTTGTTTGACATGTCGGAAAGTGTGCTCGTGAAATTACCGAAATTGGTCCATCGGAACCATGTTACGGATATTCCGGGTTGGTGGCAGGGTGGCCAAATGGCACCACAACGTACTGAGGATGTCAAATTTGATTTCCTGAGCCAAATTTAGTGCCGTTTGACATGTCGGAAGCCATATTAGACTTGATGTAGAATTCGACATCCGTTCCTGTGTAGTCGGTTCCGGAAAGGTGGCCAATTCATATCCGATGGTCCGGGATCAAAGGAATATGCCTTATATGTCCAGAACAGGTCTTGGAGCAAATTGGGATGGTTTTTTTGAAGAATTTATGATAATAATCATGATTTGTAGATTGGGTTGCATACCCGGACAAAAACCTACCCCACTAGGTTCCGGAATATCTCCGTGGTCAAGTGACCGATTCCGGATTTCTTTGTAGATTCTGAAAATAGAGATTTGTCCGGTTCTTTTGAGGGGTGAACGAACTTATTTGGTCAAAAGAGGCCAAAGATACAGCATTTTTAAGGTTTTTTCGGTATCTCGCATCAGACGTTCGGACTGTAAGGGTTAACAAAATCTTTAACAATATAAAAATTTTATTGGTATAAGAATTGTAGAAAATTTATTATTTTTTGTAATTATAAGTTCAAAAGATAAACAGCATTAAAATTTGAAATATATATTCATAAATATCTATACATATTTTATTTAAAAAAAAAATATCCAAATTAATATATGTATGTATCATGATTTTTACTAAAATTATTCAAATATTTTTTTGCAATTCCTTTCGTGAAACTATTTACTTTTCCTGTCATTCTTGAACGACGAAATAGCCTACTTTTCTGTACCAAAAATAACAGAATTGAATTACAACACTTTTAAAAAAAATGCTGAAAAGTTCTACTTTTCAGCACTCAAATGGGTGCTGAAAAGTTGAACTTTTCAGCACTTGTTTCGAAAAGTAACACTTTTCAACAGTTTTTTGATTTAAACGATTTGTTGACAAAATACATGAAAATTTGACATAAAATTTCACTCAGTGTGTGTTTTTTGGAATTGCAACAAATGTTGTATGGAACTCGTTGCAAAACTTGATTTTTTCAGCACTCTTCGTATTTATCCAACTCGGTGAACCTCGTTGGATAAATGTACGACTCGTGCTGAAAAATCCTCTTCTTGCAAATTGTGGCATGAACTACTATTTAATATTATATAATAATTTAAAAACAGTTAAAAAATTTAAAATATCAAATTTTAAAAATATTGATATTGAAAAAAAAATATTCAAATTTTAAAAATTTTAAAATTTTCAAAATAGTATTTTTTTGTTAAATACTCCAATTAAAGAAAAAAGGTTTTAAAAAATATTAAAATTATTAATATGAAAATTTTAAAAGTATGAAAATGTTGAAAATGTGATTTTTTTAAATACTGAAATATTCTACAATAATATTAAAAAATTTAACATTATTTTAATATTGAAATTTCAAAAAAAAAATTTAAAATTATTTAAATTTTGAAAATATGAAAGTTTGAAAAATAATAATATTTTTAAAATATAAAATTTGTGAAAATATTAAAACATGAAAAATAATAAAATTTTAAAATTTGAAAAATAAGTAAATTTTAAAATCTTTCAAATTTTAAAAAATTGTTTAATTTGTCTAATATTTAAATTTCAAAAATAATAAAATTTTGAAACTATTCAAATTTAAAAAAAAAATGTTGAATTTGTCTAATATAAAAATTTGAAAAAAAAATAAAAATTTACAAAATATTAAAATTTAAAAAATATTGAAATTCTTAAAATATGAAAAAGTGAAAGAATATTTTTTTATAAATATTGTAAATTCAAAATATAAATATTTTTAAAATAACAAATTTTAAAAAAGATATTAATATGTAAAGAATTTTGAAATTTTAAAAATATTTTAAAAAATTAAAAAATGCATATTCAAATTTTTACAAATTCGAAATTAAAAAAAAATAATATAAAAATCTCATAATTTCAAAGCTTTTAATAAAATAAAATTGAAAAAAAAATCATTTATAAAAATTAAAAATATTTAAAAAAATTAATTGAGATATTTTTTTTAAAATTTGAGTGAATAAATTTTTAATCATCTAAATTCCTTTTAACTTTTAATTTTTTTAACTGTCAAGTGAATAACTTTCCAAAATTTAAAAAATATGTCAAATTCAATACATTTTTTAAACATCTCATAAAGTTCCAAAATCTGTGAAATTTTACTTTTCTGTTTTTTTTTTTTGTCTTATTTCTTAGTTTAATTTTATTTTTTTATTCATTTTAAAGTTTCAAATTACAAAAAAAATAATATTAACACTATATTTTTGATTTTTTATATATTTTACATGCTTTATTAAAATCAATTTTGATTTTTCTTATAATTTGGATTTTTTTCATAATAATTAGTTTAAAAATAATTATTTGGATTTTTGTAGGTTTTTTCATGACTATTATATTTTCATTTAAATTTCTCATTTTATTATTTCTTTTTTTATTTTCAGATAAAAAAAAATAATTTTGAATATAAAAATGGGCAAAGAATGCTTTCACAAATTTTTGGTGTAATTTTACAATGATAGGTCGTAAATTGTCGATAGTAGATCATCGTTTTACTGTAGAGAAATCTCGATCGCGAGAAAAAAGTTTAATTTTTTATGGTTAAAAAAACGAATGATCGAATACTATTCCTTTTCATGAGGAAAATGTTAGGCCGTTGCAAATATTATTATTATTATTGTCACACGAGTTTTCTTTCGTTTTGACTTAAGTTGTTTTGTTTATCAATTTAGGCTTTTTTTTTTTTTTTTTTGTTTATGAGGTTATTTATTTTCATTTATCTTTTTACATTACAAAAAATAAAGAAAAATTAATATTCACTTTGACATTCCACTCCGTAACTTTCTGTTGTATTCCGACTGCAGCTTTAAAAGTGATGGCGTTCGAGAAACCTTGGACTTCCCTGGCTCTGAGGAGTCAGAACCGCTTTCTTCTTGTTTATCCTTTTGTTGCCGTCCTCTTTTCTTTGCTGTCGTCTATTCTTTTTCGGATTCATTCTCGCCATCCTTCCCGAGTTCATCTTCAAAATCCTCACCAAACGCAATTTCCTTCAAGAAATTGGAATCCTCGATGCTCGGTACTGTTCCGTTCGGTACGATGGGGTTCTCCACTGCTACGTTCAGTGGAACTATGAGGTTTTCCACATGTTCTGTTACGCCTTGAACTTTGCTACTTGATCCACTTTCACCTGTAGCTCGTGAAGCCGACGCCTTCGAAGGACATGCAGCCTTCACGTGCCCTTCCTGCCTGCAGACAAAACAGCGATTCCGTAGTCCGTCATAAAAGATTCGACATTTGTAATGGCCAATAAAGAGCGACGGCGGGATCTCCGTCTTCACTTCCATGTGAACACCCCTAGTCCCACTAAAGGCGTCGAAGCCAAGTTCCAAGGGTAGCTTTTCACGAACCATTTGGCGTACTGTGCCGTATTTTGCCATGACTTTAGTAATGTCCGAATCTGTAACCTCCGGAGGTAGGTAACGCACGTAACGGAAGAACCCATCAGCTGCTGCCACGCGTACCTGCACTACCTTTCCATTTGCATACTTAAAGGGTTCCGTTTCCTTCAATCGCAGCGTTACTTCCTTCAGCGTGGTCTCGTCAATGAATTTGACGAAAAACGTTTTACCTGTGAGCTCCAGATAGACCGAATGCACTTCCGTATCCTTTATCTTCAGGTCATTGACCAGAAAACTGATAGCCTCTTTCAAGGTCGGCATCACGCCATCTCTTTCAAATTCGAAGCCAATTGTATTTTTCTTCTGGGTGCGTTCCATTTTTTCACTTTTTGATCAAATCCTCTTTGTTCAAAAGAACAATGCAGAAGGCCTCTGGCCTTGGGTAGCTTAAAAAGATCTTACGGAGCTATCTGTTTTCGCGTCCGTCTTCAACCACTCCTTATCCGCGACTCCTGGCTTAGAAGCAGCAGCAGATTTTTTCAGGTTTTCTTCAATTTTGAAATTTTGAGAATGATGAATGATTATTACAATACTGGTTTGATTTATATTTTAATGTTTTGGAGTTTTGTTTGCTATAAATATCAGTCCAGTTTTTTTTTAATATTCGAATTCACAAAAAAATTAAATTGAAAATCTTGTTCAGCTTAAAAAGTTTCTTTTTTACCCAAAACATCTTAAAGTCAATCAACTGCCTTCTACCAGCTATTGATGACCTCACCGCCTATAATTGAATCTTCGCCCGGTCACTCAGGATGTATGCCCGTATGTGTGTGACAATACCTAATTTCGTCACTTCCCTCCACCACCAGGAAATGCGACAACAAGATTGAACAGCGCAGATTAAACCGACCTTTTGATCCCCGCCCACCCTTAAAGAGCCCCCTCTCTGCCGCCCTTCCATTATACGCCCCACACAAAGTCATCAGCGAAAGACGTATGGCTTTTTTTCTTCTTCTCCTCTACACATGCCTGACACAAAAGTGTACAAGGACGAGTGCCATTGAGCCGTCGTCGACGTCCTGGTCGTCGGCGGGGTCTCCTCTCGAAAGTGAGAGATTACTCGTTGGACGAAGATTCTACTTTTTTTGTCCTATTTCTCAAGGGTCTACTCTGAGGGCATCACTTCTAGCTTTGGAAAGAAGTCGAAGAAGCAGAAGAAGGAAAGAAACACACGTAAAAATCACCAGTAGAAACTTGAGGTTTTACGCCACGTTCGATGAATGGTTCTTCAGAGGTGGAAGGGGAAGACACGCTGCCAAGAACATGTGCGAACAAACGCGAAGGATGCTGGCGGTGGAGAGAAATGTGATATCCTTCTCGAGAGCGAACAAGAGAGTCCTGCGGGTGGTGGAGGATATCGTATTACGGCGATGTCCTCGTCGTCGTGGGGGCAGCAAATCGGTGAATAGACGTATTACTGGACTTATTGAAATACTTTACGACACATACCAATCTTGGTCGGTTCGCACACAAGTTTCCGTGAGTGTGTGTGTGTGTGTTTGAATAAGAACGATTCTGTTCCTCACCGACACCAGGCAGCATACACTTGTTCTCATGAAGAGAACTAGGAAAGCAATCACGGCCAAGTGCAGGAAGATCACGGCTCAAACTATGGCCAGGAGAGTGTGTCCTCGATTTGTTCAGCAGGAACAGGCCTTGAGCTTCTTGGAGGGAGAGTTGTCGCATTTGAATGCGATGAATATTTCAAAAAAGATTTTTTTTCTGCGTTGATAACCATATTCAGCATGTTTTGGCTCATATAAAAATATTTAGAATTTTTGTATAATTCGTCGATGCTTAGATATTTTTAATACAAAAGATTGCAAAACAACTGAACTTGTCTTAAATGCATTAAAAAAACTTTTTCGTTAAAATGTGGATACCCTGGTTTGAAATTTATTTTTTAATATTTATTTTAGGTCATGTCAGTTTAAAGAAAAATAATAAAAAATAATAAAAAATGGACACTTTATTTAACACACACAATTCTCTATACACCAAAGTTCATAAGTTTTGCATTCATATCTGAAACAAAATTTGAAAAGGGCACAAACGCATTTTGATGGCTGGACCTGTTTGGCACATTCCATGACTATTTCACAAAACTCGATGGTTCAAAAATCCTGACTTCAAAACCAAGCTATCAACATCTGTTGTCTTAGAATGTGCAAAATAAGGTGAAATGAATAAGGTTTTTTTTAAATTGATTAAATATGAATTGAATATTACTCCTTTTTGAAAAGTTCATAAATATTTTTAAATAAAAAATCAAATCAGGACATATTTTTCATTTTTAAACATTGAAATTAAGAATATTAGTTGCTGAGTTACTAACATTAGGTAATGAAGGGGGGGGGGGACACCCACACTCATGAACACTTTTTTAAATCAAAACTGCAATTTTTATGTTAAGCCCTCTTTATCAAAATTTCTGCTTATTACTTTCCTTTACAAACATTAAAAACCAACGTTAAAAATTAATTGAGTAAATTTTCAATTTTAAAATGCGAGGTTTTGTCACCAAAATCATTTGATAAAATATTAATTTTGAAAAAAAATTGGTGAAATAAAATATTTAAAAATATTTATTATTTATTCCCTGCAGCTTCTATAATAAAAAGTTCTCATCAATATCTACAACAAATTGATCCGTAATTTCCTCCAAAAGATAGAAAAAATCAAATATTTACTTACCATTTTTGAATGCAACGTTAAAATTGTATGAAGCCTTGTATGACTAAAACAACGAAACAAAAGGCTACTTTGATCATTGGGAAGGGCCCTAGAAAGTTTGAACCATTTGAAAACAATACAAATAAAATCAAATTCCGGTTCTAGTGGAGAACTGCTCAAGTGCTTTTTAATTTTTTTGCCTAATTTTTACAAAATTAAAATTTTGGGTTAAAAACATTAACACAAATATGAAAGGAATTTTATGCATTTTCTGAACTATGAAAAAAAAACAATGGAATTTTGAACACAAATTTACAATTCTGAAAAATGGGATTAGTTTTATTTTATTTTTATGTTTTGATAAAGAAATCTGAAAGTGAACTCTTTGAAATTATGATTGCATTTTGAAAAACGTGTTTCTCGGAATTTTGAGTACGCCATCAAATCAGGCGTCCATTTGACATAAAAGTCTCTTTGACACCAAATTTATATCACATCGCCGTTTCAAGCTGCAAATTATTGAAAAACACCTCATTTTCGTATGTTTAAAAATCAAAGGGGTCGTACCACCCCTTCGTCACGAGATATCTAAAAATCGGATTCGTGATCAGGGACAAAAGTTACCCTTTTGGAAAAAGTTTCATGCAAATCAAAGAGGGGACGGGGCAACTTTTCCCGATTTTGTTTCGATTTCGATCGTGTGAGTGGATAGAGAATGAGAAATGAGAAATGAAAACCCGAGCAGACGGAAATAACTTGGGAAGGTCAGTTTTTGATATTGTGAGAAGATCGAAATATGTTATTGGGATGTTCGGATTAGTTGTTAAAATAACAAAAATCAATAACAAATATTTGTTCGAAGAATAACTTAAACTGTTATTATGTTGTTATTGCAATAACAAACCAATAACACAGAAGGAATCATGAAGGAATAACAAGCTTTGTTATGTTGTGCGGAAAGGTGGAGCAGCATAATAACAAAAAATGTTATTGAACTGGTGTGTCTCCATAACAAAATAAGTTATTGTTTTGGTTTATTTGTAATTTGCAAATAAACCTGCAGTTGCCATAACTCCTCTGTACTAGTCAGGGCTGCAGAGTCGGGTACCTCCAAGCGACTTTGAATCCATACTTTGAAGACAACTCCGACTCTGGATGCAGGATATGACGTCAACGACGACTTCAGCTCTCCAAAAATACCCGACTTCACAGATTCCGACTCCAAGTAAAAGTTGCTGAAAATTTGCTGAATCCGATGCAGTCTCCGAGGTCTCACTCCAGCTCGAACTTCAACGTCAGCTCCGATTTCCTGGCTCTGTGAAAATAATAACAGTTTTTGTTATTCACACATCAAAAATTCTCAATAAATAAATCAATTCCGTTAGGGAATATAACAAAATTTAAAAAAATGAACTCTCAAAAGTTAGTTTTATCGGATTAATTTTAGCTTAAAACCCCATTTCATGGCCAAAATAATGATCCCGAAGAAATTGGTCAAAATTATCCCATAGTTCTAACCATTTTAAACAAAGTCCTTTAGGGGGTATATCAAATAATTAAAAAAATCAACTTTCAAAATTTCAACCTTTTAGAATAATTTTAGCTTATGGACCCCATTTCATGGTCAAAATAATGACCCCGACGAAATTAGACAAAATTATCCCAAAGATCTAAACATATTTAACAAAAGAAAAAATAATAACAGATTGTGTTATGAACTCTTAGAAACTTTTCCATTTGTGCGATTTATGGTAATTTTATTTCTAAGTCAGTATACCGAACGAATAAAAAATTTTGTTATTAGGAGAGTTTTTCAAATGTATAACATTTACTCTTATTAGCGTGTTATTAAACATTTTCAATATAATATCACTTCAATTCCAAATTTTGCTATTTTATCAGAAAATGTTATTATTTTTTCTTCTTGAAGTTGAACTTCAGGATAAAAAAATAACACTTTTTGTTATTTTAACAGGATTTGTTATTGAAATATTATTAATTTTGTTATTATCGTCTGCCCAGGAAATGAGAAATGGGAAATGACAAATGACACAAGAGAAATGAGAAATTTTGAAATGAGAAATGAGAAATTTTTAAATGAGAAATGAGAAATTTTGAAATGAGAAATGAGAAATTTTGAAATGAGAAATGAAAAATGTGAAATTAAAAAAGGAGAAATGAGAAATGAGAAATGAGAAATGGGAAATGAGAAATGAGAAATGAGAAATCGATGCCAACATTTCAAAAAGCATCATGTACAAACCATGCGTTTTGAGAAAAACGCATTTGAATGTTGAGCATCCATTTTCAATTACCATTTTTATATAAAAGCAAAATAAGATGTTCTAATGATAACAAATGATGAAAAAAGTTGCTTTTGTTGATACTTGATCATCCATATTCAATAAAACATTATTCCCGTAATTTTATTTGAGAAAAACAAACATAACTTCTTTTGAAATTACCAACATCGATATCACCCTGCTGTCACTGAGGGGGGCGCTTTTTTATGATTCGTTTTTCTTCGCCGAATGTACATGGTGCTTTTTTCATATTGCTTTTTTTTCGTCACGAGGTTGACAGGGCTATATAAACAAGGACTGCTGATGGCAGAGATTTTGTTTATGTTACTTTATTTAAAATCATGATTAAACAGACTTTACTAAAGTAACTTTTGCTCATTTTTGGTGGAGAGGTAGCTTATAAGAAGTACTTTCAGATTATACAATAACCCAGAAAGTGTCAAAATGTACATGATGCCTTTTGAAATGTTACCGTCGAAATGAGAAATGAGAAATGAGAAATAAGAAATGAGTAATGTTATTTCATTGGTACGGAACGAATTTTTAAATTCCATTTTTCATTTCTTTTATGCTATTTCTCATTTTTATTACAAATGTTATGATATTTCACGACAATTTTATGTGAATGGAAAATCTAAATAAAAATTGAAATCCTCATAGGACATGCTTGCATTCATAAACCAAATCCAGGTCACCCTGCAAACCTCTTGAAGAAGGTGCCAGCTCAGAACAATGGCTGTCTTCTGTCTATTATAGGGGTGATATGAATGTCTTCGAAATAACATACATTTGCTGAGATTGTGTGCCCTCATCCCCCCTCCCCCCGGCTTCGCACGAGGGAATGACAAACTTTTGCTTGCTTGTTACTGCCGGGGGAAAATCGATACCTTCTGGAAAATTAAAATCTCTCCAAAGTTCGAACGTCGTCGTCTTCCCCGATGAGTGTTTTATTAATTCCGGCCGTTTGCTGGGGCGAAGGAGGAGGCCGCTGTGATTTCGGTGCACGGTGAAAGTTTCCGTTCAAAAACCCCCCCTGGTAGAACAAACAGCAGAAGCTTAGCAGCCAGTCAGCTGGAACTGATCGAATCTCGAGTTTTCCTATTGGCTTTGGGACGGAAAAACTTTGGCGGCCACTTTGCAAATGGATTTCCTGGCTGAGAATGAGAAATAAATTTATCGCTGGAGGAGAGTTTGGAGGGGCGGCTGGATGACTTTTGAGGATAAATTTTGGGGGCATTGTTTTTCGTGTTTACCATAATGTGGGAGATTTGTAGTGCAAACTTTAAATTGGCATGATTTGAAGTGTTAAACCGTTTGCTTTAAAATTCAATAAAATGTTTAAAGTAAACATCACCCTTAATCACTTACCACCTTCAATATCTGATTACACAACGTCCTCGTCGAAGCAACTTCCAACAGGTAAACCAGTCCTCGGGGACCAGATTTCCACCGTACCTGGATTCCGTTCCATTGTTCGCTTGTGATGAATGGATCCTCTGAAAGCGATGTTTTATAAACAAATTAAGCACCGATTATGGCGAACCCCCCGCCAGCTCTTTACTGTAGTGTCGGGTTTGGTGGTGGCTAGTACTCATCAATGAGGGTACCCTCCCCTCTAGGGAAAAGGAGTTGTGAGGAGGCAGGGAGGGTCAAGGGACATCCATTGAATGGGCGATAATTGAGGCGATGATTTACTGGAGTGAACGAGAGCCATCGTCGACGATCAGTTTTCAACACTTACCAGAAGGTGCTGTCGTGTCCTCACTGAATGGTGCAGTGTCCGGTTCAGAAGAAGTGCGACGTGTTGAAAATAAATAAATAAATAAATATGTATAGTTGGATCAGCGTTTGCATGTGTGTTTTTCGTGTATTGTTTGTGTACTTTAGAGAACCCTTTTGCAGAGCACAAGTAGAAAATCCAATTCTTGAGAAAGATCTCCCAAAATCCGTTTTGTCAAAATACTTTTACCTGGATTTTAAAACAAGTTCTTCGTACAATATTACTTAATCAAAAAAAGACAGTTATTTTCAACAGTGCCTCAACGTGACTGTAGCGCAATCCATATTTGGTTAATGGAGTGTGGCTTCGAGTGTTGCATCGACACCACAATTGCCAACCAACAGGAGGAGGAGCACTTTTCCCCCTCCCCCCACACTCTCTGGGGGCCAATAATAGGTGGTAATAATCGGCGTAATAATAATAATCAACCCGTTCTTTTGGTCAGTTCTGGCCACTTTAGTCGCGCGGACACATCTCCCGCCGCTCGAAACTGAATGGACAGCAATCGAGATGCAGAGTACATTCATATAGAAATTTGTGAATGAAAGCGTTGCATAAATATTATGGTTGGTGGATTGGATGCCATCCAGTGAGGTGGGTGGTTTACTCTCCAAACCAATTATTCGATACACTTTTGTGAATACAAATTGGATAAACTCCATTATAGGTCAACAAGAGCATTATTTATTTTCAAAAGTACTATAACTTTATTTATTTACTTATTTGAAAAGTAAGGTTGAAAATATTGTTTGAAATCTTTGAATTTTGAATTAAAAATGGTACAAAATGCATAAATTTGCCTCTTGAGACGTTTTTCTCCGTGAAAACTTACTAAAGAATTTAAAAAAAGTGATTTAATTATTCTCTCCCCTATTCAAGCCATTACAGCTCGAATATCCGAAGTTTCGATTATTGTATTGGTTTGTATTGGAGTTCGATTAATGAAATCATGAACAAATATTTTTTCGTTTGACTTCATCACCACCATTTTGGCCGCCATCTTGGATTTAAGAATTCGAAATCACTTTAGAGTACTTTAGGGGTCATACTGAAGCTTGACAAAAACAATCAAGGGGAACAATATTTTTTCAAAAAAACTTTAAAAATTTCATTGAATATGCAGGTGCAATCAGCTGAAGTCAATTTTAAATGAATTTCTCTGCGTTTATATAATTTTTAGCAAGTTTGGGTTTCTTAAAAAGTCTTTTGAATTTTGGCAATTTTCGATGTACAGTACCAACAAAACTTTTTTTTTCTTAAATTTTAGTCAAATTTTACATTATTTGAAAACTAATGATTGCAAAACAACTGAACTAGTGTAAAATGTATATCAAAATCTTTTTTTCATTATAATGTTGAGCCATGGCCTGTTATTTAAATTTTTTTGTATATTTTTTAACACTATCAAACTGAATTATGTAAAAATAATGCAAAATTCAATCTTGAATTGAACATCAATCTTAACATTGTGCGATAGATTGCATCATCCTCAAATTAAAGGCGATTTCTGGTGAAATTAAAAACAAAATGTAGCAAAAATTACCTTTGCGAAAAAAATCGATTAGCTTTTTTCAGTTTTGCTATTATTATTATTATTTTTTTCATAAATAAATCTGGTCATTTCTGAGACACAGCCTCTTTTAGTTATAATTTGAGCAAAACAAGATATTTTCTCATTGCCATCTAATTTGGCCTAATTTATCAAATCCCTTTTTTCTAGGGGACTTTTGATTCGATTTTCGATGCTTAAAAAGAAGCTCTGTTCTTTTCAATGAAAATAATTTCAAATCGAGAGTAACTTTTCAAAAGAGCTGAAATATTTTTTTTTAGACACAACATGTTGGGCTAGATTTTCATTATTTCTAATTATGTTAATTGGAAAGAGCAGAAAATTTTAAACATTTTTTTTTTAATTCAGGCGATATCTTTTTATGCGATTTTAATGACAATAAAACAAGCCTTTGTATAATTATTTATTAACCATGTCCATCATTTCGAAAGGCCAAACGACACAGTTATGCCCTATAAAATGTAATATCCTGTTAAAAAAATCAGATAATTTTACAGTGTGAAATTGAAAATCGGATCAATAGTTTGAAAGACTTCGTCAATTGAAAATTGGTATTATTTCTGACTTTGAAACCCTGCATGTCCATATCTTATCATCCCAAAGACGGATCAACAATGTTTCAAAAAGAAAATGGCTAAGAATTTTCTCAGCTTTTCGAAAGCTTTTGTTTTAAACAATGGAAAAGGATAGACATTCTGTTCTTATTATGATTTTTTTTTATTTAAGTGCAGTTTGTATATAACTTTAAGGCGGGCACTTCAAAACAAAAATTCCTTATATTTTCGATCGCAAATTAGTTTTTGGATCCAACAGTAATGTTTGGATTTTTTTTCGAATATTTTTTAAGAACTTCCAAAAATCATTATTTTTCAAATATGGATACCTTAGCTAACATTTCAAAAGGGCCAAACAACCAATATTACGCAATTTTGAATTATTAGTCTTGATTAGAAAATTTCAAAAATATAGTTTTCGAAAATATCGGAAAATTTCACAAATGTTTCATAGTTTAACTTCGTAAATCGAACCATATCGACGTTAGAAAATGGTGGATTGTTTGGGTGAGACTTAGAAAACATCAATTTTCCTGTTTTTAAACCATTGCATGGCAATTTCTCAGAAACTTAAGGTCGTATCAAAAAAGTTAAAAAAAAAGCAAAATATAGAGAATTTTCACAGCTTATCAAAAAAAAATTAAGAGTTGGCAAACATGGGCAATGATTTAAAAAATATTAAAACTGAGACCATTTTCAAAAAAAATACCTGAAAATGGCTATAATTTGATAACGGTGCATTTATCCAAATTTCACTTAAATACTTTTTGATTTCAAATTTGATTTTACATCGAAAAATTAAGTTGAAAAAATTTTGCGACGAATATTTCGATTTTTTGAAAAAATCAGTATTGATTCAAAAGTTCTTAACTCGGTCAAAGAATTTTAGCACAACCTGGAAATTTTTGAAAAGTTGGCACTTGATGTTTCCTAAAACATATCAAAAAATAAAAAAAATAGTTAACATGGTGTTTTTTTGCAAATCAATTTTTAGTGACAATAAGCTAAATTAAAAATCATCAAATTTTTTTACCGTGTATCATTTTTTTTTCAGTGTAGTCCATATCCATACCTACAACTTTGCCGAAGACACCAAATCGATCAAAAATTCCTTCCAAAGATACAGATTTTTGAATTTCCATGAATCATTTTTATATGGACAGCTGCCAAATTTGTATGGAAAATTTTATTGACGAACTAATGACGGCTTCTTTGGGCATACCGAAGGCACCAAAAAAGTTTCAGTCGGATTAAAAAATACAAAAAAAAAATCAAATGACAGAAATCTGAGAGAATTTTCTGGAGTCAAAATTTGTGCAATTTTTAACTCAAATATATTAACCATCTACTGCCCAAATTTTTTTTTCGAAAATATTTATTTTTCCCGGAGGTCATTTTAAGCAACTTTTGTTCTACGAAAAACTTTACTTCTCTTGTTTTACGTTTTTCTTGTTTTATTTTTAGTATTTTAATTTGCATTTATCTTGTTTAGTTTATGTTTGTTTTTGGTAGTATTTGGCCTATTGTACCACCTAATATAATTACATTTTGCCTATCTAATTTTTTCACGTTTTTACAGTCACTTTTTAATATTTTTGCATGTTTTTCACATTTTCTGCTATAGAATGGCACCATTATCATTTAAATTGCAAAGAAATGCGTAGAGGCATAGCCTGGGACACTACAAAAATTACTGCATACTTCTTTTTACTGAAAATATACGAAATGTTAGTAAAAAACACAGCCAAAGTTGCCCCCAAAAAAAATGACATTTTTAAAAACATTGGCAAAGTCACATAAAACAAGTTCAACTTCCAACCCTGAAATTTTCTAAAATTTTAAGAGTTCTTCTTTCCAATGCTTTTTAAAGATCAAAAGTCGGTTGGAAAATTGATTTTTGGCGATTTTTTAGATCGAAGCCCGTCTAGAGGCGGGGTTAGGTTGTAGAGGGTTAATAACGTTTTACAACCTAAAAAAATAAAAAAATGATTGATTTTCAATGATAATGTTTATGGTTCATCCAATCCAAAATCTTCTATATACACAAAAAAAATCGACGGTTTTCTAAGAACGCAAATCAATTCAATACGGATCGTCGGATCGAGGTGTTCTTTGTTTCGTTAGGTTCGTATACATCCAAGGAAGGTTCTTACGCCAAAAAGTGACAACTTTGGCCACTCTGGAACGGATTCCGGAAAATCTGCCAGTTGTATGGGAAAAAGTTACGAAAAGTTACGTCTAATAAAAAAAACAAGACGAAGTTTGTCGGGATTAGTTTGTTGTCTTTGAACAAATTTCATTTTTGCCCTTTGATTATTTCCTCAGAATCCACCAAATTGTTAATGTGATTTTACTGAAAGTATAAACTTGGTAACTTAAGCTCTGCACACCAACTCAATCTCTAGGCATGCTTAGATCAAAATATTCATCGAAAATATGTTTTAAGGCAGTTTTCAATTTATTCAAAATATTGGAAAGTGGAATTCTTTATTTTTTAGGAAACTAGGGGTTTAGTCATTTGACTTTTTATGTGATTTCGCCAATGTTATGAAAACTGATTTTTTAACGGGTCATTTTTGGATGTATGGGCCACTATGATCCACGAAGTCTCAAGTCAAAAAGAGTATTGAGTAAAATTATTTCAAAACATAACCTCGTTCAACAAATCTAAATAATTGAAATTTTGGCCCAAAATTTCTATTTTTAACTATTTCTCCATGATTGGGCCAAAATTTCAATTATTTAGATTTGTTGAACGAGGTTATGTTTTGAAATAATTTTACTCAATACTCTTTTTGACTTGAGACTTCGTGGATCATAGTGGCCCATACATCCAAAAATGATCGCTAAAAAAATTAGTTTTCATACAATAGACCCCTCCAAAGACGACTTCTAGTGAAACTGAAAACCACTGCCTGCGCCCTCAAAGTGGGCCAACAAAAGATCTTTCTTATTCACCACCCCCGTCAACGACAGCGCGCGTGGACGTGGAGCAAAACATCAAACAGTGCATAAATTACGTTAATGGTTGCTTCACGTGGTGTGGGGATGGGTGGGATGGCGGCGGCAGGTCCTTTGCTCGGATGCTGAGGATTCCCCAAGAGAGAGAGAGAGAGAGTGAGATGTTTCAGCCAAGAGTGAAACTTGAGCCGAGCGCAGGACCCAATGAAGAGTAACGATTGAAGTGGGTTCTTCTCACAATTCTTTTTTTTTTGTGTTTGCCTCAACGACTCGACGAAACCTTCAATCAAACCAGGAAGAAAGTGAAGAATGGTTTTGGGTGGTGGGGTGGTTCTTGTGAAATTTGAAAAATGTTGAATTTGTATCTATTTTAAATGTTTTCAGAAAATGAAATTTTGACAGCTTTTAAACAAAAAAAAATCAAGTAGAACCACCCTTAAATTTCCAGCAAAGTGAAGAAGAAGGATCCCTGCGGTGAAAGGTTGTAAATTGTTCTACCACACACACACACAACGCTGCGGTGGTGGAGGGGTGCTCCGGAAAAGAATCCTTCAAGATTTGCATGATGCGGGTGTAAAAATTTAATTCATGAAATCACGTACGATTTCCCTTCTCTTGTTACAAGAAACAATTGATGGGGATTTTTTATACCCATTCTACCGTCCTTCATCGTGCTTTTGCCTTTGAATCTTTGATGCGATAATTGAAACGGTTTGCCCCCGGTCGCGTTGATCGAGACTTTGGAGGAAGTGTTAGAAGAGCAATTTTATAATTTTTCAATCAGACTATTATGGGAAGCTTTTCAATGGGGGGAAACGAGAATAGAACAAAGGTTTTTATTACTGATCAACTCTTAACTTTGATTTTTTCTCTTTTTTTTCAGGTTTGTACTACAAAGTTTCAGTGATTGGTTGCTGAAAGGTATGAAAACTGATTAGTCTAGTATTTAAACGATTGGAACTGTTCCAACTGTGAGCAAATTAACCAAAATTGCAGCCACAAGTGTTCGCCACAAAATGAAAACTACAGTTTGGCCGGAAGCTGCTTTCAGGAAACTTCTCCTCTTCCACAAAGTGAGAGAGCGGACCATTCACAATTAATTATCTTCAAGAACATTTGCTTGCCAGCAGCGCAGTTTTTCTCCCGAAAAACTGCAAGTAAAACTTGGAACAAATCCAACAATTTTCAACGCACCCAGTTAAAGTTGCGAGACACACAACAACAGGAAGAACACTGTTAAAACACATAAATTGTAGCGTCCCGGGCACTTTTCGAGAGGGAAGGATGGTCTTTTCCTGTTTTTATCCCCATTGAGAAACTTTAAGAACTGTTGCTTTTCCCACACAAAAGGACGTCAAAAAAGGTGGAGGAAAGGGGAAACTTTCGTAAGAAAATGGTATCAAGTCAAAATCTGAGCACAATTGTGTCTGCCAATTCGGGGGGGCATCAGCAGTCTGGCAAAATTACAGCCTGTTCACATTCTTATCAAAATTGAACACATTTGCCACTTGTTGCCCATGCCATCTCAAACTGGCTAGGGGAAAACTCAATAAAAGGAATCCACTCACTTGAGCTTTCCATTTGGGTTCAATCTGTATTGGAGCACATGTTCCCACAATTTTGTCCGATAAATTCAGCTAGAAGGGTGAAATTTATCAATTCTTAACTAGACGTTCGAATTTGTTGTGTTTTCATTGGAGACCTCCCAGCTGTGGAGTCATTTACACCGATAAAAGCACAATTATTTGTCCTGGTTGTCCCACTTGGGAGCCAATTGCTCCTTTTTGTGCGAAGAATCCAAACACAAGAAAACCTGACCTGACAAATGCAAATATCTTCCTGTTCCCAGAGCAGCCGGAAGACGCTTCATTTGTCAAGTCCCTACAACACAGACTCCCCAGTCCCAGCAGAATTGCACAGAACATGCACTCTGCACATCCGGAATGATTGAGGTTGAGTGAGTGCTGTTGATAACGGAAGCGCTCCCCCCCCCCCCCACACCCTCTCCGGTGACGGAGATGTAAATCACTTGACATCTGGATGTTCGTCTCGTCTTTCGGGTGATGCCACGCTGTGGGACACAGTGGGACAACTGTTGTTAAAGTGCTGATTTTTGACTGTCTCAACTTGTGACTACCTTATGATTCCTACTGTCATTTTTTTTCAAGGTTTTTATTAACTAACTTTTGTTTTAATCCCTTAGGTTTTTGTCTCAATCGTTAACTGTCCCACCTGCCTTCTGTCTCAACTGCCTTTTGTACCAATTTTCATCATCCTCATCTCGAACCTTATCAGAACAGTTTTCTGCCTCAACTATCTTCTGTCTCACTTATAAGCTGTCCCATCGTTCAATTGATATCTGTCCCACCTGATTGCTGACTAAACTTCCAAACTGCCAAATAATTTCTGTCTTTATTCTCATCAAACTTCTGTCTTATTTCTATCAGGTTCTTGTCTCAATCGCTATCTGTCCCAACTGTCTTCTGTCTCAGCTGCCTATAGCCACAATCGTTATCGTTCCCCAATACTTAAACTTTTTCACAACACTTTTCTGCCTAAAAAAATCTTCTGTCTCACCTGTCCCATATGTCATCATGACTAAATCTCATATATGCCAAAACTGGCTGCTGTCCCAACTTAAAATGTGTTTTGTCTACATAGTTAGAATGTAGCTTCTATCCCAATCCCTCGGTTTTTGTCTCAACCGTTGTCTGTCCCAACTGCCTTATGTCTCAGCTACCTTTTGTCCCGATTGTCTTTTCCCAACTACTACGACTCTATCACAACTGCTTAACTATCTTCTGTCTCACTTATAAGCTGTCCCATCTGTTAACTATCACAAATGTTTTCTGCCTCAAATATCTTCTGTTTCATTTATAGCTTGCCCCATCTGTTATTTGTGTCAATCTTCATTTGTCCCAAAATTACACTGTCCCACCCAGTTTTGTTTCAACTACTTTCTACTACAATTGCTACTGTTTTTTTTTTCACAAGCATCGTCTGTCTCAGTCATGATCTGTCCCATTTCAGATTCTTCATTATCTGTTGGAATAGTCGTTTCCTGTCCCAACGAAGAAACGCAACCACTATTCACTGTAATCTGTCTCAATTTTAACCTGTATCTTACTGGCGATTCCTATCTCAACTGCTATATCTGTCTCACCCCTTCTTCTGATCAAACTGACTTCTTTTTCAAATATCTGTAGTCTCAATAGTGGCCCATCTGTTTGTGACTTATCCTGTATTGAATGAAAAGAGACGGAAATGATTTCTGTCCCACCTTCTTTTTTTGATGTGAAAGAAGGAAGAAAAAGGTGGGACAAAAGACAACTGAAATAAAAGAAAAAAGAAGGTGGGACAGAAAACAATTCCGTCTCATTACAATTTCGTTTGCTACTTGTCCAAACAATTTGCTGTCCCACCTGCCCCTTTTATGTCGCAATCTTTTTCTGTCCCATTTGCTTTTTGTCTCAACTGTTTGCTGACCCATCGGTTCTCTTTATAAACTGCCTTCTATTATAACTGTACATACCAACTGTCGTAATCGCCTTCTTATTCAACTATCGTCTTTCTCAAGAGTGCCTGGCCCATCTGTATTCTGTTTCAATTGCCTCTTACCCTAGGTATCTTCTGTCCCACCTTTTTTACCTTTTATCACAACTGAAAACGAAGGTGGGACAGACAAAACTTGTGTCTCATTTCTATCTCGATTGCTATTGATCCATGCGATTTTCTGCCTCAACTGCCTAGTATCATTTTCATGTTTTAACCATTTGATTTCTGTATCATCCTTTTTCGTTCTCAACGGTTCCCATACTAAATTGCCTTTTATCATAACTGAATGCTGTGCGAACTATTTTCTGTCTTAATTGCCTTATCATTCCACTATCTTCTATCTGGGTAATTCTCTACCAACTCACACGAAATCGGGAAAAGTTGCCCCGACCCCTCTTCGATTTGCGTGAAACTTTGTCCTAAGGGGTAACTTTTGTCCCTGATCACGAATCCGAGGTCCGTTTTTGATATCTCGTGACGGAGGGCGGTACGACCCTTCCATTTTGAACATGCGAAAAAGAGGTGTTTTTCAATAATTTGCAGCCTGAAACGGTGATGAGATAGAAATTTGGTGTCAAAGGGACTTTTATGTAAAATTAGACGCCCGATTTGATGGCGTACTCAATTCCGAAAACGTATTTTCATCGAAAAAACACTAAAAAGTTTTAAAATCCTCCCATTTTCCGTTACTCGACTGTAAAAATTTGGAACATGTCATTTTATGGGAAATTTAATGTACTTTTCGAATCTACATTGTCCCAGAAGGGTCATTTTTCATTTAGAACAAAATTTTCATTTTAAAATTTCGTGTTTTTCTAACTTTGCAGGGTTATTTTTTAGAGTGTAACAATGTTCTACAAAGTTGTAGAGCAGACAATTACAAAAATTTGGATATATAGACATAAGGGGTTTGCTTATAAACATCACAAGTTATCGCGATTTTACGAAAAAAAGTTTTGAAAAAGTTACTTTTTGCGTTTCTCTTTGTTTCGTCGTCCGTGTCTGTCGCGGGTGACCATGAACGGCCATGATCGATGACGACCAACTTTTTCAAAACTTTTTTTCGTAAAATCGCGATAACTCGTGATTTTTATAAGCAAACCCCTTATGTCTATATATCAAATTTTTTTGTAATTGTCTGCTCTACAACTTTGTAGAACATTGTTACACTCTAAAAAATAACCCTGCAAAGTTAGAAAAAACACGAAATTTTAAAATGAAAAATTTTGTTCTAAATGAAAAAATTACCCTTCTGGGACAATGTAGATTCGAAAAGTACATTAAATTTCCCATAAAATGACATGTTCCAAAATTTTTTACAGTCGAGTAACGGAAAATGGGAGGATTTTTAAAACTTTTTAGTGTTTTTCGATGAAAATACGTTTTTCGGAATTCTGAGTACGCCATCAAATCGGGCGTCTAATTTTACATAAAAGTCCCTTTGACACCAAATTTCTATCTCATCACCGTTTTAGGCTGCAAATTATTGAAAACACCTCTTTTTCGCATGTTCAAAAATGGAAGGGTCGTACCGCCCCTCCGTCACGAGATATCAAAAAACGGACCTCGGATTCGTGATCAGGGACAAAAGTTACCCCTTAGGACAAAGTTTCACGCAAATCGAAGAGGGGTCGGGGCAACTGCTGTGTGAGTTGGCGGAGAATTACCCATCTCAATAGTTGGCTGTCCCATTTGTACTCTGTTCCAATTTCAACTTGTCCAAGTTGTATTCTGTCCTGCTTTTTTTTGCCTTCCATCACAACAGAAAAAGAAGGTGGGACAGAATAAAGTTCACATTTCTTTCTCGATTGCTATTTTCCTCACTGTTTCCTGTCTCAACTATTTGCTGCCCCAATGGTTCTCTTTATAAGCTGTCTTCTATCATAACTGTACATAACAACTGTTTTCTGTCGTAATTGGCTTCTTCTTCCACTTACTTTTATTTCAAGAGTGATCTGTATTTTGATTCAACTGTCTGAAACGGAAGTTGAGCAGAACACATTTCTTATTTATAACTCAACTGCCTTCTTTCTCAAGAGTGGCCTATCTCATTTGGATTCTGCTTTGATTGCCTCTTGTCCAACTTATCTTCTGTCCCACTTTTTGTTGCCTTCTGTCACAGCAGAAAAAGAAGGTGGGACAGAACAAAAAAAAAATCATTTTATTCTCTATTGCTATTTGTCTAAACGGCATCCTACCTCAGCTGCTTAGTTCTGTCTCAACTATTCGCTGCTCTAAATGTGCTCTTTCTAGACTGCCTTCTGTCTCAAAATTTGTCTGTCCCATCTGTGACCTGTCCTAACTGTATTCTTTTTCAATTGCAATTCTATTTTGATTTCTGCTTTTTGTTTCAACTGTTTTTGGTTGATCTCCTTGTAAAGTGCTTTTTATCACATCTGTTTGTGCCTTCTTTTTAAACTATTTTTTTGTCTCAAAAGTGGCCTGTCCCATCTGTCTGTTGGCTCAATCGTAACCCGTCCTATCTGTATTTTGTGTCAAGTTTCTTTTGTCCCAGTTGTCTTCAGTCCCATCTTTTTGGATTTCTATCACAATCGTATAGTTGAGTCAGACGGCAGCTGAGGCAAAAAGAAGCTGGGACAGAAAATAACTATGTCTCATTTCTGACTTATCCTATCAGTTGCTTGTACCAAATGTCTTCTATGTCTCAATTAAATTCTGTATACTAACTATCATCTGTTTGAAGTGCCTTCAAGTATAAATATTTTCTGTCTCAATTGTCACGTGTCCCATCTCTCCTTTTGTCTCAATTTTTGAACTGTTTCTTCTGTCTTCCGTCGTCTCAACTGTCGATTTGTTCCAACTGCTTGCTGTCACAAATATGAGCTATAGTGATTGTTTCTGTCTCAACTATCATCTTTCTTCTAAAAATCTCTGTCTCAATTGTTACCTGTCCCACCTATCTTTTATATCAATCGTTAAATTTTTGCTGTCTCAAATGCATTTGCTGTCAACTGTTTTCTGCCCTAACAGCCTAATGATTAAACTGCTATTGGATTCAACTATTTTGCTTTCTTGCTTACCATCTGTCTCGTCTAGCCTGTCCCAGCTATCTTCGATCTTAATTGTTGTTTGTCCCAACCGTTCTCTGTCACAACTATTCACTGTTTAAGGTGCCTTTGCGACTTGCTTCGTTTGATAACTATTTGAACCCTGCTTGTACACTTTTCCGTCTTATCTAGTTTTTGTCTCAAGAGTAACAGACTGTCACTTTTGCTGCCTCAAACGTGTTTCAACTGTTAACTGTCTCAGTTGTTGGCTCAATTATATTTCGAATTATCTGATTACTGCTCTATTTACATACAGCTAATGCCTTTTTCTGTATGATTTACCTTTTGTCTTAAAAGTTATCCTACTGTGATATCCTGCTTAAATTGATTGCTGTCCCAGCTATTTTCTGTCCAAACTCTCTAGATCTGCTTTCTTTCTTATAATCATTTCAAATTCCGAAATTTCTTCTGCCCTTTGTCTTACCAGTCTTCTTTTCAACTGCCTTCTGTCACAAACTTTTTAAAATTAAAATTTTTGACCGCGAGAAGTTCCAAACTGTCCCACCATCCCCAAGTCGCACGACTCGCAGTGAAAGTAAATCCGTTTTGCACAAGTCAATCGTTCTACGATTCTTGCAGTAGAGCTTGTGTCTTCCGCAAAGGAGTGACCCGGGTGAAGGTGACGGTGAGGTGTAATCCTGTCCCCGAGTTCTCCGTCTCCCATTGAGGGGGGAATTCCATTTATGCCATTTTGTATATCTGTGGACGGTGCGGGCACTCCCAATTCAATAAAGAAGCCAAAGGTAGTCGTCGGCGTCGCTTTTCTGTATGAGACCGTAATCCTGTTGAAATTTCATCGTTTTGGAAGAGTTTTCGGTTCGCTTTCAAACGGAGACAGTTTAGAGCAATAAAATTTGGAAAATTGAAAGAATTAAACGAATCTGCTTTCCACCCCACCTTTGGGTGCACTGGGAAACTTTTCAAATGTTTAGTGAGATTAAAAGTTGCAAAGTTTTCCACTCACTTGCCGCGTCATATCGTATCACTTCTTTTTTTCTAAGTCTTTGATGGAGGAGTTTGCAGACAACAACGTGAAGTTGCACGCGTTGCACATGCGAGACAAGACAACTTTTTTCTCCGCAACTTTGGAAAAGTGTGAAAAGTTTTCCCTCGTCGGTGTCTCGGTGGGAAAATAAAATGCAATAATAAATTTCTCGAAACAGTGAAACAAGTTGTAGCCAAGAGGACGGGGAAGGGGGAATTCAGCCAGGAAAAAGGGCTAATCAAACTCTAATTGGAGTCTTTTGCTGGGTTAGGGGAAGACTGGTTTCGAAGTGGTTTTACTTCTTTGGAACTGTTACTTTTTTGGAAATTAGTTTTAATTTGATATTGAATATTTTTAGCAATAGAGAAGATCTAGAACATCTTCTCTTCCAATGTAATTACCCCCCCCCCCCCCCCTACCCCCTCCAAGGAGATAACATCCCAATTCGGTACTCAAGTTTGCTCATTTCCTCGTAAAACGTTTTCCACTCAAACTCGTTCGCCGGTACGTGACTAACAACTTGTACTTCCCGGCGGCGGCGGCGGCAGGAAATGTGAAGGTGTAAATTACACCCAGTCAATGCCGCTATTGAAAACTGCACTTTCACGCTTTTTCACCCCGCCCCTCCTCAGACTCACGTGCCACAACTTCGTGAACAACATCCCCCCCCCCCAAATTCCCCTCACTCAACTTTGAGCTGCTTAGCACGGTTGCAGCAGTTCTCGGTTACAAAAGCATGCGCCACCATTATCCTTGTTACTTATCAGCTTTTTCCACGTGTGTGGCAACACACACGCACACACACATGCGGGAGAGGTGCCACTTTTCCGATAAGGGTGTGAATGAACGCACAAACACACACCGGTGGAAATGTACATGCAATATCGTCGCGGAACACGCGAAAACATTTCGCGCTCACCTTCCAGAGGCGCTGAATCGTGGATCAGGCCGGGTTTTGGATTGGTTGTCACGTCACGCAACTCGCTTGCAGCAGTATAAAACACGCCAATAATAAGCACCCCCCACCCTTCGTTTGGAGCGTTAAATGATGGGACGAAAATTGGGGGGTACATGTGAAGGGGAACTGCATTAAAACTTTCACGGTTTATTGAGATTCAAGGGGAGGTGTGAGATTTAGGAAATGATCAAACTCGTGAAAACTAAGAGAATCTTTTCCCCAAATTGTATGTTTTGTTTTTAGCAGCATGATAACCAGCCGAATTTCTTTTTGATGTTATGAGACCAAATTTTGAGAAGAACAATTTTTTTACTCTAACTTTAGGGTATAAGTAGAACATTTGCATATGCTCTAAAAAAATAATTTGATGACATCAAACAGATTGATTAACGACATCTTAACGGTGCACATAAACCAGAACTTTCGTACCTATATTTTTGTTACAGACATTTTAGTTTCTTCCAAACTTCGGGAACTATCAATAGCATTTTTATTCATCCTCTTAGCTACTTCCATAAAGATTTTGTTTTTTTAAATCCTATTATATCAGGATTGCGTCCGTACGTTTAACAATTTTGGAATAAGAAGACAACAACTTTTTTGGTTCCTGTGTACCCTTAATGGTTACTGGATTAGAAATAGATGCCGCATTATTTTTTCAATACTTTGACCACAACGGATTGATTTTGAGGTAAAGACTCAAGCAATAAGCAATAAGTCCATGAAATTCAATGGAATAACGCTTGAATTATAATTTATTAATGATTTTTTAATGTGATATTTTTAAATTCAGCGTTGTTATGCCTACGGGACAAAACTAAAGAGATATCCTGAAAACAAATTTGAAAGTTTAAAAAAATGAATTGGTTTGAATTAATTTATAAAAAATATATTTGGTTAATTCATATGATCACACGAAAATTATAAGCAAGTTTAAACAAATTTTTTTTTTGGGTCCATAGGCTTAAAAGGGTTAAACGTCAATTGTAGGTGGCTTGATCAAATCATGCATGATTTTATGGTATGTAACCCCTCAAATCGTCTGTTAGTTGCTCATTAAATATTTAAATGAAACTGAACTATTTTTTTTTTCAAATGATTTTGGATTTTGAACAAAACATTCCACATTTTGTTTGGATTGCCATTTTAAAACAGCTTTATTAAAAAAAATCATTTTCATCTGGAAATTTGTATCCATTTTAGATAGTCTTTCTTTGCTCCTTTTGATCAATTTTACGTGATTTGATTTATTTTGAATTCATTAGTAGTAATTGTAAATTTATAGTTCAGTGTTGTCAGAGAATTTCACCAGCAAAATTTCAAACTTATCACAGACGAATAGCAAAAACAAATCTTTAGAAATAAAAAAGATTTTTAAGAAATGAAGGATTGTTTTTTTTCCTGTAATTTGGTTCTAAAATTTAGCTTAAATTTGTGATATTATTCTTTACAACGATAAAGTTTAGTTTTCTGAGTACATTGTTCCTTTGTACATCCGCAAAGGATTTAAAATGGATTTTTAAATGAATTTTAAACAATTACTTCGTTGCCCTTCGGTCCTTAAAAGAAAAAGGATTTGCAATTTAATTAAAAAAATTTAATCTTTGCAAAATTGGGTACGTAAACTCCACGATTTTTGAAATAGATAATCATAGCTTCCTTGGCTGCTGTGTATCCTTAAATATTGTCTGTATTTTTACATCTTTACAGAAATTTCTATAATGTTCTTATTTTGAGATACATCCACCTTTTTACGATTTTTTGGTTTTTCAATAGTGTCCATGCTGGCTCAAGGCTAATCATATTTTTTTCAAAAAGATAACCGAACTTCCTAAAATGCGTCTAAGAACTTCAAAGATTGGACCTCTAGTTTCTGAAATAGAGCCACACAAATAAAAAGGATCATGAAAAATATGTTGTTTTCGTTATCACCCAAAACGCAATCAATTGTCAAATGCCGATATCCTAGTGAATATTGATCCGATCAGCAATGTCAAAAATTTTGCACGTAAATCTGAAATCGACTTTTTTACACCGTTTTTACCACAAATTTGCAGCAATGCCAAATATTTGTTTGTTCTTGCTTAGTCATAGCTCAAATCCACCCTTAGGCGGTTGGTGCCTTCCTCTCATGTATAAAACAATTTCTTCTTAAATAAAAAAAAAAAGATTTCAATAAATTACAGCTTTCTTTGTCAAGAAAATACAGACAACACCTTTGACGAAAATTGCATCTCTCTACACCAGGGGTGCCTAACCTTTTAGCCCTGCGGGTCAGATCTGATATTTCTGAAGCAGTGGCGGGCCGGAACTGATAATTGATAAAAGTTGAAAAAGTAAACACATTTTTTCAATTTGCTTATTATTGGGTTCTTCTAAAGTAAATACATTAAAGAACTAGTGTTGTTATATTCATATATCTTGATTTTAAGAATGAAAAACAAAGATAACATTCAAAAATGTGTTTATTTGACTTATTTCAATTTTTGTTGGTTTGAAATGGTATAGATAATGTTTTTGACGATTGCAATTAAATACCTTGATATATTTTTTTATAAAACAAACATTAATATTTCAATGATCGTTGCAATTTTTTGAAGTTTCTGGGGACCATCCTCAAACCACGTGGACACTTTTTTGGAATTCTCAACCCCCCCCCCCCCCATCGTGAACAATTTCCATACAAATAAAAACTTTTTTGTATGGAGCGTGGACAATCGCCAAACCCCCCCCCCCTAAGTTGTCCACGTGGTTTATGGATGGTCCCCTGATATTTTTTTTTAATTTTTTTAAAATATTTGCAGGAATCTATTTACAGTATGATCAATTTGATTTTTTAATATTTTTTAAAAACTTTATCACTGAAAAGTTGTTCTGGAAATATACATTAGTTTTGCTCATTTATTTAAAAAAAAAGAAAATAGAAAAAAAAATCAATTTAAAGTAAACAAAGTTTAAACTGAAAGAAATATCATTTAGTTTCTTTTTGTAAATTTTAAGACAACAATCCAAGTTTTTTCATAAATTTCACAATTTTACAAAATTGATAATTTTGTTTTCCTGCACAATTTTTCAGTTAATAAATATCAATATTAAAACTATAAAAATTAAATTTAAACATGAAAAATGTTCTTATCATGTGTTAAAATTTGATCTCAAGCTTTTTTTTCAAAAATCAAAGTAAAGAAAAGTTTTCGTTGCTCAATCACGCTTTTTCACTCAAGTTTCTCAAAATGACCACCATACAACGTAATAATAATATTTTTGAAAAAAAGTTATTCTGTTGAGGATTTTAGTTGTTTTTAAATGGTTTTATCCCTTATCCCCGAATCCCACTTTCCCGAATCCCATATCCCCGAAAATCATTTCCCCGAAAATTCCACATCCCCGAAAATCATTTCCCCGAAAGTGCCACTTCCCCGAAAATCATTTTCCCGAAAATTCCACATCCCCGAAAATCATTTTCCCGAAAATTCCACATCCCCGAAAATCATTTTCCCGAAAATTCCATATCCCCGAATTTCATTTACCTGAATGGCCATTTTACCGAACTGCCGTTTTCCCGAATTTACATATAATGGTTACTTCACCAAAAAATCCATTTTTCCGAATGATGACCTAGATATAAACTAAATTGTTATTTAGGGATTTTTTTTATAAAAGTATGACGTTAATATTAAATTCTCCTACGTGTTTTGTAAGATTAAAAAAAAAAAACAAATAACCGTAGAAGGCCATTAATAAACCACGCGGACACTTCAAGAGTGCGGGGTATTGAGATAATCCACGTTCCATAAAAAAATATTTTTTTGTGGCAGCGGCCATTTTCAGCAAAGGACAATTTTCCAAAACGGTATCTACGTGGTAAGGATAGAACAGCAACGATAGCTTCATGCGACGACTCGATGCGCAGGATTCAGTTTGTTCTAGATTTTGTTTAACTGAACTAATTTGTCTTTATCAATTTTGGCTGGATGAAGGCTTTGAACAATTATTTTTTTATTTTTTTACGTCCAATTCGAGTTTTGCGACCAACACTTTTAATCAAATCTAAATAGTTGATTATTGAATTACAAAAAGCATTTTTTAAATATTTCATCACCGCCATTTTAGATTTAAAATTACTAAATCACTTTAAAGTAATTTAGGGGCTATACTTAAGCTCGACAGCTGATTTGGGTTGCCAAGGTCCCGAGTAACAATTACAAATTTTTGCGGTAGTCGGGCCTGAACGTGTGTCAAACACGTTCTGACCTGAAATCCCTTTGGCCAGTTGTCGCACTTACATCAATTTGAATATTCAAAATTCAAGTGAAGCTCGGAATTTTTTGAACGTTCAATAGAGTAATCTACGTTCGTTTGTATTGCGTGTACGTACACAAAAATTAAGTGAGGTTAAATTTTGTCAGCCAGAAAATCAAATGGTGCACTAGTGTGCGTACGCGAAACGTCATAAAGCTCTATTGTGGACAATCAAAAATCAAAAAATCAAACCATCTACATTAACGACCCCCGGGTCTTTTGTGGTCTCTATTGCAAGTTTCTGCTCGAACCTAGGAGTCCGAAGGCTTGAATGGGGAGAGCACCCAAACCTCTTTCTACTCCAAGGAACCTTCCACCCCAGTGTTTGAACCAGGGGGTAGCGAAGAAGCCGCCATCTTGGAAGTTCAGAAAACAAACACTCAGAATCAGTATTATTCATATTATTTTGGTAACACGAAGTGTGTTATCCTGGTTAAACTCAAAAGTCCCATGCAAATGTGTAAAACCAAACTGAAAAATGTGTAATGCCGATTCACAGTGTACGGGCGCACTGTTTGATCGACCAAAAGAAAAAAAGCAAAAAAAGGTAAACAGAAAAATCACTTTTTTCGATATGAATTTTTAGCCAATATTGGGATGGAATCTCCAAGGATATGATAGAATTTGCCATCAGCAACACAATTCACGTGTTTTTTCAGGTATTTATCGTTTGAATTGCGGGAAAATTGAAAATCAAAAACCCAAACAATGGTTTGTTATGGGCTACCATTTGACAGCTAGTGCTTTTGTTGTGGGCTCTCATTTGACAACCGTGCTAATGTCGACTGTTGTCAGTTTGCTTTGGTCGGAATAGGGTTGCCATCCCCCCGGTTTGAACTGACGACCTTTGGATTGCGAGTCCAACCGCCGCCAGCGATTCCACCGGAGTAGGCTTGGTTTGGTGTGTTGTTTGTACTTATGGCATGAAGACGACTCCTACACCTGGAATGACTTAACGGCCTAACAACCAAGGCCGGGACCGACATTTTACTTCCTCATCCGATGGAAGGTTGCAGCAGATGGGAATCGAACCCAGAATCATCCGCTTACAAAGCGGACAGCGTAACCATTCGGCCACGCACTGCCACACATGATTGTGGACATGATACTTTATTGATCGCTACTTCCCCCGAACCCGGTCAGGCGGGTATGGTCGTTGTCCAGAACCGCGCGCGGTTCTGGGCAACGGCCATACCCGCCTGACCGGGTTCGGGGAAGTGGCGTTCGGGGAAATGGCCGTTCGGGATTATGGTCATTCGGGAAAATGATTTTCAGGGATGTGGAAAATTAGGGGAAGTGGCCATTCGGGAAAATGGTTTTTAGGGGAAGTCGCCATTCGGGGATGTAGCCGTTCGGGGAAATGATTTTCGGGTAAATGACATTTCGGGAAAGTGTATTTTCGGAGATGTGGCATTCGGGGAAATGTCTCTTCGGGAATGTGGGTTTCGGGGAAATGTCATAGATTCTTTTAAATAGTATCAGAATTTAAATGAACATATTTTATTTTCAAATTGAAATATCACGTGATTGTGCAGTAGGGCTTCATCCAGAAAGTAAGCCACGCTAAAATCAGTCAAAATTTACTTTTTTTTGCAACTTTGAATAAATGTTAACATAGTTTTTTAGGCACATCTTAGATATTTACAAAAATCATCCTAAAAAAAATCATCATATCATATACCAGATTTTTCACCAATCAAAAGTTTGACACCTTTTAACTATTTCTCGAACATTTAAATAAATTTGAATTCAATATTCAAGTATATTGATGCTTTATAGTAGAAAAAATATTGCTTTCCCTGTACCTTAATTGGAATGCATATGAATTTATTTTCTAAGTCAAACCTTTTATGTAGGATCAGTCCGTAAAATTATATGGAGACGAACAAAAATTATGCATAATGGATTCTTTCAACAAAGGAAATGCATGGATGCTTTAATAAAAAAATACACAGGATATCTGTTCTTCTAGCGGGAACATTTGATATTTACAATCTTTAACAAAATATTTTGTAAAAATCAAAAAAGATACAATAGATTTGAAATAAGAAAATATGCTACCATGAAAAAAAGATACAACAGAATCTTGAATGCAATTAAGAAAATATGTTTTTCAGCTCACGTAACCCCTCAACCACCCTGGTACTGATATCCTGCCAAACCACATGCCACCAATTCCCGAGATGATCCACGGAGGACCCCTTTATGCCGAATAACCACACACACCACCGCGGTACAACGCTGTAGTACAACTTTGATGGAAATAATTGATACGTGATACACACACACACACACACACTTCCCATCAACAATTTACACCTCCCCTTCCAGCTAATGGAATGAAAATGAATTGCTTCCCCTCGCTAAGAGGGGGAGGGGAAACGGGGGAAAAGATCCTTATTTTTACGAGCGAAAAATCGAGTCAGTGGATAATGATGATGGTGCTGATTTTTGACTGTCGTAAATAGCTTTGGCACGTCGTTATCATTATCATGCAGGGGGAGCAGGGTGGCATTTTTATTTATTTTTGTTTTTTTTTCCTGCTCGAGTCATGCCGCGTGGGGGACAGGTTCCGTGGGGCAAACAGATTGTCCAGGAGTTGATTAACTGAGGGGTGTGAATTGCTGTCAGCTTGGTGAGGGGTTGAAGGGTGCCGTGAGTGAGGATTTCCTGTAATGACTGTTGTATTTTTTTTAAATGAGGGGAAACGATTACGTGACATAATTAACCTGCATTTTTTTTGTGGGAAGGATAATCAAAAGAAACAAATTGGATGAGGTTTTTTTTGGTGTGTGGGTTGTATTAATGTGTGAAATAAGTTGAAATTTTAATCTGATTTAAACCTGAAAATCTTCGTAATCTCAGGAAAAGAGACGTTCTTGGAAAGAGACCTCCAATGTCACAACACGACCCTCTTCAGGGTAGTTCAAACGTGAAACCGCAAACAAGATAATTATGGGTCATTTACCTGTTTCCACGTCGGTGCAACTATCAGCAGCACCGTAGAAACTCAGCAAAAGAAGAGCTCAGAGCAGTAGTCTACGCCACGGCAAAGCCTACTATTGTTGACCTCGCCGCAGTTATGGCCGGGTCTTTCTAAAGTTGCAATTTATGATAATTCTGGTTGAGTCCCTCTTCTTTCCCTGGGCAGTTTGTAGTTTTACGGTGCTGAGCAGCTGATGTTGGGGCTTAGAACAACGTACGTATGCAAAACGTTGACATCGAGTCATGCTCGGGAGGCGGCTCGAAGGTGTACAATTACCACTGATGGGTAGGTTTTGAGTGAATTTCATGGCAATTTTCTGGTGCATTGAGGGTTGAAAGCTTTTAAATTGCAGTTATCGGCGAAGAGTTCAAGACTGTAGCAATTCTTAACTGAAATATGTGAGTGTTTTGTGGAACTTTGTTTGGTTTGATTTGGATTGATCAAATTTTTCCTTGAATAATTATATTTTGATAATTTTAAATGAGTTATTACAAAATTGATCAATGTTGAAAAATTTGAAATCTGGAAACACTGTCAAGTGGTCAATCTTGGACACAACATATTAAACTTTTCTAAATACAAGTTTTTATTGTTGTTATCTATATTTTGTTCGATCATCGATTCGAGACGACTGTTTGAATCTGTATGATTTCTAACCCACTTTTCTCCCACCAACACAGTGCTGCCAGATATCATATTTTCACGGGCAATAAAATTGAATTTATTTTTTATTGCCACTCATAAACAGAAGAATGATCTGCTCTCTCTCTCTCCCGCTCTCACTCAAATCCTGACCCGTTAGAAACACCACGCCACGGTCCAAACCCCAACTCGCGTTGTTCAAGGGGTTCCGCAATTTACGAGCTGATTTGCCGGCAGAGATTATCGCCGGGGGGTTGTCCTTTTTATTTTGGTTGTTTGTTTGATTCGCACGAAGAAAGGCCTGATTTACGCGCGATGGAAATGACAACGTGATGATTTTATTTGTTTGAAGAAATGGGGTGCGTGGGTGTTGAGGTGACGGTCAACGACGTTCTGTGACAATGGAAATTATGACTTTGGATCGGACGGGGGTGATAAACGGGCTCAAATGAGGGTGCGGTTGGTGATGAATGAGTTTATTTTAGAAGTTTGTGGTTTTGATTCTTCAAAAAAGATGACATGAAATTTCAAGAGACTTTAGCTCCTTGAATCATTTCAATCAATCGATTTCCACCAATCTCAATTTTCCATCCAATTAGGTCTCGAAAAAAATAAAGAAAAGAACTTCCCTCCTCACTCAACAGACAGTTCCTACCAACGGGTCCTTTATACTCTTTTCACAGACAGGAAGCTGATTGTGGACCTTCCAAAAAAGAAATGAAACATCTCATTCGCCACTCTGTTTCCCCTTCCCCTACAAGTATGCAACACACACAGCACACAGCCAAGTGAAATAACCGAGAAAACTGCTGCCGAAAGCGATTCTCCCCTCTCCGGTTTCAAATTGGCCAAGTAACATTCCCCCCGAAAGATGATAAAAAAGCCTTTTATCTCACGGCCAGGAAATAAATCAATTGGTTTGAAGAACGCGGCGGGACCCGGGATGATTTCGACTTGTGCGAACCAAACTTGACTAAAACTCATGTCAGCGATTTTGTTGTCTCCGTGGCGAGCTTAGACTTCACGCTAATTTCTTCCAGCGAAGCAACAAAAAGCGCTTTCTTCCGGTTTTGAGTGTCTTGCCGGCGTTTTTCGCAGTCGCAGCGTATTGGCGCTGGAAAGTGGGAGGGAAATTCCACACCAATTAGCGAGTGCTATGCGACTTTTAGAACAAATTCAATTTTTGTGCAATGCATCAAATTGAACTGCATCGGATGAAAATTTCTTCTAGTTTTTTATTGTTTTTGATTTGTTTGAAATTCTTGGCAGTGTTTTCAGAATGCCAGAATATTTTTTAAATGTCTACATACTTTTTGCAATTCTGTTGAGTAATTCTCCCAAAAAATATCAATTTCCTGCAATTTATTTTGAAAATTTGGATGAAACTTTGTGTGCCCCTACAAGTCTCCATACAATTTTGGCAGCTATCCATACAAGAAAGACTATTAGAATATTCAAAAACCTTTGGATCTACTACTTTGTAGAGCACTGTTACCTGTTACACTCTAAAAAATAACCCTGCAAAGTTGGAAAAAACACGAAATTTTAACATGAAAAACTTTGCTCTAAATGAAAAATGGCCCTTCTGGGTTAATGTAGATTCAAAAAGTACATTAAATTTCCCTTAAAATGACATGTTCCTAAAAATTTTACAGTTTTGTAACGGAGTTTTAAAAACTTTTTTAGTTTTTTTTTTCGATGAAAAATACGTTTTTTATGCCACGAAATCGGGCGTCCATTTTTACATAAAAGTCCCTTTGACACCAAATTTCTATTTTATCACCGTTTCAGGCTGCAAAATTTTGGAGAACACCTTTTTTTCGCATGTTCAAAAATGAAAGGGGTCGTACCGCCCCTCCGCCACGAGATATCAAAAAACGGACCTCGGATTCGTGATCTGGGACAAAAGTTACCCCTTAGGACAAAGATTCACGCAAATCGAAGAGGAGTCGGGGCAACTACTGTGTGAGTTGGCGGAGAATGACCTCTTTATCTTGAGAGTGGATTTTCTGATCAACTCAGCGCCTTCGGCAAAATTGTAGATATTGCTTAGAACTTCTCGAAAAAAATGTTAAGCCCGCATTTTTTTTTAATTTTATATCGATTTTTTACTTAAAAAATAAATTGGTCAAAATAACCATTTTTTGAAATCTCATTTATGAATATGTTTTAGAAGACATCTTACATCTTTTTAGATTTGGCCCAAATTGTTGTCAATTTTTCGAAAAAAAAAAATCCGAATAAGGTTAAAAAAATCTTTAAAACAGTCAAAACCTGCTTCTGCAAGATGTTAATTTATTTTTAAGTGTTGCCATCTTATTTTTTACTAATTGGATTGGTTTTCATTTCATATTTATTCTATAGTGGAGCTGCCAGATTATGTCAAAATATTTTTTCTATAACAAAAAATAACTTCTCAAACATTTTACCAATTATTAAAATTAAGAACGCTATGATAATGAATGCAATAGCAAGAAATTAAATTTACGAGGTTTTTAACGATTAAATTATCACAAGGTTGTTAACAATTAATTCTACCGTTATCTTCGAGACGATAACGATAAGGCAGGTACAAAGTTGGCCCAAAAAATCAGGGGGCAAAATAAATATTTTTTTCAAAAAACATTAAAATTTCAATGGAAACTTAAGGGCAATCAGATGAAATAAGGGGGGGGGGGTTGCAACGGCCTGATTGCATTTTGAAAAAGATAAATTTTTTGGTTATCCGGGGTGAAATTCTATTCTATTATGTTAATTCCTAGATTTTAGAATTTTTAAAAATGAGAAAAATAATAAAAATAAAACTGTCATAATTTTTTTGTTGTCTTCATTTTCTTTGGATTAGGCTGGTACAAATTTTATTTTATGTTTTTGTCACCTCTTCCTCCACTCAATTATTTTTTCAAAATACTAGAAAAATTCCAATACTAATTTAAATGCTATCAACTGAAATTGATTTAAAATGCATTCTCTTTCGTTTAAAATCATTTTTAGCATGTTTGGGTTGATTTAAACAACTTGTGAACATATTTTTTTTTTAGGTTTTTAGGTCTAATTGTTAGGTTTTCGTCAAATCTTTCTTCTTTTTAAAACTAATGATTTCAAAACAACTTAACTAGAGTAAATGCATTTTAAAACAATTTATGCACTATGACTATGACTTTTTATTTTAATTTTATATTTTTTTTTTTGCCTCGACCCCGGCCAGAGCCGAGGGACAAAAACTATGAAAAATATTTGCATCAGCCTAACCTACCGTTATTGTTATTTCGAAAATTCTATCAGTGATAATCTTATCAAAGATTACGAACGATAAGTTATTTTTGATATATTTCTTTAATTTACTTAATCCAACCTAACCATATTTAGTTTTTAAAGCTTTCACTCATTTTTTTTGGGAATAAGATATCTTTCCAAGTATGAATACTCAAAAAAAAAAACAGCAAAAACCGTATTATTCATAATTTGCAAAACGGGTATCAAATTTGTGAATTTCCCGGGAATTCCCGAATTTCAAGCAGAAGTTTTTTTTTATTTTTTTGGAACCATTTTTTTAAATGGTCTAAAAAAATCAATTAAAGAAACTCAATTTAATAATAAACAGATTTCTGATAATATTAATTTCCGAAGCAACTGGAAATAAGTGAAAATAAACTATCACAATTCAGGTAAACTTTATTAAGAATAATTGAATATAGAATAAAGAATATTTATACTAAGAAATTTCAATTTAAAGTAAAAAAAATATGGAGCACAAGTTCAACAATGGGTGTTCGAAGGTTCAACACGAAAAACGTTTCTTAATCCACCATTAGGTGGGCGGTGCCTTCCTCACATTTACAAAGTAATAATGAAAATGAAAAAAATATAAACCTGATACAGACTTTTCCAGAAAACATGCAGACTCTCATTTGAAGCATTGTGGCAACCGAGCGTTTCGCATCTGGCGCGACTCTCGCACGTAAACAAAAAGACCCGGCCTCTTGAGGTTAGGCAAAAAATCACCCTTTTTGTATCTACAAAAATCTTTTTCTTGGCATAACTTTTTAAATACTTAACTAAACAGAATGAAATTTAATAGGGTCTCAGGGCGGATCCGGCAAAAATCGGTTCAGCCAGTTCTGAGATAATCGTGTGGAGAAAAAATCACGTCTACACATATCCCCACAGACATTTGTTCAGAATTTGATTCTGAGTCGATGGGTATACGTGAAGGTATATCTAGGAGTCGTATTTAAGAAGTTCATTTTTCGAGTGATTTTATAGCCTTGCCTCAGTGAGGTAAGGAAGGCAAAAATGGAAGAGTGATATTTGGATGATGGCAATTCATCGTATAATTTTAATCATGTTTACGTTCTATGAAAAATCGTTCAACAGGAGTAAATCATAAAGCTGAAAACTATGTGGAAAAAACCATTAAAATCAATGAAAAACATTCATGCAAAAATATAGTCTTAATGAAAGCATTGATAATTTTACATGATATTGATGGATTAAATCAATTTCTTAAAGATTTTCATATAAGTTAACGCCGTTAATCTTATCGCCGATGCAATAATTGAAATAACGACAACGACAAAGATAGGCTATCGTTAGACGCTTATAATATCGACAACAACTAATCGATTAACAACCTTAAAAATATAATGTTTACGTTTTTATCTGAAACATTTTATATGCATAATGTTGGGTTTATAAATTACTTAATAACTTAACTTAATAAATTATTTCAGTTAAGTTACAGCCTTTCCGAAGTCCACAAGGCAAAATTATAAGTAATTTTTTTTTGTTATTATTTTGAAAACATTCAATTATTGGCAGCATGTGTTTTTTTTTTGCTATTTTGTATGGAATCGATCGAATTTTTCCCCAACTTAAAAAAAAACTCTTTTGTTTCATCGATCGAATCCAACTCTATCTGGTAAACGAGACAATTTATTTTCGCAAGGTTTTTTCTCCGCTCTCAGTTTAAAAATAATTTCGTACGTAATCGTTTTTAAATTGACTGAACTCGACCTCCAACAACACCACCAAAAATAAAGCTCTCGGAAACAAATCGAGTCCGAACCAATTGCTGACATTGTTTCCGGTTTCACATTTGTGCAACTTCCCCCTAAAACTTCACCTTCGGCTTGTTCTTCGTCTTGATGGCAGCAGCTGCACAGCTGCCGGAAGATCCGTTGGCAAGTGTCCTTTCAATTCTGTGCTTCCCGGGGGGTGGTGGCGGAATTCCAAGAGTGTCGTATACATTTTTCATTCGTCGCCCTTTATCGTCCCGTTTCATTAGGCATGACAGTGTCCCTTTTCCTCAACTGCTGACTGTTTTGTGCGGCGTTTCCGGTGCTGTGTGTCTTCACACACACACACCCTCAGTTATCCAGCGGAAAAGTGGATCAACTTGGATGGTTGGTTGGTTGAAGGGGGAGGTGACACCTCTCTGCGGAGTACGACGACGAGGTTATTTAAAGCATAACGAATGAAGCACTTTTCCAACAGGATAACTGGAAAGAATTTTCCACATTTCCTCTAGTTATTTTTTTGCTGGAAAGTCATCAGCAGCAAACGAAAGAGAAGCGAGTGTTCTAATTTAAACGATACGAGATGTTTTATTTAGCGGGTGAAAAATGCAGAGTTTGTTCTGAATTGTTTGTCTCTTTTTCTTTTGAGACAAGTGACACTTTTAACTGGACAATGGACGGAGAGATTGAGCTGTTTATTAAAGTTTTTAGAAAGGTGACCGTGGGGGTTGCATTGCAGCCAAATGAAACATTTACATTTTACATAGTTTTAAGTATTTATTGATCTAAGGGTCACATCAACCTGTAATTTTCCTAAAATCCTGTAGTCTTTTTCCAATCTGTGTTCCCAAAACTGTAAATTTGTCAAGTGCCCAGAAAGATTAAAAATTCAAAAAATGGAACGGAATGGAAAAGTCTATCTTTGCCTTTTTTACATCCTGGATATTAAAATCATTTCCAATTTGCATCCATCTAAACTGAGCCAGTAAATTTACTTCAACTCAGGTGACAGTCATGCTCCGCTCACCATCAATTTCCCCATCCTCTCGCTACGTGAGTCCCACCGAAAAGCCCGTCTAACCTTGATTGCGATAGCTTATCCACCTCACAGTACTTTACCCTCTCAAACAAGCAGCGCACCGTGGCGGAGGGTGAGCTGAGTCAGACTTGCTGGCATCAACTCCCACTCCCGGGGGGCCATCAGCCAGTATTTATGCTCAGGTTGTGCCCCCGAGCCAGCCCAGGAAGCGTCGCTGATTCACGTGGAATTGAAAACGACAAAATTTTAATTAAAATCCAAATGGGTTGGCCCTCGCGCACGATTTCCACGTGTGAGTTGGTGAAGTTTGTTCCCGAGTTAGGCAGCGGGAAATTGTGACAAATGATTTTCGCATTTTTTTTTCCCCCGTCCAGCACAACCAGCCTGGAAAATTTGTTAACTATCGAGTTTTCCAATCCGCCGGCAATTGGCTCATTTTGGGACGTGTGTGTGTGTGCTCTGCTCATTCAACCAACTGACAAGAGTTCTAAATCGAAAATGGAACCCGGCAAACACTCCTCCTCCTGGGAGGGAAAGAAAATTCAAATTGACTTCCTGGCAAAACTTTAATTTCCTGCATTTTGACGATTTGGCAGTTTTTCCGGCGTGACGCCGATCTCTAAACTTCATCTCGAGGCAGGAACCTGAACCCGGAAAGGTGGGTGGAAGCTGGTGCCACCTCTTAATGGCATCAACTTCCGGAGCAATAACTCACTCAAGAGTCAATTTTGCAAGAGTAACACGAGGCTGACGGGCGATGACGACGATGAAGGCAGCAGCATCTCAGATCGAAGTGGCTGCAATCAATGTCATTCTTTTTGGCAGAGGTTGAGGGCTTTTAAGGGAAATGGAAATTTGTTTGGAGGTAGCTGGAAGTGACACTTGATCGCAATCAATTAGAGGTTTTTGAAAATTGTGGTCGGAAATAGAACTGTAATAATATTTTTAAAATATTCTTTTTACAAAAACTATGATATTTTTGTTTTGATAATTTAATTTTGAGACAAATTTGCAAGTATCACTTTTTTTCAAATTTTTATGACATAAATCATCTTACTAAACTATTTGGACCTCGATCTTGGTTCGGATCGAGAGGGAAGAAAAATTAAAAAAAAAGCTGAATTGTCATTATTGTGTAACTAGAAAAAACATTATAAGAGCTGTGTTACTGTAAAAAAAAAAATGATTATATCTAGACTTTTTTAATTTGGTCCTTTAAGCAAATCTAAACTTAGAGTGTATCTCCCTCATTGATTATGTCAATAACCATTTTAGTAAACGTTTAACGATGCACAACAAAATTGAGGTTAAGAAATTTGAAAAAAATTCGCCCGAAAAATCTAGAAATCATTTTCTGATGTAAAATCAAGTATGAAATCAAAAAGTATGAGTAAGTTTCTTTCCTATCAAATTAATCTATTTTGAGTTGGAATAACATTCATGTAACACATTTCTTATCACAAGGTTTTTTGGCCAAATTTTCCCTAGTTTTTGTTTAATTGCATTTGACGAACCTTCTGTTACCAAGCGGTGATTGAAAAGGAAATAGTTGCAAGGAACACCAAATCTCTATGCACAAATTATTCAAACAAGTTATAACATTGTTATTTCGATACATAAAACGAATTGAATTAAAAAATTTCTTTGTTTTTCACATTGTATTAAAAATAAATATTTAAATAACAAAACGTCTGTCATGGCATACAAAAAAATCAAAATAAAAATCAAAATAAAAATCAAAATCAAAATCAAAATCAAAATCAAAATCAAAATCAAAATCAAAATCAAAATCAAAATCAAAATCAAAATCAAAATCAAAATCAAAATCAAAATCAAAATCACAATCAAAATCAAAATCAAAATCAAAATCAAAATCAAAATCAAAATCAAAATCAAAATCAAAATCAAAATCAAAATCAAAATCAAAATCAAAATCAAAATCAAAATCAAAATCAAAATCAAAATCAAAATCAAAATCAAAATCAAAATCAAAATCAAAATCAAAATCAAAATCAAAATCAAAATCAAAATCAAAATCAAAATCAAAATCAAAATCAAAATCAAAATCGAACTCGAAATCAAACTCAATTTATTATTCTGTGTCTTATTTTTTGAGAATATTAGTAATACTAAAAATTTTGCTATTTGCGTTCAATCAATTCTTCAAAATATTTGAAAACAAGTTTTATGAGCTTATTTGGAGAGAGTTATATTTCTGGACCGGCCGCAAAAAAATCATTCGAACAAGGAATAATTTCAAAAATATACAACAACGTTGCTATGAATTTGCAGTTTGATGAAAGAGCGAGTTTTTCTAGTTGAATCGCATTTTGTATTTTTGAGATTTTTATTATTATACGAAAATTCATATTATTTGTGTATGTGGTTTTTAATGTGTATTTTTTACAGTTATTTTGTCCTGCAGTAACATTTTTGCCTCTCGACCCAACATTAATCACTCTTCTCAATTTCTGTTCACAAGCAGTCTATTCCAGCAAAATTTTCCAATCACAATCACACACACGCTCTACGTGTGCTGCTCGGGAGTGCGTTCATTAGAAAGCAATAAATTTCTCACTTTTCGGACGGATTTCAACAGGAACTGTTCACCGCGTTGGCCATGTTGGCACAGTCGTGTACGCCCACCTGGCTGGGGCATGCTTTATGGTCTGACCGGGTTCCTCCTCTCCACACCACACAGGTGCACTTGTTCATAAAATTATAAATTAATAGAAATTATCGACTAAATTGCACTTTTGAAAGCATGTAGAGAGGAAGCTCGTCTGGCTTTAAGGTCTGAGGCACAGTCTGGAACGAGTGCCTAGATGAAGTGGACCTCCTGTAATTGAATTAGTGATTTAGTTACTCTGGCTGGCTGGCCGGCACACACATTTGGGGGGAAACGGTTCCGCTTGAGCAACGTGGGCGTGGACCCGGCTCAAGACTAATGTGTTGACATGGCTTTAACGACCGGTATCGATTTCCGGTATTTTATCGATACAGGCGGAAACGGAAGGAACTTCGTGGAATGGTCGTAGAGGTTCATAAATTTGACGGGGTGTTAATTATAAAGATTCTTTGGAGGCAAGATAAAGTTGATAATCCATGTCAAGTTTCAAATAGTTAGAGATAATTTAAGAGTCAGCACTCAAAACATGCCCTCGAACACAACTCGCCCCCAATTGCTCGTTGCAGTACATTTTACTCGACTACTGTCTGGTAGTTAACTTTATTGACTGTAAATTAGTACAACATTGTCAGCATCGGATAAGGACACCCCACCCACAGGCAGCCGTGAAGGTCCTTCCTGGAAGTGTGTGTGTTTGCGGTCAACCTCCGATAGGTGTCACTTTTGCGTGTCGTTGCCAGAAGGAGGTTAACTCGCCTGGAGAAGGGCTTGACGATCTCTGCTCTGCTGGTTGCGTTGCGATAACGATGTTCGGTATCAATTTCAAGACGGCAGACGTGCTACTTGGCCAGTCTCGTCGTCGTAGGTCATTAGAAGGGCCATGTGTGTCGACGACGTTGTTCGGGCCGAGAATCAGCACAGGAAGGGGTATAACATTAACCTCATTTGTACTGGAGTGGTGATCCTTCTTGGGTTGGAGTATCGATACTGGAAGCACGCATGGGGTTGGTTCTGGGAGGAAGTTTATCGCCGGACAGGTGACTTGGCAGTAGAAGAGAGTATTAATTTGTTGTGCAGTTGTAGGCATGGTAGTAAATTGAAGAACAAATTAGTTTGAAATAGTGACGTTCAAAGCTTGTCAGGGCAGAGGAGAGGAATTGTTCGACTGCAAACTATTGATGGTGTTACGGTGATTCTGGGAGATGATTCAGTTTATCCAGAAATAATAGTCTGTAAATGCAATCAATAACTAGCAATTGTCTGTTAAAATACTTCCATTCATGCCAGTTTCAGACTTTTTGTCAGTTGACAAGACTGAATAAAATAATAATTTTTCCAAATTTTCAAATGCAAATTCTGGAACCAAATTTCCACAAATTGATTAAACAAACCCAATTACGCTGCTTAAAATGAAATGATTAATTAAAGCTCAACTCGTTTCGGCTCAAAATTTGTGTCCAAATTGAAAACCGAGCGAAAAAAAGTCACCCAAAAATAATGAAACTAATTTAAACACCATTAATTTCATTGAGCAGTGGTCCTCATTGGCACTTCAAGCACGCCGCAAACGAAAGCTTTTGCCGGAAAAGCCACCCCGCGTTTGACATGAGTGATGGTGTTGTTATTAATTTATTCAAATTAGACAGGTAACCACGGCGAACGCGAGCGCGAGTTGTAATTTATTCGCCAAAAAGTGCGCAATTTTCCGCCGAAGCTGAGTGAAAGTAAATATTAAATGAAAATAAATAGGTAATTAAATCTCTGTGGTGGGATTTGGGCCGCGAGTGCGTGCCTTTTCCCCAGCACTCACTGTGAGAGAGAAGAAGTGAAATGAATAAATTAATAACTCTCATTTTCCATCGAGGACCTTTTTTCCCAGTCGCGTTCGCGATTGGAGAGGAGGGAAAGTCGGAAAGGGGTAGCGAATAAATAAACCAATTAAAGCGTGAAAAGTGTGATAATTTGCTCGAGTGGAAATTGATCGTCGCCGCCGGAAGGCGACTCTGAATGGATTGGATTTACAAACTTTGAATTTTTTTACTGTTGTCAGTTTGGCCATTGATCAGGGTGTAGAGGGTTCTGTTACAATAATGTGTTTTACGCACCCGTGTTCAGTGAAAAGGCCATAAATAAGCTTAAATCGATCGCGATTATCTTGTGAATTGATTATTTATTGGTTGATGGAAGCTGGAATGACAAAGCGTGGGTTAGAATTTGATTTTTGATTTGTTTTTAATTAGTAGAAATAATAATTTTAGAAATCAAAATTAAATAAAAATAAATAGATAAAATCATTCAACAAATGTTTACCAATTAAAGCCACTAATCAGTCGTTCGTAATCAAGGTTGACGACCACCTTAATCCATCCACCAATCCCTCACTAGTTGTCACCTTTGACCAACATTTGACCAAGCAATCAAAAGTAATAAATTGCAAACGTTCCACAACACCCTTGCTCGAATAGTCCTTCCTACATCACTCCACCACCCTATAACACCCTCTTCTTCTATCATTCCCATCACAATTTACATATCCCAACGCGCTCAAAATGCCAGAGGCCAACATCAACAACTCTCACTTGCTCGTCCAACTGCCACTTTTTGTCACAGACAAGTGGAAATATAAGCTGTTTCATAATAGTGACAACAGAAAAAAAAACAATTAACCTTCAATTTCCACTCCACCTGTCTGTGACTTGTCACCTTTTGCCACCCCCCAGCAGACAGCCCCGTGTCCGACCGGGAAAAGCGCCTTGAGCATGTAAATTTGCACATTCAAACACACACACACACCCCACAGCAACACCTTCGCGAAACTTTTGAAGAGTGGTCCATCCGGTGTGGTCGGTCCGTCGGTCTGTTGGCACCACGTTGTTCTAGTGCTGCTGGTGGAGGAGTCCGGATATTACAGCGCTCTGTCAGAGAGTTCCTGGGTTTCCATAATTTTGGTGATGGTCAACGGTGGAGTGAGACACAGACAAACTCATCTTTGGGTGCTTTTTTGAGGAAATTTTATTGGTTGATGTGATAACAGTTTTAAGATTTCTTTAAATCTGTATTAGGGCAAAATTATGAAGATCATGAATAAAAAGTAGATCCATACTCAAAAGAGGAGTAATTCATCCACTTATCTGTGAATTGAACAACCAAAATCTCTCGGTTGAAAATCAGACAAAACTTTTAATTTGAAAATTTTAATCACAGCAGAAATTCTGGAACCGATGCTTATCTTCTAATACAGATACAGAGTGATTAAGACTTGGTTGTGTTTTTGGTATCAACAATCCTTGGTTTACTTAAAACAGATTGTTTTACGGATTTACGGATCTCTTTACCCATAATTTCAGAAATTTGTAATACGTGACATTGACATTTATTTTTAGAATAATTTCCAACTGGTAAGATTTGTATGAAGCTTATAATTTTGTACTGAGGTAGGCCACACAAGGTTCATGCACTATTTTTTGGAAACATGTTTTTTTCAATATGGTTGAAAAAATAGTGGCGTTGAAAATTCTTTTTTTGAATTCCGGGGTGAATTTGATTGTCCTAGTTTTACTTGTTGAAATCAGGCTTAAAGTGTTCAAATTTTATTTTTGCATCAAATTTATCATCACTAAGGAAGCTAATATTGTTTTAAGAGAAAAAAAAAATCATTGTTTATATTTAGTTTACTAAGTTTATAAGTTTTTTAAATAAAATACATTTAAATCTTATGTTAAATTTTTTAAAGTCAAAACTTTGCCCCAAATTTTCGATTAATATTGAATTTTAAACTGAATTCCAAGCACGAATCAGAAGTTTTAAGTTTTTTCCTGAAATTTAAGTTTAATCAACTGAAACCCAGTTAAAATGCATTTTCCCGCGTTTATTATCATATTCAAAACATTTTAAATTTTCATGAAATACCAATGCACAGTGTTCGGAATGGCAAAATTAAGTGGAATAAATTGATAACTCCTTTATTTGACGTCCTAGCCAAATGGTGTCTTCAGAAGAGTTGTTGTACTTGATAAGGGCTATCTTTTAAAGTTATTGACATACAGGGTGACGACCTTCCAGGGTGTCAACCAAAAACTAACTTTGTTGGATGACGTTGTAGGGCTTTGGTGTCTTTGGCAAAGTTGTAGAGGAGAAAATTTCATGAAAGTTTGTCGAAAGCGCCAAACTTATGGCTCTTAATCTAAACTTATGGCTCTGATAAAACTCGTCAGCAGATTTTTAGACCATGATTCTCTATGGCTCAAAAGTTGTGGATTTTGTCCCCTAAAACATTTAAAAAAATCTCGAAAATCCAAAAAATATGTATTTTGGGAAATTGAGTTTTTGTGAAAAAAAAGTTTATAAAAAAATCTGCAATTTTTTTTTCATTGTACCTATTTTTTCTCAAAAGTCCTCAACAATACCTACAACTTTGCCGAAGACACCAAATTTATCATAAAATTCACTCAAAAGTTACAGCTGTTTGAATATTTACATACCATTTTTGTATGGACAGCAGCCAAAATTGTATGGAGACTTGTATGGGTGAACCAATGACGCAAAATAGCTTATTTGGTCATAGGGAAGGCCCCCAGAAAGTTTAAGTCAAATAAAAAAATACAAAAAATAAAAATGGTCGAAATCGGTCGATTTCGTAGAGAGTTGATCAGGTGCTGAAAAATTTGTGAAATTTCGACGAATTCAGTCAAATAAAATTTATTTTTTTTTACCGAATTCAGTAGTTGAAAAATTGGTTAAACTTAAATCGGTAAACTAGCAGTAAAATGAACAAAGTTTGCAAAATTTTGGTTGTACGTAAAAATTCGTCAGCTGTGTGCTATCTTGTGACATAGACCATTTTGGTCGAAAATGAGTTAATGATGACGTTTTGCTATACTTAACAAACACTATAAAATGCTTTAACCCAATTTTGGAAACTCGCTTCCGTTTCCCGGATATCGCAATACACACTTGTGACATAGACCAATTTATCATCAAAATGATCGTGCACACTTGTGACACGTCATACATGTTGTTGGAAAATGTGGAAATTTTTTCTTGTTTTTCACAAATTTATGTACACACATAGTTTCTAAAGGCAATGCAACCTTTTGTTTATAAAAATATACTGATTAAGTCGATCAAACTATTGATTTGAGCTTATTTTAGATTGTATGGGAATTCTGTGCACACTTGTGACACGTAGTACAATTTTACTTTCGAAACACACAAACACGTGCTTTTCAGATTTTTGTTTACATTATTTACTGTATCTTTTAACTGGTGTAGCCAAATTAGTTGAAACTTGGAGCGTTTGTTAAGCGATAGTATACGAACCGATTGCTTCAAAAAGTTTGGCTCTATCATTCATAGTTTTGAAATTATTTACCAACAAACTTTAAAAATCGATTTTCTCGAAAAGTACTAAATGGTCGTTGTCACAAGATAGCACAAAACTGACGAATTGTCGAATTTCGATAAGTTTTTTCCGAAGTCGGTAATTTCCAGTTAACCGAACTGTTCAGCATTTTAAATTCGGTAAACTTTACCGATTTCTGTAAAAAAATGTATAAAAATGTGTGCAGGTGCATAAATAAATTTTCAACAAATTGTTGCAGTGCAGCTGAGGATTAGAGCGATTTTAATCTTGCTACTTCTATTATTAATGTGCTCAATTGCATGAAAACTGTATTTAAATTTTATCAACAGTACTCCCTCATCAACCATCAATTTGCTACAGTCGCATGCATTTCCTTATCTAATTAGCACTACATCTACATGGTAAAACAACAACAACAAGAGCACGGAATCACGCCATTTCGCTGTTCACACAACCTAGCCACCAGCCATCGCGTTGATCAACATGAAAATCTCGTGTTCAATTAGTAGCACCCGCTTAAAACTAACCTCCCAACCATTTAGTTCCAGCTCGTAAATTTAATCATTAGCTGCTTGCTTTTGCTTTTGCCAGACGACGTCGTCGTCCGCGTGTTTTTCAACTTCTTTTTTTTTTTAAATTTAAACTGCACTCTCGTCTCTCGTGGTCACAAATCATAATTATTCATGACATGCGAAACACACACAGTTTATTCTCCCCCCCACCCACAACGTTAGGACTTTTGGCGTTTTTTACCACCCACTCTCGCATGTGTCGTCCAACCGCGTGGAATTTCGCCGCAAAAATTTTTCTGACAGGGACGGGTTCGTCGCCGCTTTGTTTTGCGACTTCAACTGTGCGGATGACATTCAGTGCTAATTAATTACTCGCGCGTTTGCTGGTTTTAGTTGATGATTGGCGGCAGAGTTCGCTCCTCCTCTGTCGAGGGAAAGGTGGAGCAATTCTGGGAATTTGAAAATTTTCAGCTTCCGCCAGCTTCACCTCGAGCAAGAGTTACTCATTTCGCTAGTGCGAGCATATTTACATCGGGGGTGATTTCCTGCTGGGGAAGAGGGATTTGCTGCTGGTAGTTACAGGATTGGAAAAGGGCGAAGCTGCTTGGGATGTTTCGCGATGCGGTGCTGGTTTGGGGTTGGTTAGAGGTGTAAACTAGACTGGTAGGTGAATGTGTGGAATTGAAGGCATTTTAACACCTTGGAGGTGAGACTGATTCCTGGAAATGCATGCTTGGCAAAGTGGAGCTTCAAAATGTGCGTTACTGAGCGAACTTGCTAATTGGATTTGATGCATATTTTGTAAAACGGTTGCATTTTTATAGAAAACAATTCATGTTTAAACAGTCCAGATGTGTTCCATTCTGATTGTAGGGTCGATTTATTTGGTATTGTAAATTGTAAATTTTAGTTAAGTTGTTTTATAGTTATGCGAACAAACAATGTTGACGGAAGTAAAACGACTGATTTTCAAGAAGCATTGACAGTCCCGGGGTGATCAACAGTTTTGAAAATATTGAATTTTAGAAGGAGCTCCCAAAACTCATTTATGGATTTGGAATCAAGGACTTTAGCGTTTTTTTTTTGATAAAACGCAACGTTTTCGAGTTAAAGTCATTTTCAGGTTGAAATTTTAAAAATAGTTGTTTATGTTACAAGTGCAAATTCACTCCAAATTTATCCAACGAGGCTTACCAAGTTGGATTAATACAACGAGTGCTGAAAAAAAAATCAAGATTTGCAACGAGTTCCATACAACATTTTTTGCAATTCAGAAAACACCCTTTGAGTGGAATCATAGTCAAATGTTTATATTTTTTGTCGTTTAAATAAAATAGAAGTATTACTTTTTGAAACAAGTGCTGAAAACTAGAACATTTCAGCATTTATGATGAAAAGTTTTACTATTCGATTCTGTTATTTGTACAGAAAAGTAGGATTTTTCAACTTTTTAAAATGACAGGAAAAGCAACTGGTTTCATGACGGAACTGCGAAAAAAATATTTTAAATTATGTCCACATTTGTTTATTTTTAAAGACATATATTTGAAAAGTTAAGAAATAATTCTAAAATTATATTTTCTGGACATTTTTGATCCGAATTCCGGTTTTGGAGTTTTTCAAAGTGCTACCCATTCTGCCCTCCATTTCCAAACGATAATTTGTTGAAAATTATTGATCCGATTTTTTATGTTGAAAATTGAAATTATCTCAGCCATATTGATGAAAAAACATTTTCAAGCTTTTATAATAACGAATAACATTTCAAAATGGCAAATCTAGAGTTTTTTAAGGTCGTATAAACTTTTGTGTTTCATATGTTTATAGGACATAATAATGCAAAAAAAAAACTCAAGAAATCAATTCGATTCAGAGTCGAACAAGGGAAGGCATTATTTCATAAAAATGAAAAGATCAATTTTCTTTAAAAATAAAATTTATCAAAAACGGTGCATTTATCTGAAATCCGCAAAATATTTTTTTTATTCCAAATTTAATTCAACATCCAAATTTTATATTTGATTTTTTTATGGAATTTTCAATAATTCAAAAAAAAAATTTTTTTTCAAAATTCATGGTTTGGTGAAAATATAAATGTCAGTAATGCTCTATAGCTCAAAATATTGCCCATCAAGTCAAAAACAAACAAAAAAAAATGAAGTGGGTTTTGTTCTTAAAAGTTACTTAAAAAGTGTTGATGTCAAAATCAACATTTCAAATTTCCACATTTTGCAGATAAATTTAGAATCCACCATTTCGAATAATAGATTTAAGAGACAAACTATGATTTTTAAATCACTTATTTAAAAATACATAACTTTCCTAAAATTTTGATATTAGTAAAAAAAATTATTTCATGTTTGTTTAAAGACTGAGAGGTTGGGATGATAAATGTTTCAACAAATTGCGTTTGACACAGTCCAAGGTTTATAATATACCAAAATTTACGCTTCTGAACAAAAATCACGCAAATTAATATTTTTTCGAGGTGGCTAGGAGTTTAAAAATGTAATATCTTATTTTTTAAATGGATAGCATCACTGTTGAGTGGGCCAGTAAATAAAAATAAAAAAATAAAAAAAATATGCGAAGAGAATTGAAAACAACAGCTTTCAGCTGATAAGTTTGATTTTATTCGAAATTTTAACAACATTATCAAGAAATAAATTATTTATAAAACAAAATATAAAAATAAAGTTGGAATTCAAATAATAAAATTTAATTATGCCTTTAGGCAAAAATTTCAATTTTTAGTCCCACTTATCAGTAATTTGTTTTTAATCGATTGGAAACTATTTTGAATTATTTAAATAACGCTTATTGAGCATTTTAAAGACTTTTTCATATCAGAACAAATTTTCAAGTTTTGGTCTGGTAAAACACGTAAAAGCTTAAGAAAAAATATATTAATAAATTCATTGATATGTAGCAATTTTTGAAAGAAGCATAAATGTAATGAAGTAGGAAGCATTTTGTTGTACCTTTTGTTTCAAAATTTCAATAATCAGGCATACAATTCAAAATTCAAAAAAATAAAATTCATAAAACAATTGTTCTATTAAAGCTCGATGATTTTTTTTCCAAAGGTGTACAAAGTCTTAACCCTTTCCGGCCTGATTTTTATTTTAAATATTATTTAGATTGTGATGGGAAAATGATTCTAATGACCAAACGACCATTCTGAGCTAGTTTAGAAAATTTCGATTTTAAGTCATATATGACCAATCAGGCCTGAAAGGGTTAAATACCAAAAAAAAATCGACTAAATTAAGATGTTATAAGCAAGTCAAATAGATATACAGTGAATTAATCACTTTATATATTTTTCTAATCATTAATTACACAACAACGGGTTTGGCAAGAGAAGATAAAACAACAAACAATGACCTTTGGAATAAGTTCTTTTTACTTAAATCAAAAAATGTCAGATTGTTCAAATTGTTTTTTGTACAAATTGTTCAGATAAAGCCTCCACCAACTCATCAGCTTCAGCCAACACAAACATCAATTAGCACTCACCCACCAAGCCGAAAGTGCAATCGTTTATTTTTTTCACACCTTCTGCACAAACCTCCCCCCACTCCACTTACAGTCCGAGCCCAGAATCTCACATTCCACAGCAAAACTGCACTCATTTGCTAATTTGCCTTCTGTGTGAGCCACGTCCGACTCGGTTCGGTTGTTGTTTTCATAATAATTATGTGGTTGCGAGCCATTTATGGTGCCGGTTTTCCACCATTTTAAACCTTTCTGAAGATTCCCTTCGGAATGGGTGGCATCCTTGCACGAACCCCGACTTGCACTTTGGTATGCCGCCCTAATGCCAAACCATTTAACGGATTTGTCTTAATTAGTGGATTGTGGGTTTATTAGCATAATGCTGCTTAAGTGGCGGGCACGATCTTTGCAGGTGGGCCTTAAGGTTGAAATTGTTGCTGGATTGTCCCTTTGAACATACTCAATTTTACACAAATAAACTTAAAAATCGTAAATGTAGAAAAGTTTTACACTTTTTTACACACTTTTCTAGAAAAAAAGCAATAAAAACATTAAATGAAACCTAAAATAACAACACCAACACCATCAATAACTTGTGGTGAGTTTTTCCTTTTCCTCCAAGCGAAAGCTTTCACCAACAACCACCTCAATTTCGCCACGTTCCTCACAGATGGCACTGCTGCGTTGGGTGGGTGTCCACGCGAGGAAAACTCTCTGGAAAAGCTTCCTCTCCCAAAACGGCACTCACTCGCACGGAGCAAGCGCTCCAGCATCTTGCGGTGGAAAACTGAAACTGCCCTGGTTTGGGTTGCGAAAATTCACCACTCACCAAAAAAATAATAAAAAAGCAAGGAGAAATCAGTTGAAAGCTCTTTGTGGCATTCCCAGAGCGGGAAAGTGACCGGTTTTCCTCTCTCGCAGGTGTGCTGGAAAGTGCGGAAAAGCATAAAATGAAAACGAATAGTAAAGAGAGATAAACTCAGCGGAGTTTGCGGAAAGAGCTGCCACAAATAAATCAGAACGTTTCCCAAAGATCAATCAAACTTGGAAAGCCAGGCAATCAAAAAGTTTTGCTCCGTTTAGTGGATTTAGTTGTTTTCTTTGGCGTGGTCGAGGAAATGCTTTTCCTTTTGTGGGTGGATGCTTGGCTAGCGAAATTGAATTTGGAATCAATTTATTGGAAGAGTTTATTTTTTTTGGATTTCAGCATAAACGTATACGTTTTTTTAAGAAAAAACATTTAAAAATTTCAATTCTGAATTCAATAAACAGAACTGTGCTGAAAAGTTATTTTTTTAAGGTTTTTTGTTTTTTGTTTTTTGTTTTTTGTTTTTTGTTTTTTGTTTTTTGTTTTTTGTTTTTTGTTTTATGTTTTTTGTTTTTTGTTTTTTGTTTTTTGTTTTTTGTTTTTTGTTTTTTGTTTTTTGTTTTTTGTTTTTTGTTTTTTGTTTTTTGTTTTTTGTTTTTTGTTTTTTGTTTTTTGTTTTTTGTTTTTTGTTTTTTGTTTTTTGTTTTTTGTTTTTTGTTTTTTGTTTTTTGTTTTTTGTTTTTTGTTTTTTGTTTGCCTGGCTTGAATCTCTTTCCTGTCGCTGAAAATTGATTTAAAGATTTGCATTATTTATGTAAGTTGGTAAATTATTGATTGGAATTGCTTATGTTAATTTTTTAAAGTCAAAAAAATCTAAAACGCTAATTAGTTTTTCACTTTGCCTGGAAGTTATAGCTGCATAAATGTTTCCAAACATTTGCATTGGAGTAAATCACTTTTTTGTGTACCTCTAATTAGACCAATTCAAATCGATTTATGCAAATTACTCTCGTATGGTACCCACCGATAATGAAATCAATATTTGAATAAAACATCTCCATCACATAAAAAATATGATTAATTTGCGCCTGGTTGCTTGCAATTGCATAATCATTTTGATTATTCCAAAGCAAGTTGACCACTTCATTATTTTTTTCTTCAACCTGCCTCCCTTTGAACCCTGGCCCTGGACATTTTCACCTGAAGAAGGTCACCGGGAGCGACGTGTTAACCCCGGCGTCTTCCGCGTCAAAATTTATGCACTTGGCCACCCCCTCTCAGCCTGGTGAAAGGTGGCGCGCCCGTGAGCGGACATGATTTAATTGCATTACCGGTGGTGGCCGCATAATAAACAGGCACTTCTTCCTTGTTTTGCTGTTCTTCTGCAAGGTGAACGAGCAGCACTTTGCTTACTTCATTAGGCGAGGACATGCCAACAACAAAAAGGGGGGGAGAGGGGTGGTGCAAGTTCGCGTGTGCACTTTGGACAATTTTTCCTCGACCACCACCATCTTGATTTTATTTACAGCTGACTTCCTGTTTCAAGTGTTGGTAGGGTTTTGGGAGTAAGAGGTGGTGATTTCCTTGCAAAACCGCAAACTCCCACGCGATGCACCTGACGCCACGTGGGTTGACCACGTGGGAGGCAGCAGAGGAAAGGGAGGGTAAAGTTGGCAATTGAATTTTCCTGAGGCTTACTGGTTCTGGGGGCCGTTTCAATTACAGCGCTGTCCACCCTTCTGGGAGTTCTAGCTCTCGAGTCCCCCCCAAACCGAACTAATGTGGTCAGCCAATCCGATGACGTGGGACGTGGGAGTTATGGGGCCTGGTGATGGGGTGGTGGCGATTGTGGTGTAATTAAATTTATCCTCTGAAGACACGTGGAAGAATGGTTGGGTTGGGTAGGGTGGTGGTGAAGACATTTGGCAAGAGCAGAGCGCTTCGATGCATGTCAGGTAATAATTAAAGTTACATAGGACTATAGGTTGAAATCAAGGATTGATTACAGGAATGAAACAAAGAAAGGTGAATATACTGTTGTAAAAAAGTTGAAAGCTTAATAACAAATGTAAATTGTACAGTTTATTTATTTTTTTGCTTTGTTTTATTTGTTTTATGCAGAAAATACCCGTTAATATCTAAAAAAATATAATTATTTTTACTTTTGCAGTGCAAACTAATAGTTTACCCAAGGATTAAAAAAAATATTACCGCTTACAGTTGAATTTTATTTTAATGAGCTTAAAAAATAGGAAATTTTTTTTTCAAATTCTTTTTCAACAAAGCTAAACTATTCTGCATTAAAAAACAATGCTTCGAAAAACAATTAGGCGTTATCAAGTATTGACTGCCATGACTTCAAATGAAAGAATTTTTTTCTCACTTGTGGGAAGTTAAAAATCGAATACTGGACACTGATTTGACAAATAACGTAGCGTGTGATTTAGAATGTAATTATTCATCAAAAAATGTTCAAGAGTTTACCCTAAATTATTGGATTATTTTTATTTTTTGTATGTAAGGGACTATCCATAAACAAACTCGAAACTTTTTTGGAAATCTCAATCACCCCTCCCTCCCATTATGGACAATTTCCATACAAATGAATTCTTTTTTTGTATGGAGCGTGGACAACTGCCAACCCCTCCCCCCCCTTAAGGTGCCCACGTGGTTTATGGATGGTCCCTAAGGCAACATGAACTTTGCATTAATTATTTTAAATTATTTTTCAACAGCAAAGTATTTTTTTTTTCTGTCCAAAAATTAAATAATCATTAATTTATTTAAGCTATCCAAATTTAAAAATCTATTTTGAAATAACAACGCAATCAAAGTTATTTTCCCATTCAAATTAATTTTTTGCTTGGAAAAATAAAAAAAAGAAAAGATATATTTTTAATATATCTTAATTATAAAGTTTTTTCTTTGCGTTTATGTCATTACTTTGCTTAAAACATTATGACAATTCCATTTGCATTACAATTTTGAAATATTTCGATATTCGACATTCAACATTCATCTCTGTTGATAAACAAGCTAAAATTAAAAAAAAAAATAAAATTTGTTTGAACATAGAAGATCGGATCATTTGTCTCTTAGATATCAGCATTTTAAAATAGTTTTATTTAAAAAAAATCCATTTTATTGTTTTTTTTTTATATTAAGGTGGTGTAATTTTTTTGCTGTATTTTTTTATTTTATTCCAGAAATGGACACTTATGAACACCTTAAAATACCTATATCTTTAAAATGGTGAATTATTTTCAAATTTCTTTAAAGTACTTTTCGCAAATTCTATTCTACATTCAAAAATGATGTTAAACTAAATGTTTAAAAAACAAACATTAATCCAATTTGCTTCAATCAAAATCCTGTTTCAGAGTACTTTTTAATATTTTTTCTACATCCTAAAATAAACTTATTTATAATTAATTTAATGTTAAGGCTATGGTAAAACAAATGTTTGAAAAAATATGTTTGAATGAATTTTTTGCCTTAAAATATGTTCTTACCAAAGTTGTTAACGGTAAAATTATCGAGGATGTTTTCCGATAGTTTTATCGGCGATAAACTTATCGACGATAATACACGATAAAATTAACAAAATTATTTAAAATTGTCGATGCTTCCACTTAGAATAAAAAATATCGTTCATTTTCAAAAATATTCAGATTTTCCAAATTTACAAACTCCAAATTTTTTCACTTTTTTATGTGTTTTTTAAATAGTAAAATTTTCAAAAAGTAGCATATTTATCGATAAAACATACTCAAATTTCCATATTTTTTTAAATTAAACAGGCATCACACGAAGTGTGGATGATTTTTCACTCTTGTTAGAGTGTTATATGTCAATAATTAAATATTCACACAAAGTATTCAAAATTTTCGATATGGAGTGGTGGTCTAACTTTTTTTTTATTTAAATATTAAATTTTAACTAAATACCGTAAATTTTCATTATTTTTAATATGGGTCTCAAACGATTCGAAATTTGCTATGCATTTTCACTGTTTTAGAGATTTTTAATGAAATACTAAATTTTTTACTAAATAGCGTGTTTTTTTCGAAAATACTTTTATTTTTTATAAATTTTAATATTGATACCCATATTGAAATTTGTAAAAAAAAAACTAAAACGAAAATTAAACGGGTATTTTACATGACTTTTTCACTTTAAGAAGTTTTTATTTAAATACATTTTTTTTAAGAAATTAAGATTTGAATAATTTTCAATTTGGGTTGAAAAAGAATGAAAATTTTGCAGGCAATTTCACTGTTAAGGAGATTTTCGATTAAAATACAAAATTTTTCACAAAATATAGAGTTTTTATCGAAAATATTAAAATCTTCTAATTTTAAAATGATACCCAGCGAAGCAAAATTTTGTATTCTTTTTCACTTTTAATAGTGTTTCTATTTATTCAAATTTTCACAAAGTTTCGTATTTTTTCAAAGTACTCAAATATTGATTGTTTTCAATATAGGTATCAAACGATTCGGAATTAGGCATGCTTTTTCTTAGTTAAGAAAATTTAGGTAGCTCGCGAAGCATAATTTTGTATGCTTTTTCACTTTTATTAGAGTTTTTTAAATTTATTAAAGTTTTCACAAAACGAGTCGAAATTTTGCATGCATTTTAACTGTTTATGAGATTTTTAGTTAAAATATTAAAATTTTCACATAATATCGTGTTTTTCCAAAAATACTGCAATTTTCATAATTTTTAATATGGGTATAAAGCGAAGCAAAATTTTATTTGCTTTTTCACTTTTATTAGAGTTTTTATCCAAGTTTTTACCAATTTTCGTATTCTTTAAAAGTACTGAAATTTTCAATATTTTTTATATGGGTATCAAAGGATTCAAAATTTTGCATGCATATTCAAATTTTAGGAGATTCCTGATTAAAGTACTAAAATTTTCACAAAATATCGTGTTTTTTCGAAAATACTGAAATTTTCATAATTTTAATTATGGGTATCAAGCGAAGCGAAATTTTACGTGCTGTTTTCATTTTTATTAGATTTTTTTTTTTATTTAGGCCGTTGCTAAAAATTGAAATTACAAGCCTAGGTTTCAACATTTGGATGAAAAAAGTGTTTTGAAATGCTTTTAACAGGCGTACAGTTGCTGTCCAATCATTAGCTTTGAAAGAATCAAGGACTGAATTTTTTATTTCGCAAAACAAAAAACCTTTTCGTGGGACTGTCCATTGGTATTTCATGAAAATCTAAAATGTTTCAAAGGAGTTCAAACATGCTGAATATGATAATAAACGCGGGAAAATGCATTTAACTGGTTTTCAGTTGATTAAACTTTAATTTTCATTAAAATTTTGAAGTCTTTCTAAAAAAAAAATTTGCTCCCCGATTATTCAGGCCAACTTTGAAGGGGGGGGGGGGGGGGGGACATAAACTTTGAAAAATATTTGCAACGGCCTTATTCAAGTTTTAACAAATTTACGTATTTTTTAAAAGTACTTAAATTTTCAATGATTTTAATATGGGTTTCAAACGATTCGAAATTTTGCAAACATATTCACGTTTTAGAAGATTTCTGATTAAAATACTAAAATTTTCACAAAAGATCGAGTTTTTTCAAAAATACTGAAATTTTCAAAATTTAAAATATGGGTATCAAGCGAAGCTTAATTTTACTTGCTTTTTCATTTTTATTTGAGTTTTTTTTTTATTTATTCAAGTTTACACAAATTTACGTATTTTTGAAAAGTACTTAAATTTTCAAAATTTTTAATATGGGTATCAAACGATTCGAAATTTTGCATGCATAGTCACGTTTAGGAGATTTATGATTAAAATACTAAAATTTTCACAAAATATCGTGTACTAACATTCTTCTAACTTTTCTAAGCAAAGCGACATGATAAATGCTTTTTCACTGTTTTTTTTTTAGTTTTCAAAAATACTCGAGTTTTTGCAAGATAACATATTTTTTTAGAGTTTTCATAATTCATAATTTGAAATACTTAGATATTTTCAAACAAATTCAGAAATTTTCACTGTTTCCTCGATTTTAAGTGCCTGTGTGGATCAATCGGACCGCGCACTGGACTCACAATCCAGAGGTCGCCGGTTCGAATCCCGGGGCGGACGCAAAAAATTCTAAGTGTAAATATAGGTATTCGGTGCCCTCTCCCCGTGCCCATACCTTCACACTTAGGAGACCCGGGAGGCGGAGTCTTGTCGCAAAAAGAACGATACACGCCTGTGGATCCGTTGACGAAACCGCAAGGTTTAAGAGGGCCACATTATAAGGTGTTACGTCGATTCCGTATATATATATATATATATAGCTTTCACAAAATACCATATTTTTTAAAGATGTTTAAATTTTCATATTTTGCAATATTATTATTCTATGATTCAACACTGTGCCTGCATTTCAACTGTATAAGAGTTTTTTGAATAAAATACTGAAAAACTGCAGCGATTAAAAATTCTGCACAATTTCAGTGAAATAATCTTTTAAAATTTTGTCATTTTTTGTATTTTGAGTTTTTTGAGATTGAAGAATCAAAATTTCAATTTATGAAAATGAGATTGAAAATAAAAAAAATCTTTGCTTTACAAGTGGTTTTTGAAATCCTTAAAAATCCTATGTGATTAGAAACTGATGCGATCGACTAAATCGCTGGCTGTTTGCGGATCGTGGTACCTCACGAATGATTGATGATCCTAAAATTGGGACCCTTGGTTTGCAACGAGCTTTATATGCCAAGCTTTATTCGCGATCTAAAACTCTCTTTCACGACTTCGATTGGCTCCTCAGGGGGTTCCACTATATCTCTTCGAAAACAGCTATTTACTTCCTGTCCAAACCAACAAGTTCGCCCCACCCCGCTTATGACCGCTCTTTGTGGTGATGGCGGCCACCATTGCAGCTTGTTTGCTCGGAAGTAATTTTTATTGTGGCAAATAGTCACTGTCTGTGCCAAAATGTTTTAGCTTCACGGCTTCGGTGCTTCAGTTTCTGAAGTTGGGTGTAAAACGCACGTTCCCACCATAAAAGTCGTTCGTCAACAATCACCTCCTCTTTGCCGCCACGTGGACCTCCTGATAATGTGCAGTTGTACTATGAGCTGCCCTTGTCGGTTGTGGTACTAAATAGTAAAACATTCCAGCACTGAAGCTGCGGACAAAGTTCCAGGAGAGTAATAAAAAGTTTGATAACCGAATCGCCGCGCGCCCTCCGCTTCTGGACATGAGAGTTTGCGAGGGAGAGAGGGGGGGGGGAAGCTAATAAAGTCCGGATTTCAACCCCTGCTGGAAGGCGAAAGTGTTACGTAAACCGTGGGAGGGGAGTTGGTTGTTGGCTGCACTCACTTCAAACCAGGAGGTGGTTCGAACTTTGATTTGAAGCGATTTCGGTGCCCGTTTATGGACGGCGAGCGTAATTCCATTAAACGTAAAATTGGTACCTTGTACCATTATGCAGAGCTCTACCGCTGCTGCTGCTTCACCTTGAGAGAACTGAGGGAAAACACAACTGGCAAAGTAATAAATTTTCATTGCAGTCGGTTTGTTTTTCACCGGGGCTTTGCCCCGCGCACTGATCCGACAAATCTGATTATTTTTATTTGGCTTGCGCAAATTAAGTTCACGGCGATCCATTAGCACGGATTGGGTGAGCTTATTTGGTTTGGTTTCCAATTTTTTTTGTTACCACTCTTGCCAGGAAGTCACATTGTGTTGACGACAATCAAGACTATAAAATTGATTGCTACAAGGTCCAGCAAGGATTCCTAACGAGAAATGTATTGTTAATTTTTCACTTTATCTCAATTTGTCAATTTTCAAAACACAACTTGTGCCTATCAAAAAGATTGATCTAATCGATTTCACACATCACGGAAATAAGCAAAACGTGCGTGTCATGTTCAAATTAGTTCCACATTTCAGCTTTTTGTTTCACCACTTATAAACATATTCATTTCGGTAAAAAAAGAACTTGTAAAAACTACCTCCACATGTAAGTAAAGAGCATGTTAATTGACACGCAAGCCATTCCAAGCTGTCGTGCCTCGCATGAAACTGACCGTTTAGCATTAACCAACGATAAACATCACTCGAAACCCCCCCATTTGCACCAACAACAAAAAAACAAACGCTGTCAGCATTGTAAGTAAATCATCACGTGAGTGATATCCTCCCGACACGTGGCATCACTTCCAAAAACAATCTCCACTTTCTTCCCAAAAATACGTTTCCCGCTGTAAAATCGCTGTCATGAATTTTTTAACATACGCTCAGCGAACTTGACTTGACTCTCTCAGTGTCAAAAATCTGCCAAGGTGTGTTTTTTTTTCTTTGGAAATAGCAAAAGTACTTTCCACCCCATAAATTGAAACATAGTCCTCGTCAAGAGCCGGTTTGTGTGTGTGTGAAGTGGACGACATGTGCACCTCTCCAGTGACATGCAATCCTCCTCCTAGGAGTTGGATAGGATAAATATCGTCAGTGGTGTGAGCGTTTGGAACAATCCTAGCGGAAAATCTTTGTTTCGGTTATATTTAATTACTTTGACCTTTCAATCTTCTAATTTAATTGATTTTTTTTTCTTATTTTTCTGATTTTGCTATTTTCATTTTATTTTGGAACACCCCAACTTCGAAACGGGCTTCGTTAAAAATAATTGTAAGTTACAGGTTTGGCAATTTGAGTTTTTTATGAGACTTTTGTAACGTTTTCCAGACGAACTTGTTTGACCGATCTTAAATCTTCGAAAATCATAAACAAGAAAAACACTTTTTTTTAATTCTTTGGTTTAACGATTTACTTGTTACATGTGACTTTGCCGTTGTTTTTTTTTTAAATATGAATTTTTCAGGTTTCTGGTTCTGGTGGTGTGATCGGAAAGTGACTGTAAAATTATTAAGATATGCAAAAGACAATGATTGGAGGCCTAAATTAATAGAAAAAAAAATAAATTAAATTAATGCATATATGAAAAATAAAACAAAACTCGTAAAATTTTTCGTTGATATAAAAAACTCAAAATAACTTCAACAACACAAGAAAAAAAAAATCAGCTGTAGAAACGAATTGAAAGGAAATATGATGATATATGATTTTTTAAGGAATTGTATTCAACAAGAAAAAATCAGAAATTCAAATATCAAGCACACATTTAACAATTCAATCAAAATGATGTTAGAAAATGCAAAATACACTAATGCAGTTGGTTATATAACAATAGTTTTTTTAAAAAAAAATCTATAATTGACAATCAAAAAATTGGATAATCTTTTGCAGTGTTGTACATCGAAAATTCACTCAAATCAATAATTTTTTTCTCAGGAATAGATAAGGTTAGAAAAGATGATATTATATTTGATACGATTAGATAAGATTTTAAAACGAATAAGATAAGGTTTGATTAGATTAGATTAGATTAGATTAGATTAGATTAGATTAGATTAGATTAGATTAGATTAGATTAGATTAGATTAGATTAGATTAGATTAGATTAGATTAGATTAGATTAGATTAGATTAGATTAGATTAGATTAGATTAGATTAGATTAGATTAGATTAGATTAGATTAGATTAGATTAGATTAGATTAGATTAGATTAGATTAGATTAGATTAGATTAGATTAGATTAGATTAGATTAGATTAGATTAGATTAGATTAGATTAGATTAGATTAGATTAGATTAGATTAGATTAGATTAGATTAGATTAGATTAGATTAGATTAGATTAGATTATGTTTTAGATTAGATTAGATTAGATTAGATTAGATTAGATTAGATTAGATTAGATTAGATTAGATTAGATTAGATTAGATTAGATTAGATTAGATTAGATTAGATTAGATTAGATTAGATTAGATTAGATTAGATTAGATTAGATTAGATTAGATTAGATTAGATTAGATTAGATTAGATTAGATTAGATTAGATTAGATTAGATTAGATTAGATTAGATTAGATTAGATTAGATTAGATTAGATTAGATTAGATTAGATAAGATTAGATTAGATTAGATTAGATTAGATTAGATTAGATTAGATTAGATTAGATTAGATTAGATTAGATTAGATTAGATTAGATTAGATTAGATTAGATTAGATTAAATTAGATTAGATTAGATTAGATTAGATTAGATTAGATTAGATTAGATTAGATTAGATTAGATTAGATTTAAATTGAATTAGATAAGATTAGATCAGAAAATAACTGTTAAATATTTCATTAAAGATAATCTTGGATGCGAAACATCATTTTGGGCTTTTGTGCCTTTAATAATTTCAAAAAAGAAAAAATTAAAAGAAGCAGTTCTGCTCAAAACAATTACGTGTGTAAAATTTTTTTGTAGTGTTCTTAGGCCGATGCAAATATTTAAAAAAGTTTTTGTCCCTCGGCCCTGGTCGAGGTCAAGGGGGCAAAAATAAAAAAATATAAAAATTTAAATAACAAGCCATAATCTTCACATTTAAATGAAAAAAGTGTTTTAAAATGCATTTTACACTAGTTCAGTTGTTTTGCAATCATTAGTTTTCAAAAAATCTAAGATCTGACAAAAACAAAAATTGTATCGAAAAAAAGATTTTGCATCGAAAATTTTCAAAAATCTTAAGATTTTTAATAAACCCAAACATGCTAAAAATGATTTTAAACGCAGGAGAATGTATTTTAATTTGATTTCAGCTGGTTGCCCTTGAATTTTCATTGAAATTTTGAAGTTTATTGCAAAAATATTTTTTTTGCCCCCTGATTTTTCGGGCCAATTTTGAAGGGGGTGACAAAAACTTTTAAAAATATTTGTACCAGCCTTATAACATTGCCTAAAACTCCAAATCGATCAGATTTTTTTTTTCTTAAGATACAAATTTTGAAATATTTTGTAATTTTTCGTAATATTGACAAAACTTATTTGGATGAAATTACAAAAAATATCAATTAAAAAAATGCAATTTGCTAGTTGCTTTACATGAAATTCAAACTAATGTTTGAAGCTTGATTTTACCCATTAGTTGTCTAAATAACATTGTAAAAACCATTAAAATGAGAATAACACTTTTTCGACTTATAAAAATGGTTCAAATAAATTGCCTTGCAAATAAAAAAATCTTAAAATATTTCTAAACAATCAAGAATTCTAAACAATTTACTTTTTCAATTATATTTAATGTTTGTTAATTAACTTAAGCTTCTAAAAATTCATTATTTTAAAATTGATAAGTAAACTGTGAGATATTCGAGTTGATGATTTAAATAAAGTGTAACTTTTATGTTAAAAGTTGTATTTTTCTTCTAAAACTAGCCATAAAACACTATATCGATTTTAGACCTTCCTTATGATACAAAATACCACACAAACCAAATCACTGGCTGATCTTTCCTTCTGAGATGAATGACAGATTTTTTTTTTGGTTTTTTCATCATTAATTTTTTAATTAGTTTCACATCACACTTGACCTCAAAAAACGTCAAAAATGACTCGGGGGAAACTATTTTCTAATTGGTAAAATTTTACAATAAGAGTTAATTAAACCATAAAATTTTCAAACTTGCAAAATTCAACTTTTCTTTTATTGTACTCAATTGTACAAAAGAATCTTTATTTTCTATAACAAACTATGTAAATTCAACTTCACCAAAGCAATGAATAGAAAAAATGTGTCCCATGGAAATTCTAAAAAACACTTGTCCAAGTCCACAACACCGTCGACTTGGTTCCCCTTCCTAGCGGCCCCAAAAATCACACCAAAAAGTCGCGTGCCCCGGCAAAAAGAGCCATCATGCAAAAAACTTCATTTCCAGGAAGCAGTAAGCAACGAAGGAGAAAAAAAAAGCATCGAGTCCGCCTCATTCTGAACCAAGTGCAAAAAAATAAACATTTTTCACTGTATTTAACAACTCTTTTTCCACGCCACCACCACCACCAACCTTCGTCATCATCGTCACTTTCGGTGTCGTGGTGCCAGTTTATGTATGTATGTATGTATATTGGCTCCGCAGTCTCTTCTTGTCCAATTTAAATTTGCATGACTGGATTGTTCTCTCTGACTGAGCAACTACACTGGAGGAGAACTCGGAATAGTCGTTTCGGACATTTTTTTTTTTCGCGTGGTTGACGAAACTTTGCTGATTTTTGCCCGCCAGTTTCTATAGTCAGAGTCAGGTTCACCTTTTTTTATGGTTCGTGTTCCACCTCTAAAAGTCCTCACAACTATATGAAACAAAGTTCGTTTTTTTTCCCCGTCACTAGTCACACTGATGGACGACGTGGCGACGAGGGGGGTTGGGGGGAAAAAGCTGCTAAACGTCGACACTTTTATTTTAGTTTCGCTTTTCAGCGGAAAATTTCATTTCCACTTGCCAGGGTGTGTGTGTGTGAGTGAGTGAGACCACGCGAGCAAAATGAAGGGCACCTCCTTCTTTGGCTTTTCCTAGTTCAACCACCCCCCTGAGGGTAGGGGGGGGGGTGAGTTTGTGGAAATGAGCATACACAATAAAACTTAATTTCGTCGACATTCGTTTGAGTTTTCTTTTTTTCTTATACCATTTCCGTTTTTCTCTATCTTTACAGGTAATTTTCCCGATTTCCACTACCCCAGAGTGATTTCTTTTTCGATTTCGACCACCAAAAAAAATAAAAATGTGAGTGTAAGCAAGTTAGTCCACCACCCTCGAGAGCTAATCCGAATGGAATGAATGCCAGACCGGAAGTTCGGAATCGAATCGAAGCCCATTTTGATGCCACGCGCTTCGGAAAAGTTGCGTGACTCAAAGTCATCCGTAGCCAAATATGACGGAGGGTGTAGAAATCGTCATTAAATCGTCATTTTTCTTTGGATACTTAATTTCGGCCAATCAATCGTTGAAATCGCCGGAAATTCTGCCTGGTTTGGAAGTATTTTATGGTGAAGGTAAAAACACAAATGGTGTAGCCAGAAAACAAACTGTAAAGTTTTTCTAAAAACAAATGGTTGAAGCAAGTTGAAAAAATGTTTGGTTGCACAGAAATTTAATTTTGAACACAAAAATAACAGGTGCTCTGGGCGTTAGAGGGTTAACTAAAAATTGATGGCACTTTTTTTTTCCAGAAGGCTAACTCAATAAGAACAGCAGGATTTTAATTTAAAATTGAATTAAAAATCTTTCTGTTCATTATTGAACTAATTATAAGGGTGACAATTTAACCTCAAGGACCTTTCAAGGATACCCTTTAGTTCGATCTCTTAGGCAAAAATAAGTATCTGTGAAAATTTTGAGCGAAATCGGTTATTGAATAAATTCGTTAATGTTTACGAAAAAAAATGCAAAAACGTCTCCTTTAAATCATTAATATCGCGGATCGTTTTGCAGTCTTCGATAAAGTTGTTTGTCATAAAATTTTACCTAAAAATCTCAAACTTGACAATGATCTGGCACATAAAACACCACCTTTTGGTGAAATTTTAAAAATTTTGCGTTTTTTTTTCTCATACAAACTTCAATAATGAAAAGCGACCCTTAAACCTCAACCGAATTGGCTCAAAATTGGCACAGTTACATATTTTTACCTAAAGAATCATATCAGGGGTTCTTTCTTGAGATTTTTCAAATTTTCAATTTTTCTTTTCACCCTACTATTCATTTAGAAATATTTAAAAATGATTAATCTTGGAATAGACTTGGTGAAACTTGGCCAATACAGTGAAATGTCGCAAAATTTGAAGCAATCAATTGACAAAAAAAAAACCACTTCACACGAGTTTTTTGGGCTTTTTAAAGAAACTATTGAAACAATCAGATCAGTTTAGGTCTTGTTAACTTTGCAAAACATTTTTACAGGACCTTATACAAAAAGTGTGACTCTAACTGTTTTTTTATTCAAAGTTATGACAATTTCCGTAAAAAAGTCAAGGTAAAAAATGTTCACTAGCGTGGTTCACGTTTCTATGAAAAAGACAAAAGTTGTTATTTTGTCTTGCATCAACCGGAATTTCGTTCATTTATGTCCCCAGAAGCACTCCTGAAAATTTGAGCCCATTTGGTAAGGTCTAGGAGCTCCAGTTTTAATTTGAAATTTATATGGGATTTTGATTTATTTTCCATGGAAACTATCTTTTACATTGTATTAGATTTTTTATAAATCGATGAAATGACTTGATTCTTATAGTAGGAGATAGGTTTTGAACTGGGAACAACTTTGTAGAACATACCAACAGCTAGAAGTGACCCTTTAAAGATACAGATACTTTTAGATGGTGGCTTTGAAGGGCCAGCCACCATCTAAAAGTATCTGTATCTTTAAAGGGTCACTTCCTAGCTTGTTGGTATGTTCTACAAAGTTGTTCCCCAGTTCAAAACCTATCTCCTACTATAAGAATCAAGTCATTTCATCGATTTATAAAAAAAAAATCCTAATACAATGTAAAAAAAGATAGTTTCCCATGGAAAATAAATCAAAATCCCATATAAATTTCAAATTAAAACTGGAGCTCCTAGACCTTACCAAATGGGCTCAAATTTTCAGGAGTGCTTCTGGGGACATAAAAGAACGAAATTCCGGTTGATGCAAGACAAAATAACAACTTTTGTCTTTTTCATAGAAACGTGAACCACGCTAATGTTCACGTGTAGTGGATCCTTAAATTGTGATTTAAACATAACATTCAAATTAAAACAAAAACAAATCTTGCAGAGCAAATTTAACTAGGTTCAAAAAATTTGTTCAATGCAATTTCAAAATAATTGTTAGTGCAATATGCGTTGAAAATGAACGAGATTTTTCATACATTTCGCAAGTAATCACATTTTTTTGAAAAGTATTGAAAATTTCAGTTTTTTTTAACAATATAGGTATCAAATGATCGAGACTTTTCGGTACAATCGAAATATTTTTTTAAATATTTTTTGTGAAATACCCAACATTTTCACAAAACTACGATTTTTCGAAAAAAAATACAAAATTTCTTTTATCTACAAAATGGAATGCATTTCGAAATTAATTGCACTATTTTTTAAATACTTTAAAATTTCCCAAAACTAGGTATTCAAAAACAAAAAAAATCGTTTTTTTTAGTATGGACACCAAATGATCGAATTTTTTCGAACATTTCGAAAGAGATAACACATTTTTATAATTGCTCAATATTTTCCCAAAACTCCGCATTTTCAGTACATTTTAGTTTTTTACAATTTGGAAGCAAATGACCAGATTTTGTTAAACATTTCAAAAGTGATTACAAAATTTTGTAAATACTCAACATTTTTACAAATCTAGGAATTTTCGAAAAAAAAAACTAAAAGTTTCAGTTTTTCATAGTGGATATCAAATGATCGGATTTTTTCAAACAATTCGAGAGTATTTTTCAAAATCCATCAACCGAGATGAAAATTGGGTCATACAAATTTCAGCATTTTTAAATGACCCAATCTCACCCCCAGACTCAATGTCACCCCTGATGACGGTACTCAAAATTTTCAGAAAACTACATATTTTCGAAAAAATACTAAAAATGTCTGTTTTTTTACAGTATGGTGGGAATTTTTGCATTCATTTTGAAAGAAATAACACATTTTACAAAACTACGTATTTTCGAATAAAAACCAAAAATTTCTGTTTTAAACAATATGGATATCAAATGATCGGGATTTTATCTTGCATTGCGATAATAATGATTTATTTTTGTTGTGAAATGCTCATTTTTTGCAAAACCATGTATATTCATAAACAAAACTAAAATTTTCCGTTTATGGATATCAAATTATTGAGATTTTTTCAAACATTTGAAAAGCATGTAACAATACTTAGCATTAACCAAAACGACATATTATCGAAAAAATGATTTTTTTTGTACCATTTAAGTATCAAACAACTGCATATTTTTTCATGAATTTCGATAGCAATAATATTTTTAAAAACTTATAATTTTTACAAAACCACAGTCTCTTTCTAGAAAATACGTTTATAGCTTAAATTATCAGCATTTATTTTCCAAATTTAAGCAGTTTTGTAAAAAATTTAAGTGTTTGAAAAAAAAAAATCAATTCAAGAGTAAAAAAAATCCGATCCTGAACTAAATAAACTAAATTTGTTGTGTTTTTTTCTTCAAATACATAGTAAAGAGAAAATTTTAGAAATTTGATAAAATTTATAACTTTATTTCGTTGAAAAATTTTAAGATCATTTTGGAAAAAAAATTAAATTTTGAGTATTTTTCCTTCGAAAATGCTAGTTTTGTGAAAATGTGTATAAAACGATCGAAATGTATCGACAAATTTCGATCATTTGATATCTTCAATGTTATAAAAATAATTGAGATAAAAAAGCATTTTTAAATTACAGGAAAAATACGTATTTTTGAGAAAATTTTCATCTAATTATAATTTGCAAACAATTCTTCTATTTTCCAACCAATTTCGAATCTCCAACAACCATTGAAAAGAAGATCCCTTAAATCATCGCTTGTGTGCCATCTTGTGACACTCTGCAGATTTTCACTCAAGTGACGAAATGTTAAAAAAAATCATTTTGATGATTTTATTTGTAACATATGACTTTGCACTTGTTTTGACAAAAAAAAAAAACTTTAACGTTGGTCAACTTTGGCCGTGGTTTTAACTAATAATCGATAGTGTTGAAGTCAAAATTATTTATTTTTTATCATTGTGTTTTGACACATATTTTGCAACTCAAAATGAAATAGTTGCGATAAATATTGAAGAAATTTGAAGAAAGTTAATGAAATCGAAAAAAAATATGGCAAATTGGAAACATATAATATTTAGAGTTTGTGAAATGAGGCTTGAAATCTATGAATAGTTTATAGTTATGACAAATCAAAATATCAAACATTACTGAAAAAATACATAAACAAGAGAAGTATTTTTTTCGCAGAATAATACTTGCTTAAAACGACCATGACCACGCGAAAAAATATGTGTAAATAAATGTCAAATAAGATTTAATGCTTAACCGTTCCTACGACCAATCAAAATTCTACGATTGGTCACGGTCAGTCTCGTTACCTTGCCCTTAAGTCCCTTGATTATGTCCACTTGCGCCACATCTGTCTGACGCAATATTTTCGCCTGTGATTGTGTGTGTGTGCATATAAACGAGTAATCACTATCTTTTCAATTCGTTCCAGTGATTTTTTTTTCCCGGCACACAATCACAGTTGCACTCCACATTGTGTGCCCCTATTATTTCATTATAGCATACCATTTTTACCTTGATGTATATCGGCCATCATCATCGTCGCTGCTGCCGTCATCGTCGTCAATATTGCAATTGTATGTTTCCAGCTCGTCTGCATAACTGATAGTTTTTTTTATTTTGTTCTGTTTTTGTTCTCTTTGCTGTTTTGCTTTTCTTTTTAAAGAAATTTATTGTATTTTTTAAATGAATTTTGAATTTTTCATGTAATTGATAAATGTACACCAAATAAACACTATAGGTGGATTAATCACTCAGTGTCTGCAGTATCTTCATGCTGCCCTGGTTCTGCGGCTATTGTTCGCTATCGGGGCCTTTTATCGATTATTTTCAGCCCATTTTCGCTGGTTGGTTTTTATTTGAAGATCCACGATATGCCACCCCACTGCATACCTGTCCATTCTGAAAAGCGAACTTGTCTGGCACTATTGCGTGGCTAGTCAACAGTGAGCTGGGAGTTGAGGAGGAAGGGGGGAGTGGATTGAAACTGCTGGTTAAGTTGATTGAATAGATTTCCATTGATAGTTTTACAATTTATGAAAAGAATGTTGTCAATTTCCTGAATTCGAATAGGGAAAACATCTGTACCAGAACGATCGATCATACTTGCCTGTCCCCGCTGGAACCACCACACTTTTTACACTTGAATGATCTTTTCCTCCATCCTCCCCTCGCCAGGCACTGACTGTGAACAATCGCCGCCAAGAACACTTTGCCATAAGAAATTCATGTGGCAATAAGTTAATAGCATTTCCCGGACTCAAAAGAAAAAAAAAACTAAACTTTTCCTTCACTTTTCGCTTCATTTTCCGCGCAGCAGCAAGAGTCCAGAACACGGATAGTTGCGGATAGTTTTGTCAAGTGTCATGAAAAGTGCTGTGCGAGCAGCAGAGTTTCCGAGCGCGGCGGGAAAAGTTGGACCTCCTGTGAATGTGCCGGGGGCGTGTATCTCGGACAAGCAGCGCGCTATTGCTCAATTATTGAACGGAAGCTGCTGCTACTGAGCTGATGGGAAATTGTGACAGCTTGCAAAAGTGTTGCAAGTGGGTGAAACTTGTGAAATTGAGTGATGGAAGCTGGTACTAACTTGCTTTTAGCAGGAGAGTTTATGGGAATTTTTGGTTGAGTTATTGAAAATGTCTGAAAAAAGATTTGGTACAAAAAAATCAGCTTTGAAAAATGTAATAATATCACAAAAAATAAAAAATTTAAAAAAGATTTCCAACATATTGCAGGGACCGTTTTGTGCTCTTGATTTCCAGATTCTATTTATTATTTTTGAGGTATGAAGCTGTAAACAATCAAAATTTTCGGAAATCCATATGACTTTTGCATTAATTTTTTTATCAGTTTTTTCAAAGTTAGTTTGTTTAATTGATTCACAAGGTTTTGGTTTTGCTTTTTTAGTTAAATAGGTTATTTTTAACATTTAGACGCCAAGCATGGTAATATTATTTATAACGTCAAAGTAGAAATATTATGTCTCGTTTGAATATATTTTAAATTAAATGTTTGTTGAATAAAGTTTTTAAATTATAATGAAATTTGTATAAACACGAGGAAAAAAGAAAATGTATAAAAATTGATCGAAATTCATTCAAAATATATTTTTTACCGACAAAACTTTTTTTGTAGCTTAGCTTAAAAAACAAATTTTATAAAATCAGATGATATTATGATTTCTGTTTCAATAACTCTTAAAACTTGTAACCAACAAACTAATTTAAACAACATCCTGAGGTACATTTAACACTTTTCTGCCAAGCTCAAAATGGTTCCATACCAAATCGTTTGTGCTGAATTCGTTTTTTCATATATTTTATATGGTAATCTTCAAACTATCAATGTCACTCCTATTTACGGTACCTATTTTAAGTTATTGCAAACAATTTTGGGCCTTTTATTCAGGTTTAAAACAATTTGAGTAATTCAGAAAATCTACCTTTCCAAGAATATTCAACACAAACATACAGAATTGAAAAAGAATTATCCTTAGCAAACCCAAAATATAACTTAAAATGATACTTTAAGATTTTGGCTAAGTTTTCGAATTTCATTATTCACTTTCTACTTGAAAATAAGTCAATCAATAATTATGTTTGAAGTTTCCCTTTAAAATAATAGGGCAAAAATGATGCTTAAATAAAAAAAAAAACTTAAAAACCGACTGTTAACATCGCAAGCACAATTACATAATTACTTTGTAATGATTTTACTTTTTCTTTATTTTTGGACCATAAGTCAGAAAAATACTTGATACCTAATGAAAACAAGTATTTTCATAAGTTCATTGATGATTTGCAAATTTGTGACACTAGCATATCTGTATGCATTTTTTGATACTGTTTGTGTTATTTAGAATTTTGGCTTGAAATTTAATTTTTTTTTTCTCTATTTTTTATGATTTTTTTAAAGAAGAAAAGGAAAATACAAAAAAAAAATCCTTGAAATATGACATTCAAAAAGACCCATAATATGAACCACCCTAATTTTTCAACCAATCCAAAAGTAGTCCCTTTCCATTTGCATCAAAGCAAATCTGAAAAATCAGAAAATTTTCTGAAAATCAAATTTTTAATTAATTTTACAATTTAGAAAACAGACCATTGCCAGTTTTATTTTAATTTTTTTCGCTCTCTGAGTTTTCTACAAAAAAAAGGTTTAAAATAAATTGTATAATATTCAGATTTTCATTGAAAAAACTAAGAAAATCGGTCGTGAATCAATGATATTTCATTGTCCCTATGCTTTTTATGTCTTTTAAATCCAACATAGATTTAATTTTTAGTATATGGTTCATTTTTCAATATGCGGAAGTAAAAAAATATAATTCTTTCATATTTTATAAGGGTAATTCTCCGCCAACTCACACAGCAGTTGCCCCGACCCCTCTTCGATTTGCGTGAAACTTTGTCCTAAGGGGTAACTTTTGTCCCTGAACACGAATCCTTTTTTTTCGTAAAATCGTGATAACTCGTGATGTGTATAAGCAACCCTTATGTCTACATATCAACATTTTTGTAATTGTCTGCTCTACAACTTTGTAGAACATTATTACACTCTAAAAAATAACTCTGCAAAGTTAGAAAAAACACGAAATTTTAAAATGAAAAATTTTGTTCTAAATGAAAAATGACCCTTCTGGGTCAATGTAGATTCGAAAAGTACATTAAATTTCCCATAAAATGACATGATCCAATATTTTTTACAGTCGAGGAACGGAAAATGGGAGAATTTTTAAAACTTTTTTAGTGTTTTTTTCGATGAAAAATACGTTTTTTTCGGAATTCTGAGTACGCCATCAAATCGGGCGTTTAATTTTACATAAAAGTCCCTTTGACTCCAAATTTCTATCTCATCACCGTTTCAGGCTGCAAATGATTGAAAAACACCTCTTTTTTCGCATGTTCAAAAATGGAAGGGGTCGTACCGCCCCTCCGTCACGAGATATCAAAAAATGGACCTCGGATTCGTGATCAGGGACAAAAGTTACTCCTTAGGACAAAGTTTCACGCAAATCGAAGAGGGGTCGGGGCAACTTTTCCCGATTTCGTGTGAGTTGGTAGAGAATTACCCATAAATTATTGATAAATTGAAGTTGCAGCAAAAAAACCAAAACGCGTTCTAACTATTTTGAAAATAATTGTACCAGGTTCATTAAATCAATTATTTTAGCAATAATGTTTGCGCCTTGATTTTTGAAAAAAAAAATGAGTTGGTGGGGAGGGGAGAAATTTCTTTAAAAAAAATACAAACTTTTTTTTTTGTATCAAAATTTAATTTGTTGTTAAAAAAATCTACAATGAATTCAAAAAATATCTGTTGTTCTGTTCCGTTTAAGAATCAACGCCATGTTTTGATAAAATTCCCAGATTTTTGTTTAATAAAAGTTTTTAAATTTTTGTTCTTGCTAATCTTTGAAATAATATACTTATACTGCAATTACCCACGAAAACAGCTCGACTCGGAAAAAAAGTTCTCCAATCGGACTAAAAAATTTTGTGGGGGTTCCTTGGCCGAAATAATAAGACTGTATTTTTTTGTTTGGCCATTAGGGTGACATACACCGTATTAGGGTGGTCCTAAAAATGGCATCGTCGATTTTCGCAAAAACCACATTTAAAAAAAATCATATCTCCGCGCCTTTTCATCCGATTTTAGCTGTTTTAGATGCAAAAGAAAGGTGATTAGTTTGGCTAATTAGATAAAATAGCAAGAAGTTTCAAAAATCTAATAATATATTAAAAAATGGTGAAGTTATGTTTTCAATACTCTGAGAAATAATTTTTTGAAATTAAAAACTGGGGTTTTCGACGCGCCACGTGAAAAAACAGGAAAATGACGAAAATGGGAAAAATCGACTTTTATCACTAAAACTGCGCTAACTGAAAATTTCAGCGATAACCAATGTATGTTAGGGTACCAAAAGTTGCGTATTTCAATTAAAAAAAAAATTGAAATTGAAAAAAGTGTTTTTTTGGGAAAATCGACGAAAATGGCCATGGCCAAAATTGGCCACGGTTCAGGTCACCCTAAAGGCCAAATAAAAAAAATCGGGTCTAACTTTTCCAGTCAAGGAACCCCCAGAAAATTTTGAGCCCGATCGAAGAACTTTTTTTTTTGAATCATGCTGTTTTAGTGGGGAATGGCTGTATAAGGTTGAGAAAATTCTCTTCTTTTTTTCTTTTAGGTCATTTTTGTTCTGACCATTAGTTGTTGAGATTTAGCAATGCAAAGAATTAAAATTACGAGATTTTCAAATATTTGCAATTATAGTCCAGACTCCGTTATCTAAATGGCTCGGAGAAAACCACTTTGTACAATCGAGTCTGGACTGTAGTACTTTTCTATGGACAGTTCTAAATTGTTAATGAAGACTTGTATGGAGAAACCGATGACGCAAAATGAATTATTTGGACCTGAGGAATCGAAGGACAATGTTTCATCAAAATCAAAAAATATAAAAATTTAAAACAGATTTTTTGCAAAATTCAAGAGACTTGTATTTAAGTTTTTTTTAAGGATGTTGAAACAACAAACAATCAGTAGAAATTCATTTTTTTTCATATCGAATAAACGATGGAAGATTTTGGAAGGGCTCTGTAACTAGGTATCCGCCATGTTCAAAATTCCTTATTTTCTTATATATCGACTAAGCATTTGTAAGACAATATTCAGTATTGAAACTAATTTTTGATAGTTATAAACACGTTTCACCCCCAATAAAGACAGTGTACATTATAATTAGTACATCCTTACCCGTGTCAGACAAGCTCAAACACGCAGTTATGATTCCTAATCCCGCTATCATCCCCCAAAATCGCTCCAGCGTGAAATCATTTCCATAAAACTCATCAATTCAATCTAGTGATAATGAACTATCGTACCCAACACAATCACAGAAATCTCACACAAAACGACGGTGGTGGTATTGTTGTTGAGCCGTAAACCCAGAAGCTTCTTCTCATATAACAATAACTGATCCTAACTCAATTTATGCCATATCCTTAAAGCCCCCGTTGCCCCATTGCTGGGGGAAGCCAATGGAAATTAACTGCCTTCTACAAAACTACAATACCACATTAGGAGCAAATGTCTGCTGAAATCCACCCTCACATTCACACAGTGAGACACACGTTCGGTGTGTCTTGTATATTATTAATTACGAATACACGTTTTATTGGTCTCTCTAACTTCCTTGCCCGGACTCAAACCATGGTCGTGGGGGGCTTTTCCACCGCAAACTCGGGGAAAACACAGAAAACATCTTTTCCTATACCGTCAAGTGTGTGTGTGTGCGTTTGTGTGGGAAAACCTGCCGCCTCACTTTACGACCTGTTCAGCCCCTTGGAAAACCTCAGAAACAGTTTTCCTCAACTCCACCGGTTTCGGGTTTGTTACTCTCTTCACCCTCCCGTTCCCCTCTGACTTGCACAAGAGGAAGAAGACGGTGGGTGTGGTGTTGTTCTGTATGGTTTTATTACTGCATATTTATATTTTACACGAATCTGTGTTTTCCCTGCTCACCAGAAACCCCGGCTTTGAACTGCGACTATCGTTGAGGTGAGGTTGGATTTTGTCGGGGGAAATGCCCCTGAATGTAGTCAATTCAAAATTGATGCCTACTTTGGGGGGTTATTCTCAAGTAACAAAATTGAACTTCTCAAAACAGAAAACGTTCCAATTTGCCCCAACTGTCCCTAACGCAGTGCGTTACAGCTAGGGACAGCAGATTTTCGAAAACATAGCTAGCAACAGCAGCAGCACAGATTTTATTAATTATTTCGAATTTAAATATAAATTTTCTTTAATGGCTTGTTGCGAGACACAAACCTCCCACCCCCTCACATATGGGAACGAGAGAGAGAGAGAGAGAGCGGAAAAGCACTTTGAGTGGAACAGCATGTTGTGAAATTGTGTGCGAGTGTGTGCGTTTATGTTTTGGAAATTAATAACCGACTTTAGTCGCTGCTACCAAGACCCCTGTGCTGCAGCAGTTCGAGAGGCGACCGTCAGTTTATTTCAATCAATTTCCGAAGAATCGACGCACAAGATGCTACAGACTTGCCAACATCGACACCCTGAGCGCTGCCCATTGGAGAATCATTAGTCGAAGAAGGGTCAGCCGGCAAGGTTGACTATCCCCCTCCGAAACGGGGGAGGATTAAAATTAATGGAAAACGGTGCAGCGGCACCATTCAGTTTAAGTGGATGGTGGTGGTCGAAGGTGGTCGTAACGAAAGTTTACTGAATCGAAAAGGTGACTGGAAGGGGACATTTTATGGGCAAACAAAATGTTGGAGGACTTTTGTGATAAGTTTTGCGATAGTGTTGGATGTGTAGTAAAAATGGTCAACGAACTTCGTAATCGCTCGATCAGCTGTGTTTTCTTAATTAGTTTGAACCAATATTCAAGTAACAATGGTATACTTGGATTCAAAATATGTATTCTAACGATAAGGTGGACATATTTTGATATTCATTTCAGCAACTTAGTGCTTTTATAATTTTATTAAATATTTTTTTAGGATAAACAATGTTTTAACGTACTCCGACGCGGCTTAAATTTTTTGCCTTTTTCAAAATTAATTCTAATTTTATTACAATGCGCTAACTAACATTCCCGTCCCTTAAAATCGAGGTCTACAAACTGACATGGCGGGCGCCGTTGGTGGCCAATGACTGTTACCTATTCGCAACTGATCTAGCTTTAGCAATCATGGTGTTTTATCTTTGCAGCGCATTCATACATGTTGTTGATAAGGGAAACATACATCGCTATTGAATTGTTTAAAGTTTCGATAACTAGTTCAAAAGTTATGTATAAAAATGTGTTTTCACATACATCCGGATCTCATGTATATGCATGCAAACGATGTCCGGATCCATCATTCGACCCATCGTTGGTTAGGTAATCGAATACCCTTTCCAACGAGTCCACAACATTGATAATCGGGCAACTTTTAACTCCCACATTGCAAATTATAAAAAATGGAGTGTTTTCGAAAAAAACGGTATTTTGTGAAAATCATAATATTCTCAAGAAAAAAAAAATTAGGAAAGTGAAAAAGATTGCCAAATGTCGCTTCATGTGATATTAATATTGCAAATTATGAAATTATAAGTATTTTCGAAAAATACGGTATTTTGTGAAAATTTAAGTTTAAATAAAAAAAAACTCTGATAAAATGAAAATGTAAAACAAATTTTGCTTCTTTTGGTACCCATTTTGCAAATTATGAAATGAGTTTTTTGAAAAATACGGTATTTTGTGAAAATTATAGTATTTTCAAAAAAAAATCTCTTATGAAGTGAAAAGAGCCTGCGAAATTTCGCTTCGTTTGATACCCATATTGCAAATTATGAAATAAAAAAAGTATTTTCGAAAAAATTCGGTAATTTGTGAAAATTTTAGTGCAAATTTTTATTGCAAATTATGAAATTTCAAAAGTATGTTCGAAAAAGACGGTATTTTGTGAAAAGTTTAGTGCTAATTTTAATGCAAATTATAAAAAATTCAGTATTTTAGAAAAATACGGTTTTTGGATTTTTTCATAATTTTTTTTATAATGTGAAATAGCATGCTTTTTTGAGAATTTGAGTACTTTCGAAAAGGTACGGTATTTTGTGAACAATTTTTTAGTATTTATACATTGAAAGTTACTACATTAAAAAAATATTCTTAGTAAAAGCAATTTGACATGATATGGCTGAATAAATTAGGTTGATTTTAGAAAGCTTTTAGAAATGAGTATCGTCTTCTATCAGCGATAAGATTATAGAATAGAATTATCCAAATGACATTATCGGTATCTAGTTTGATAATTTTATAGTTAACATTATTGAAACATACTTTTAAAAAAATTATGCTGAAATTAAATTGTACAAAATCTTTCCTTTAAAGAAATACTATTATTTCAAAATATTAAGTAAATAAAAGCAAAAAAAAATGTAACAAAAAGAAACTAAATTTTATAACCATCTTCAAATCCCTTTCTCCTTCGAATTTAATCAAAAACTTGAAAACAAATCTGATTCTCACAAAAAAAAAAAAACAATTAAAGCGTATAGACTAAATTGAAAATTAAAATTTTGCTAAACAAAACATCACAAATTCATGATGATTCAAAATAAAATAAAATAATCAGTTTTCAAATTTTTCAGTGACTGGTTATTTTTAGAAACATTAAAAACTGATTTAAAATTTGATATTTTTTATTTTTAAAACATTAATCACTATTTGATAATACTTTTAATTTTTAAAAGCACATTTTTCACTTTTTTAATGCAAACTGTTCAAAAATATTGATTCCTTTTAAATTCATTAGCCGATTTGAATAGTTTTTTTTAAGAAGGAATACAAATTATTAGAAAAATAGAGATAAAGGGGTTTGAAATACAAAAAATGGCTTGAAAACCATATTTTGCTAATTTACAAATTATTGGGTTGATTTAAAAATTTTACATTAAATAATACATTAAATTATTTAAAGCACATTCTCACTTTTTTAATGCTAACTGTTCAAAATTATGCTTCCTTTTAAATTCATTAGGCGAATTGAATATTTTTTTTTAGAATGCAAACTGTTAAACAATATTGTTTACTTTTAAATTCATAAGGCGATTTGAATAGTTTTTTAGAAGGTATACAAATTATTAGAAAAAAAGAGAAAAAAGTGTTTGAAAAACAAAAAAGGGCTTGAAAAACTTATTTCGATTTTTCACAAATTATTGGGTTGATTTCAAAATTTTGAAATTATTGCAATTAAAAGAAGAGTAAACTTCACAAAGGTTTTTTGTCAACCAAAGAAAAACGTTGGAAATTTTCTCTAATTTTGAAAAATATGTTTTACAGGGGTGCCTTTCTTTTAGGAAGTGCTATTAAATACAAAATAACATAACATTTTTCGCAAAAAAAAATCCTTGAAAATGCCAAAATAACATAACATTTTTCGCAAAAAAAATCCTTGAAAATGCCTTGACTTGACTTGATAATTGTGCAATTTACAAAAAAAAGTAATTTTTCATTGCTCAATAATTTCATTTTTTTGGCAATAGTTTAGACTTTTTTTTATTTTTTTTTTCGAAAAATCATATTTTGCACCATTCTTTAATCTAGCACAAAAAATGCCTTTTTAAGTCCCCCAATGTTCTTAAAAGTCTGTTGAAAAGACATTCAGATAAAATGTACAAACAGATTTGCCCAATTTCTTTTCAAACTGATATTATGATTAAATGGTCAGCATATTATAAACTAAAATGTAATAATTTCAAATGAATAATAAGCATTCGTTAACATCTAGTTTCAATGAAAATGAAATTACAAATTACGTAAAAAAAAATAAATACATTTTTCTTTACCAGCATCTCACTCAATACGTTAATTTAAATTTTAAGCCAAACGATCAACAAATATAAAATATGAACCAAATCCCAAAACGTTCCACTTTCCAAAAAACTGTTGACTGTTGCGCAAAACTCTCATTTAGTGTGCCCCATTCCGAAGCTGAACAAACTGCAAAAATCTCGGTTAAGCCCTGTCCAACATCATCAGCATATCCGAGACACTTCCAGAACCCAGATTCCCTCTCCACTTTCCACAACCCACCCCAAAACCGGGGTCAATCCGGCCGAAATTGAGCCAAATTCTTGGCCCTAAGAACCCCGCCGCCGTCTCTGCGAGCGGCTCTGGGCTGTGTCTGCTGCAGCAGCTCCGAAAACTGCCAACTTTTCCCAGTTTTGATCCGCTTTTAATTGAAAATATTTATTTGCCCGGAAACACATTCCGTCTTTGGTCCTGGGCTGTCTGTCTGTCCGTTTGCGCGGGGCAACCGACACCACCCAGGACCGAACCATTCTTACGGATTGTTTCTCCACCTCTCAAAATTCAGCTCCAACAAAAAAAAAAAAAAAAAAACTGCTGGAGAAAACAAATCTCGCCTGCCATAATCCGCTCGGCCGCTTTTCCGAGGAAAATTCTTGTTTCCCGGAAAAGGCGCTTAGGTTTGCTGGAAAAATGCGTTTGCGCTTTTCTCATCTAAAACGCATTACCACACCGGCGGGTTTTTTTTTCTTCTCTCCATCGACATCCTCGAGGTTTGGTTGGGTGGTTTCGGAAGGGGTGGGAGCTAGGATCATCCGGAGTACAAATTTTCTGCTCGATTTTGGGGGCCAGGGGTAGTGGCATCCCTGCGGAAATATAAAATGAGAGTGGGACAAGGAGTTTGAGTGGTTGGCCGAAATATAATATTTATAAATGTGTTTTCCGAATTCTTGGTATGGTGTCTCAAATACAGAGCGATTTTTTGGTTTTATTTCGCTATCAGAGTATTAAAAATGAGCTTAAAATGTTATATAAATTGAAATAAGAATCTTTTAAACATTGGGAATGTTACAGATTTGATCCTGTTTCAATTAAAATTTTCATCATAAAAAAAAACAATTCTTTACATTTTTTTGAAATTTTTCATTAAAAAAATCTTTACTTACTACTAGCAGGCCAATAATGAAAATAATATTATGAAACTACAAACTCATGCGCTTCCCTCAAAAGGCAAAAAACAAATATTTTTATATTTATACTTGATCAGATTTTGGTGTTGGAACCTTTTTTTAAATGTTTGCGTCTACCTCTTAAGGTGAAACGGGACGCCAGTTCTTGGACAACTTCTAATCAATTTAAATCAATGTCTGAACTCGACAGGTTGCTTGCTTACGTTCTATTTTGAGTCTGCAAAAAACATAACTTCATAAGTTACGGCCGTTTCCTTAAAGATGCTTCCGAAAACTCGCGACGTGGTGTCAATATGGTGCTGCCTTCCTGTTTCACCTTAACATTACATGTATTTTTTAAGCCAACTGTTTTGTTTGTTTGAGATCACATCCAAAATTGCTCTCAGCTAAATGAAAAAAAATCATGCGACTTTTCAAATGCTGCAAATGCCCCTTAATGCCGATTTTTCATGGCAGGGTTGCCAGATCTTAGAATTTTATGTTTCACGAATAAAAATGGTATCATAAACCGTTTCAGCGATTTGTAGCATGTTAGTTTTTGAGGTCGCTGAAAAGCAATTCTCTGAGTTTTCGATCATTCAATTTTTTCGTATTTTTTAATCCGGTTTAAACTTTTATGGTGGCTTCGGTATGCCCAAAGAAGCCATTTTGCATCATTAGTCCATACAAATTTGGCAGATGTCCATACAAGAATGATATATGAAAATTCAAAAATTTGTATCTTTTCAAGGAATTTTTTTTTGATCGAGTTGGTGTTTTCGGCAAAGTTGTAAACATGGATAAGGACTACACTGAAAAAATGTGATACACGGTTTGAAAAAAATATGTGATTTTTTATTTCACTTATTGTCACTAAAACTTGATTTGCAAAAAACTATTATTATTTTTAAATATTTTCTGATATGTTTGAGGGGACATTAATAGCCATCTTTCCTGAAATTTTCAGAACGGCCAAAAAATCTTTGAGCGAGTTATATGTTTCTGAATGAATACTGATTAAAAAAATCGAAATATTGGTTGAATAATTTCTTTTTTCTATTCCATTTTTGAGAGCATAATATTGAATGTTTAGCCCCTTTGAAATGTTGATCTTGATTTTAAAATTTTGAAAATATTGGTTTCGGAAAGATCGAAAAATTTCACGAACCTTTGCATAGCAATATCTCAGCAACTAAAGGTCGTATCAACAAAAATCAAAAAAGCAAAATATATAAATATAAAAATTAAAAAAGATCAATTTCGTAGAGAACTGCTCAATTTCTTGTTTTTAGACGTTGGATTTCTGCAACCAGCGGTCAAATCGTCATTGTCTAGATAGTTGTATAGCAAATTTTCTGAACTTTACAAAAAAACTATATTTGAATTGCTTTTCGATTGCAACGTCAAATTTACATTTATAAAATGGGTCATAAAATGTGTTTATTATTTTCGATTTTTTTCCAAAAATTACTATTTTTTCAAAAAATTCTTGCTCAAAGTTTGTAGGTTTTGGTTCCCTTTTAAGAATTAAAAAAAATTACAAAAATTTACAAAAATTTACAAAAATTTACAAAAATTTACAAAAATTTACAAAAATTTACAAAAATTTACAAAAATTTACAAAAATTTACAAAAATTTACAAAAATTTACAAAAATTTACAAAAATTTACAAAAATTACAAAAATTTACAAAAATTTACAAAAATTTACAAAAATTTACAAAAATTTACAAAAATTTAAAAAAATTTACAAAATTTTACAAAAATTTACAAAAATTTACACAAATTTACAAAAATTTACAAAAATTTACAAAAAAATACAAAAATTTAGAAAAACTTACAAAAAATTACAAAAAATACAAAAAAATCAAAAAATTACAAAAAATCACAAAAATTTACAAAATTTAAAAAAAATTACAAAAATTTAATAAAAATTTACAAAAATTTACAAAAATTTACAAAAATTTACAAAAATTTACAAAAATTTACAAAAATTTACAAAAATTTACAAAAATTTACAAAAATTTACCAAAATTTACAAAAATTTACAAAAATTTACAAAAATTTACAAAAATTTACAAAAATTTACAAAAATTTACAAAAATTTACAAAAATTTACAAAAATTCACAAAAATTTACAAAAATTTACATAAGGGTAATTCTCTACCAACTCACACGAAATCGGGAAAAGTTGCCCCGACACCTCTTCGATTTGCGTGAAACTTTGTCCTAATGGGTAACTTTTGTCCCTGATCACGAAACCGAGGTCCGTTTTTGATATCTCGTGACGGAGGGGCGGTACGACCCTTCCATTTTTAACATGCGAAAAAGAGGTGTTTTTCAATAATTTGCAGCCTGAAACGGTGATGAGATAGAAATTTGGTGTCAAGGGGACTTTTATGTAAAATTAGACGCCCGATTTGATGGCGTACTCAGAATTCTGAAAAAATGTATTTTTCATCGAAAAAAACACTAAAAAAGTTTTGAAATTCTCCCATTTTCCGTTACTCGACTGTAAAAAATTTTGGAACATGTCATTTTATGGGAAATTTAATGTACTTTTCGAATCTACATTGTCCCAGAAGGGTCATTTTTTCATTTAGAACAAAAATTTTCATTTTAAAGTTTCGTGTTTTTCTAACTTTGCAGAGTTATTTTTTAGAGTGTAACAATGTTATACAAAGTTGTAGAGCAGACAATTACAAAAAATTTAATATATAGACATAAGGGGGGATTTTACGAAAAAAAAGTTTTGAAAAAGTTACTTTTTGCGTTTCTCTTTGTTTCGTCGTCCGTGTCTGTCACGGGTGACCATGAATGGCCATGATTGATGCCGACCAACACTCTAAAAAATAACCCTGCAAAGTTAGAAAAAACACGAAATTTTAAAATGAAAAAATTTGTTCTAAATGAAAAAATAACCCTTCTGGGACAATGTAGATTCGAAAAGTACATTAAATTTCCCATAAAATGACATGTTCCAAAATTTTTTACAGTCGAGTAACGGAAAATGGGGAAATTTTTAAAACTTTTTTAGTGTTTTTTTCGATGAAAATTACGTTTATTCGGAATTCATCAAATCGGGCGTCTAATTTTACATAAAAGTCTCTTTGAAACCAAATTTCTATCTCATCACCGTTTCAGGCTGCAAATTATTGAAAAACACCTCTTTTTCACATGTTCAAAAATGGAAGGGGTCGTACCGCCCCTCCGTCACGAGATATCAAAAAACGGACCTCGGATTCGTGATCAGGGACAAAAGTTACTCCTTAGGACAAAGTTTCACGCAAATCGAAGAGGGGTCGGGGCAACTGCTGTTTGAGTTGGCGGAGAATTACCCATAAATTTACAAAAATTTACAAATATTTACAAAAATTTACAAAAATTTACAAAAATTTACAAAAATTTACAAAAATTTACAAAAATTTACAAAAATTTACAAAAATTTACAAAAATTTACAAAAATTTACAAAAATTTACAAAAATTTACAAAAATTTACCAAAATTTACAAAAATTTACAAAAAATTACAAAAATTTACAAAAATTTACAAAAATTTACAAAAATTTACAAAATTTACAAAATTTACAAAATTCACAAAATTTACAAAATTTACAAAATTTACAAAAATTTACAAAATTTACAAAAATTTACAAAAATTTACAAAAATTTACAAAAATTTACAAAAATTTACAAAAATTTACAAAAATTTACAAAAATTTACAAAAATTTACAAAAATTTACAAAAATTTACAAAAATTTACAAAAATTTACAAAATTTACAAAATTTACAAAATTTACAAAATTTACAAAATTTACAAAATTTACAAAATTTACAAAAATTTACAAAAATTTACAAAAATTTACAAAAATTTACAAAAATTTACAAAAATTTACAAAAATTTACAAAAATTTACAAAAATTAAAAAAAATTACAAGAATTGAAAAAATTTACAAAAATTTAAAAAAATTTACAAAAATTGAAAAAAATTTAAAAAAATTACAAAAATTTACAAAAATTTACAAAAATTTACAAAAAATTACAAAATTTACACGGCCACGGAAGCTCGGCAATTTACAAAACAATTGCAAAAAGCTCAGCAATTTACAAAACAATTGCAAAAATTTATAAGACAATTGCAAAAATTTTACAAAAATTTACAAAAAATTTAAAAATTTAAAAAAATTTAAAAATTTACAAAAATTTAAAAAAATAACAAAACAATTACAAAAATTTACAAAAATTTACAAAAATTTACAAAAAATTACAAAAATTTACAAAAAATTACATAAATTTACAAAAATATACAATTTTTTTTTATTTTTTTTTATTATTTTGAAAAAAACTCAAAATTAAAAAAAACTATTTTGAGAAACTGAGTTCATGTAAAAAAAGGGTTTATTAAAAAATCACCAAGATTTTTTTGTGTATGCTTTTTTTCTGAACAGTCCTCATCAATACTTATAACTTTGCTTAAGACACCAAATTAATCGGAGAATTCTTTCGAAAGTTACAGATTTACGAATATTTACGTACCATTTTCGTATGGAGGCTTGTACGGGTGAACCAATGACACAAAATGGCCTTTTTTGGCCATAGGAAAGGCCCTCACAAAGTTTGAGACTAATAAAAAAATACAAATAAAATGTATTTCCGGTTTTTGTAGAGAAATGCTTATGTATAAATTTCACATCAAAGCACATGATTTTCAACAGGGTTTCCAGATTTTCAGTATCTTTCATTTCTCTACGGGTCCAATTATTTGACCAAGGAATTCAAACTCCAAATTTGAGCCAAATCGGAGCACTTTTGATCTGAATTCTGCTAGTTTGACGTGGAATTGCTTTTTTTTTTGCAAGAGGTCGAAAATAGAAATGATTTAAGTTAAGGCACAGGCACAGAGTCAGATAACCATTGAAAATATGGTCAAAAACACTAAAACTGCAACTTTTCTGCAACGAACCGCATGAAAAAAATAATAATAAAATAATACTAATTTATTGAGGCAATTTTTAAATGATTGTAGTTTGGTTTTCAATTCCAGAGTGTTTTGTTTTCGATTTAAGGAATTCACTTTTCAAACAATCACAACAAAATCAATTCAGCTAATAGTGTGTCATACATCATTGCAATCAATAAACCCATCATGATTGCTAAAGCTGAACAAATTATGATTTCCTATTGTTGGCATATAATTTCATCTAAATACTCCTAATGTAATGAACCGTCAAACAAACGCTGTAAAATCATTCATTAATCAAACCATTATGAGCTAATAGTCTCAATGGACTTACGAGGGGGAAGGCAGAGATAGAGAGAGAGAGGTAAAATACCCTGCTCTAATTGAAACAGTAGTGTGTTCGGTGATTGTGTTTGCATTATTGAATGATTGTGGCGGTGTGTGCACTGTAACCGGGCCACATTTCACAATGAAACTATCCAATCCATTGAAATGGCGCACTCCCCGCTGGTCAAAACACAACACACCAAATCAGTCCCACCCTTCCTTGGGCAGGGAGGGGGCCGCCCTTTCTCTCCCCCCACAAAACCGCATTAAAAATGCACCATCCCCTCCCCCTCCTCCCTTCCCACCCACTGAGTTGTTCCGGCGAAATCGACATCCGAGTGACGGTTCCATTAAATTACCATATTGTCCCCAATTTCAGTTCGATTGTGTCACATTATGGCGGATCAGGTGAGGTGAGGTCGGTCCCGTATCGATTTAAAATAGATGCCAATAGTCTGGAAGCTGCCAGCCTCGGCCCAACCCCCCTCCCGAACCCCCTGGGACGTGGACGAGGACACCACACACGTGTGCGCCAGGCCAGCAATATTGTCTCGTTTCAATTAGTTTAATTTAAAAATCTGTCCAATTTAATTAGCCCCGGAACCGGATCCCGGTTGGCAGGTCCGACTGGCCACCACCGTGGACAATCCCCGGTGCAGTGTGCTGTGGACGCGGAAGAGGGTTGTGGGGGCTTCATGATTTATGCATTATGATGGTTATTTTTAAATCGCTTTCTTCTTTATTTATGTCATTCTTGGAGACGAATGTGATGCTGCGGCTGCAAAAATGGAGGTTATGTGTCCCCGTGGTTTACCATTTTTGTTGGTGAAAATATTGAAATTTCATGAAAAATTGAAAAAAAGAGTTAGTCTATTATCCTAAAAATACACAAAATTTGCAAAGAAAGTTTTTAAACTCAATATGAGGAGTCAATCAAGGGGATTCAATCGGTCCGGCAAAGCCAGACGGAACGGAACATATTTCACCGTACGAGTCCCCGTACGAACCGGGCAATACGGAAGGTGTCCCCACGACCCGGACCGGGGCGTTAAATATTATGCTGTCCCACTCTCGTGCGGGATTGCACACACCCCATCATGGTTTACGCGGGACTGATTTATGGACTTTTGCACCGGCCGGACGGAACAGGTGAATTAAAGAAAATTAATGACCAGCTCGAAGGAGGAGCTTGTATTTCGAGGGGAAAAATTGAGTCGGCAGTTTTTGAAAACAACGATTCAGTAAAAGACTTGAAAATTTTAACATGAAAATTGAAAGTTGAAAATTGACAGCTGAAAATTGAATGTAGAATATTGTAAATTTAAAATTGAAAGCAGAAAATTAAAAGTTGAAAATTGAAGCTTGAAAATTGAAAGTTGAAAATTTTAAGTTGTAAATTGACAGTTCAAAATTGAAAGTTTAAAATTGAATGTTGAAAATTGACAATTCAATCATGAAAATTTAAAGCAGTAAATTTGAAGTTGAAAATTGAAAAATTAAAATTAAAAGAAGAAAATTAAACGTTCAAAATTAAAAAAAAATTAAAATAGAAAGTAGAAAATTGAAAGCAAAAAATTGAAAGTAAAAAAATGAAGTAGAAAATTGAAAGTATAAAATTGAAAGTAGAAAATGAAATTAGAAAATTGTAAAAAGAAAATTGAAATTAGAAAATTGAAAGTAGAATATTGAAAGTTAAAAATTGAATTTTGAAAATTGAAGTTGAAAATTAAATGTTGAAAATTGGATGTTGAAAACTGCAAATTCAGAATTTAAAGCTGAAAATTGAAAGTTCAAAATTGAAAGTTGAAAATTGAAGTTGTAAATTAAAAGTTGAAAATTGAATGTTGAAAATTGCAAATTCAGAATTAAAAGCTGAAAATTGAAAGTTGAAAGTTGAAGTTGTAAAATTAAAGTTGAAAATCGCAAGTGGAAAATAAATAGTTGAAAATTAAAAGTTTTAAATTTCAAGTTGAAAATTGAAAATTGAAGGATGAAACTTGAAAATTGAAAGTTGGATATTGACAGTTGAAAATGGAAAGTTAAAAATTGAAAGATGAAAATTGACAGTTGAAAATTAAAATTTGGAAATTGAAAGTTGGAAATTGAAAGTTGGAAATTGAAAGTAAAAGATTGAAAGTAGAAAATTGAATGTTGAAAATTGCAAATACAGAATTAAAATTTGAAAATTGAAAGTTGGAAATTGAAAGTTGTAAATTAAAAGACGAAAATTGAATGTTGAAAATTGCAAATTCAGAATTAAAAGCTGAAAACTGAAAGCTTAAAATTGAAAGTTGAAGTTGTAAAATTAAAGTAGAAAATCGCAAGTGGAAAATTGATAGTTGAAAATTGAAAATTGAAAATTGAAAATTGAAAATTGAAAATTGAAAATTGAAAATTGAAAATTGAAAATTGAAAATTGAAAATTGAAAATTGAAAATTGAAAATTGAAAATTGAAAATTGAAAATTGAAAATTGAAAATTGAAAATTGAAAATTGAAAATTGAAAATTGAAAATTGAAAATTGAAAATTGAAAATTGAAAATTGAAAATTGAAAATTGAAAATTGAAAATTGAAAATTGAAAATTGAAAATTGAAAATTGAAAATTGAAAATTGAAAATTGAAAATTGAAAATTGAAAATTGAAAATTGAAAATTGAAAATTGAAAATTGAAAATTGAAAATTGAAAATTGAAAATTGAAAATTGAAAATTGAAAATTGAAAATTGAAAATTGAAAATTGAAAATTGAAAATTGAAAATTGAAAATTGAAAATTGAAAATTGAAAATTGAAAATTGAAAATTGAAAATTGAAAATTGAAAATTGAAAATTGAAAATTGAAAATTGAAAATTGAAAATTGAAAATTGAAAATTGAAAATTGAAAATTGAAAATTGAAAATTGAAAATTGAAAATTGAAAATTGAAAATTGAAAATTGAAAATTGAAAATTGAAAATTGAAAATTGAAAATTGAAAATTGAAAATTGAAAATTGAAAATTGAAAATTGAAAATTGAAAATTGAAAATTGAAAATTGAAAATTGAAAATTGAAAATTGAAAATTGAAAATTGAAAATTGAAAATTGAAAATTGAAAATTGAAAATTGAAAATTGAAAATTGAAAATTGAAAATTGAAAATTGAAAATTGAAAATTTAAAATTTAAAATTGAAAATTTAAAATTGAAAGATAAAACTTGAAAATTGAAAGTTGGATATTGACAGTTGAAAATGGAAAGTTAAAAATTGAAAGATGAAAATTGACAGTTGAAAATTAAAATTTGAAAATTGAAAGTTGGAAATTGAAAGTAGAAGATTGAAAGTAGAAAATTGAAAGTAGAAAATTAAAAGTAGAAAATTGAAAGTTTAAAAATGAAAGTAAAAAATTAAAAGTAGAAAATTGAATGAAGAAATTGAAAGTAGAAAATTTATTGTAGACATTTGAAAGTAGAAAATTGACAGTTTAAAACTAAAAGAAGAAAATTGAAAGTAGAAAATTAAAAGTAAAATTTAAAAGTAGAATATTGAAAGCTTAAAATTGAAAACTTAAAATTGAAAGTAGAAAATTAAAATTTGAAAATTGTTAGTGAAATATTGAAAATAAAAATTTAAAGTCGAAATTAAAACATTAGGTGAAAAATTGAAAGTTTCAAACTGAAACATAAACCTTGAACCTGGAAATACGCTAAAGTTGAACTAGACAGTTAAATGTTAAAGTTGAAACACAGAACATAAAAATTGGAAGAGAAGATGATATAATGATGAAAATTCAGTATTTTCAATTATAAACTGATATTTAGAATATTCAATGTCCTTGAATAATTTATTTTTTTGCTCTTCCCTCTTCTTAAAAAAAATTCACCGCACTTTAGAAAACTCTTGTTGCCTAATGTTTCTACCGCGGGCTCCAGAAAGGACCAACTTTTACATCCACCTTGCTTGATTTACAGGAGGCAGGGGAAGGGAGCCATTAAAGCCATCATTGTGATGTCACCGCGTGTGAAACGCGAAGAACCACGCTGGTGGACCGGCTGTTGATTCCTAGAATTTGGACCAGCGTAAACTTTTCCTGGGGAAATTTTTGACCAAGTTTTCACTTTCATGCTGCGTAGAGCTGGAGGGGAAAGATTTATTCAAATTTTTCGCGTACGCCAGCAGTGTTAGCTTGTTCTTTTTATTCTAATGCATTCAAGTGATTTTTTTAAGTTTATTTTTTTAGTGTATGTGATCTGAAACTTTTCGTAAAGAAACACGGCTAAAAAAGTTGTTGCTTTTTATGAAATAAATTGGATTGAAGTTTTTTTTTTTTTTATAAGTCTAACAAGAGTAATAACTTAACAAAACAAAATATCAAATGTTTTTGAAAACAATAAAATCATTTTCCAAGCCAAATAATTTTAAGGCCATTTTTGTCTCTTGGTCTTAATTGAGGTTGTTGGAGATTCTTGTAAAATTTATAAATATTGATTGAAAATGATTCCTTTGCTTCTTAATCCGGCTTTCTGCTATAACTGTAAATTTTTGTTGCCTCCTGATGTTTGAAAAATCTTTGAATGTTTCAACATTTTTCTTATTATCAAAACTTATTTATTCTCAAAGAAATATTTTTAAGAGTGCCCGCTTGTCCCTTAAACATGAGATTTACTCAAAATTTTGCCAACCTCAAGCTCTGAATCTTTTGTTCATTTCTCCCCGACCTCACGACCAACACTTGTGCATTATAATTTATAATTGCTTTTAGGGAAATTTTTCCGCCACAAACTTTTCTCCCCTTATCAGTTTCTCTTGGAAGATGTTTTCCCAGCCTCCCTCTAAATCGCACACTGTCGAAGAGGAAAGCGAGGGTCAATAATTGTGTCTTACACAACGCTAATGAAGTTCGCGCCCAACGAGCTTCCAATTACGACCGGGGCCAGCAAATTGGCCATTTTATTGAGGGGGATGGAAAAGGAATTTGCAAGTTTTTTGACACGAGCTCGCTAAATCTCGAAGATGGTTTCGCCCAAAATTTCACCAACAGTGTGACAACTATTATTTATCCATTTAACGAGCAAACCGCTTTAATTACTATTATTTCATTTCCCCTGGTTGGTCCCGAGAGCAGATTTTCACTTGCTCACCAAGCTTAATCAGCTCCCAGTGAGGGAGGAAAAACTACGGGACGATTTTCGGGCTAAGGCTTTCCGCAACGGCGGGGGTGGTAATAAATAAGGACCGCCTCCCCCGCACACTTCATCTCCGCCACCACGTGCTTATAGCCGTCATGATTATGGGATTTTATTTCCTCCATTAGAGTCGAGTCATTTGTTTTTCAACGAGCCAAGCCGGAATCAACTATCGTTAGGTACACGAACTACTCGAACACACCAGCAAATGGAATGGCTGTCGTGGGTTTTTTCGACCTCCCAGGCTTATTTGATGGGTTCATCATTAGTGAGTGGGGAGGAAAAAAGTGCATGAGGAAATTGACCAGGTTGGCTGACCAAGGCTTGCCCGTAATTCGATGGGGATAGTTTGATTGGGAAAATGATAATTAGTTGATAATCACCTTTTACGAGTGTAACAAATGGGCTTGTGGGATTACTAATTACGAGAAAGAGACATCATCCGTTGGATGGGCTTTCAATTTTGTTTTGGAGTTGAGAAAAATACAACAATATACAACAATATCAACATTCACATAACATAAAATTCTTTGAAGGCAGCATTAAAAATAACCCAAATTCCATTTCCATGTCTGATTTTCGTTAATCTTTGTCAAAGTTGAAAATTGAAAGTAGAAAATTGTAAGTTGGAAATGGAAAGTTGAAAATTGAAAGTTAAAAATTAAAAGTGGAAAAATGATAGTTGAAAATTGTAAGAAGAAAATTGAATGTTAAAAATTCAAAGCTGAAAATTAAAAGTAAAAAATTTAAAATTGAAAATTGAATGTTGAAAATTGAAACTTGAAAATTGAATGTTAAACCTTCAAAATTCAAACTTGAAATTTGTGAATTGAAAGTTGAATAATTAAATTTGAAAATTGAAATTTGATAACTCAATGTCATCGGAAATTTTATTATTTTTGCTCTCACCTCTTCTAAAAAAAAAGAAGTATAAACCACACTTTTGAAAAAAAGAACTCTTGTTGCCTAATTTCTCCACCGCGAGGCAACAGAAAAGACCAACTTTTACATCCTCCTTGCTCGATTTACATGCGCAGGGGAAGGGAGCCATTAAAGCCTTCATTGTGATGTCACCACGCAATATTTAATGCTTAAACATTTAAATAACATAAAATTCTTTGAAGGCAGCATTAAACATAACCCAAACTCCATTTCCGTGTCTGGTTTTCGTAAACCTTTGTCTCATTGTTCAAAAATTACTAATGCAATACGAATCCAATACCCATTAAATCCTCTAACGGGCACACCAAGTAAAGTTTAAACTGAATAAAAAGAATTTGATTGAGGTTTATATTTGTGTGCTTTATCGATTCCTAAAAACATTTAATTAACATATTTGTTTATCCATTTCTTGTTTTAACAAGAAATGGAAAAACAAATTTTATTTTTTCAATCATTCGTAAGATCAAAATTGAAATGAGAAAATTCTTAACTTAGTTCAACTATTCACATAAATCTATATCGTAACATGAAAACAAAAAAATATATATAATTAGATTTGCAAAATTAACAAAAAAAAAGTAAAAAAAAACAACTTATGAAATATCACTTTCAATTGTTGACTATGGAACTAAATAACCCCTGGCATACTGAATTCTCATTAATAACATTTTTGAACACTGAATTATTATGTTTGTGTTATTTTTTGAATATTGATAAAATTATAATCAAATTCTTAATAATATAAAATTAAAAATAGGAATAACCCTGCTAAAAATATTTTTCAGATAAACAACTTATTGTTCAAATTAATCAATTTATTTTATTTAATATTTTAATATGTTCAAGGAGAATTGAAGGAGAAAAAAAAAATATTGTCAAACTTTTTTTTATGGATTGTAAATTTTTTGTGTAGCATGCAGCTTTAAGTAAAATTTTTCAAGAAATGTTCCGTTTTTGTAATTTAAACATTTTGACTTGAATGTAATACCTGACCTAGAGAAAATATTACCGAAAAGCTGAAAAATCTTCAAACATTTTTTTTTATTTTGTTGGTCGGACAGCTAATTGCTAAAAAACAATCTCGCAAAATTGAAATTTTGTGAAAGATGAGTTTTTCTCAATGTCATCTTTTATAAGCCTTTAATTTCAACTAGCGATTTCTCCGGTGATAAAAGTTTTAAATTATTGTGATTTTTATTTCTTGTATAAGGAAATAATTTCCAAAGGTTTTTTAGAAATCAAGAGTATCAAAAATATAAAACGTCTTTTTTAGAAAAGATTACGGTTTTCGGGATATCACGATATGAAGAATTAGAGCTTATCAAACGACACTAAAAAAACTTTTTTCCCACAAAAATAAATTTTCGAGACGCTTTCTCTCAGCAATCAACAGTTCGATCAACAATGTCAAAAATAAATATTGTTGGAAATTTACATCGGGGTGCTTTTAATACATGAGGAATTCGAAATTGAAAATAACTTAAAACTATTCGTAAATAAAATCTCTCAAATGTGCCTATAACTTTAAAATGGTACACTTTATCGAAAAATAGTTTCATTTTCGGTTTGCATTTGAAAAATGATTTATAAATTATGTTTGACATTTTTTATTGTTTCTTAAACTTTTTTTTAAATTCTATCACCAGTCTTACGTATTTTGGTTATAAATTGTTTGTATTTAAAAAATCGTGATTTTTTTCGTGTACTTTTTTCAAAAAAAAAAAATAACAACTAACATCTTTTCAGAAAAACCAACTGATATATGAGATATTGTTAAAATGCGTTCAATTTTGTTTAGAAACAAAATCCAAGTTAAATATTCTGAGATTTTTGGATTTTTTTCTAGACATAGTGAGGGTAAAATTTACAATTAGAAAGAAACACCTTCAAGTTCATGGTGAAAACCGATCGAAACCCGCTCAACTTTTCAAACTTGCCAGCATCTTGTCTAACTTCAAGCATCACAGCAAAAGAACCAAAAAAGTCCCACTGACAGCAATAAAACTATTCCAAGAAGTAATAACCCATAATGGGCGCTGCTGCTGCTGCTGGGAAATTAAATACGATTTCATTTCCATTTTCCCTTTAGAGCCTGAGACAAAGTCGCTCCCAATGGGTGGGTTGGTTGGTTGGAATTTTAATGACATCTAATTCCGGGGCCCCACCACATATGTTCCGCCGGAACAAAGTTTTTCCCCACACAATTTTATGGCACACGCACACAGCACCCATTTCAAGACGTTTCATGCAAATTAGTTCGAGGAGGAAAAAAGAACTCTCACACAAGATTTCGATATTCTTGTCACTTTTTCCGATTTGTAACGAGCCAATTAAACCACATTAAATGCGTATTACCAGCAACCGGAAGACAAAGACAATGGGTACGTTTTCCGGGGGGGCTTGGAAAATGCCATCCGGTGCCAATTTGCAGTCGCTTATCTTGCTTGAAATGTACTGCCACGTGGGTTTGGGGCTTGGGAAGCTCTTTCTTGAAGACGGAGAATTATTTTATTGCGGATAACAAATTGTTTTATGGCACTTGAATCGTGACTTGTTCCTTGGGAAGAAGTAATGCGGCAGTGTTGCCAGAGAAAATTCTTTGAAATTTCAAAGAGATCTTCAAAGAAAGATAAAATTGCATGCAAGTTACAATGTTGCAACTAGTGACATCTGGCTTTAACTAGCAAAAGTTCTTAAGCAACCAGTATCATTTTTGAATCTTTCAGAGCAATAATCCTCTTAAAATAATGAATTTTATTCCAGTCAAATAATAAAATTCACATGAGGACATAACAACTCTGGAAATACATTCACCTGCCCAATAGTACATCCAAACATGTCGAGCAACTGACTGCCATCACCTTCCCCACGAGGACACCACGATTTTGTAATTCAAATCCTCTTCTAATCCCATGGTGTGGTCCCAAACTGTCACAAAAGTCGTCATCCTGATGCAACCGTCCTACGTCCTGTAGTGCGTTGTAACAGCCACCAGGACGACACACAGCCCACGACATCCTGATTGAAATCCTAGCCAGCCAGCTGTCGACATTCCCCGGAAAGGGCAGACTACCGGCCTGGCTGGAATCACTGACAAAGTTTAACATTTCCATTATTACGTAATTCGGCCGGAAAACTGCAGGTCGGGGACTGCCAGGACCACCGACGTATCTCCCAATGAAGTGACGGAACATCAACACTAAGCTTGGCACATCGATCATCAACACTAAGCTTGGCACAAGGCACAAGTCAGTCACATTTAATCAATGTGTAGTAAGCAATTCCCTTATCTGCTTCCCGGGGAAAACTCGGTTCTAATTTACTTTTACTGCAATTTATCCAACCCCCACGCTCTTCTCCACCTTTTCAGGTAGAACATTTAGTCCGTGGCTCGGAAGCCACCGTTTTGGGTCTCAAAACCTCTGACAATCGTGCAGAACGAGAACATTTCAGAAGAGTACCGAGCACTTACTGGGAAGGGACACTCGAGTTGGAAGTGAAGACTATTTATCACTATCACCCCAACCCCGGACTCCCCGAGCGATTATCCAAGAGAGTCACCGCGATTGTGATGGTGTTTTGACTGCCGAAGTTGTGATGGAGACAGTGTTGCCAGAATGTTTTGCAAAAGCAAAAGCAAAAGCAAAAGCAAAAGCAAAAGCAAAAGCAAAAGCAAAAGCAAAAGCAAAAGCAAAAGCAAAAGCAAAAGCAAAAGCAAAAGCAAAAGCAAAAGCAAAAGCAAAAGCAAAAGCAAAAGCAAAAGCAAAAGCAAAAGCAAAAGCAAAAGCAAAAGCAAAAGCAAAAGCAAAAGCAAAAGCAAAAGCAAAAGCAAAAGCAAAAGCAAAAGCAAAAGCAAACAGCAAAAACAGCAAAAACAGCAAAAACAGCAAAAACAGCAAAAACAGCAAAAACAGCAAAAACAGCAAAAACAGCAAAAACAGCAAAAACAGCAAAAACAGCAAAAACAGCAAAAACAGCAAAAACAGCAAAAACAGCAAAAACAGCAAAAACAGCAAAAACAGCAAAAACAGCAAAAACAGCAAAAACAGCAAAAACAGCAAAAACAGCAAAACAGCAAAAACAGCAAAAACAGCAAAAACAGCAAAAACAGCAAAAACAGCAAAAACAGCAAAACAGCAAAACAGCAAAAACAGCAAAAACAGCAAAAACAGCAAAAACAGCAAAAACAGCAAAAACAGCAAAACAGCAAAAACAGCAAAACAGCAAAAACAGCAAAAACAGCAAAAACAGCAAAAACAGCAAAAACAGCAAAAACAGCAAAAACAGCAAAAACAGCAAAAACAGCAAAAACAGCAAAAACAGCAAAAACAGCAAAAACAGCAAAAACAGCAAAACAGCAAAACAGCAAAAACAGCAAAAACAGCAAAAACAGCAAAAACAGCAAAAACAGCAAAAACAGCAAAAACAGCAAAAACAGCAAAAACAGCAAAAACAGCAAAAACAGCAAAAACAGCAAAAACAACAAAAACAGCAAAAACAGCAAAAACAGCAAAAACAGCAAAAACAACAAAAACAACAAACAGCAAATACCATTAAAACAGCAAAAACAGAAAAAAATAGCAAAAACAGCAAAAACAGCAAAAACAGCAAAAACAGCAAAAACAGCAAATATCATTAAAACAGCAAAAACAGAAAAAAACAGAAAAAATAGCAAAAACAGAAAAAATAGCAAAAACAGCAAAAACAAAAAAGACAGCAAAAACAGCAAAAAACAGCAAATATCATTAAAACAGCAAATATCATTAAAACAACAAAAACAGCAAAAACAGCAAGAACAGCAAAAACAGCAAAAGTGCATAACACAATAGATGAAAGTGACTTTTTTCAATGTACTTAACTATTTTACATCCGATTTATTCTAGGTATTTTGAAAAATATTCAAACGATTATGTTTAATTCACAAAATGATGGTACATTAGAGCAATTCTCTACGAAATCGGTCTTTTTTCTTCAATTTTAATTTTTGTATTTTTTAATCCGACTGAAACTTTTTTGGTGCCTTCGGTATGCCCAAAGAAGCCATTTTGCATCATTAGTTTGTCCATATAATTTTCCATACAAATTTGGCAGCTGTCCATACAAAAATGATGTATGAAAATTCAAAATCTGTATCTTTTGAAGGAATTTTTGATCAATTTGGTGTCTTCGGCAAAGTTGTAGGTATGGATACGGACTACACTGGAAAAAATAATACACGGTAAAAAAATTTGGTGATTTTTTATTTAACTTTATCACTAAAACTTGATTTACAAAAAACACTATTTTTATTTTTTTATTTTTGATATGTTTTAGAGGACATAAAATGCCAACTTTTCAGAAAATTTCAGGTTGTGCAAAAATCATTGACCGAGTTATGAATTTTTAATCAATACTGATTTTTCAAAAATCGAAATTTTGGTCGTAAAATTCATTTTTCGATGTAAAATCAAATTTGCAATCAAAAGTACTGTAGTGAAATTTTGATAAAGTGCACCGTTTTCAAGTTATAGCCATATTTAAGTGACTTTTTGAAAATAGTCGCAGTTTTTATTTTTAAAATTAGTGCACATGTTTGCCCAGTTTTGAAAAAATATTTTGAAAAGCTGAGAAAATTCTCTATATTTTGCTTATTCGGACTTTGTTGATACGACCTTTAGTTGCTGAGATATTGCAATGCAAAGGTTTAAAAACAGGAAAATTGATGTTTTCTAAGTTTCACCCAAACAACCCACCATTTTCTATCGTCAATATCTCAGCAACTAATGGTCCGATTTTCAATGTTAATATATGAAACGATTGTGAAATTTTCCGATCTTTTCGAAAAAAATATTTTCAAAATTTTCAAATCAAGACTAACATTTTAAAAGGGCGTAATATTGAATGTTTGGCCTTTTTGAAATGTTAGCCTTGATTTGAAAATTTTGAAAGTATTTTTTTCGAAAAGATCGGAAAATTTCACAATCGTTTCATATATTAACATTGAAAATCGGATCATTAGTTGCTGAGATATTGACGATAGAAAATGGTGGGTTGTTTGGGTGAAACTTAGAAAACATCAATTTTCCTGTTTTTAAACCTTTGCATTGCAATATCTCAGCAACTAAAGGTCGTATCAACAAAGTCCGAATAAGCAAAATATAGAGAATTTTCTCAGCTTTTCAAAATATTTTTTCAAAACTGGGCAAACATGTGCACTAATTTTAAAAATGAAAAACTGCGACTATTTTCAAAAAGTCACTTAAATATGGCTATAACTTGAAAACGGTGCACTTTATCAAAATTTCACTAAAGTACTTTTGATTGCAAATTTAATTTTACATCGAAAATGAAGTTGAAAATTTTACGACCAAAATTTCGATTTTTTAAAAATCAGTATTGATTAAAAATTCATAACTCGGTCAATAATTTTTTGCACAACCTGGAAATTTCTGAAAAGTTGGCATTTTATGTCCTCTAAAACATATCAAAAAATAAAAAAAAAATAAAAATAGTGTTTTTTTGTAAATCAAGTTTTAGTGACAAAAAGTTAAATAAAAAAATCACCAAATTTTTTTTACCGTGTATTATTTTTTTCTAGTGTAGTCCGTATCCATACCTACAACTTTGTTGAAGACACCAAATCGATCAAAAAATTCCTTCAAAAGATACAGATTTTTGAATTTTCATACATCATTTTTGTATGGACAGCTGCCAAATTTGTATGGAAAATTATATGGACAAACTAATGATGCAAAATGGCTTCTTTGGGCATACCGAAGGCACCAAAAAAGTTTCAGTCGGATTAAAAAATACAAAAAAAATCGAATGACCGAAATCCTAGAGAACTGCTCATTATTAAACAGCAAAAAATTGTGTTAATTTGAAAGGTGTAATTGCGGAAGGTTACTTCTTTTGTGATGTAATTTTATCTCAATTTAGACTGAAAAAGTGACATTGCACCAGGAATGAGGTAAAATTACTCATTTTCAGATGTAAAGTTACACATTTTTTTTCTGATTTGATATATGTACCCCTTCCTGGATGTAATATAATCATGATTATTTTTACTGTGTACGATTCATAAAAAACAATAAAATATTAAAGAATTATGACAATAACTATTCTCTTTTTGCCACATTGAATCCGACAAACATTTCAGCACGCGACCAAAGCGCGCTTCTTTCCTTCGAATTAGCTTCCTTCCAGCGACCGTAAGGATTCTTAACCGCAAATTAAATTAAAAGGACGCATCCGTAGACAAAGTTTACTTTCAGTACACTGCTGTGCAAACTGCTTGAAGCAACAAGACCTTTCTCCGTTTGCAGCTCGTGTTCGTGTTCGTCCCTGGTTCAGAGATTTATTATCACCTAAATATTAAATTCTAAATAGTTTCCAACATTATACCATTTAGTGCCACGGGGGCGACGGGGGAAGGGACAACTCTTGCAATCCGGACAAATCTTGGGGCATGTCGAGAGCAAGGAGCCGGGTAGCGACGCGTGTTTCTGGGCAAAAGTTTGCAACACAATTCCAGAAATTGTTTGCAACTTCAGCAAGAAGTGTACAAGGGTAGTAACAAGAGATTTTCCACCCCCGCCCACCCTCACGCTCCCGGGGAAACTTTCCCAGAACCCTCTCACACACAGATTTTTGCATTACTTGCTGAAAAGTGCAGACAATGGCTGGGACCTTCTCTCCGGGCTCTCCTGGCATGGTGGTAATTAATTGCACTTTAGTACAAGAACTACTTACAGGGACAAGAAGTGAAATGGGGAGAAATTTTATCACTACCTTGTAACGATTTCATCCTCCAGGTTGAGCCCGGTGCGTTCCGGAAGCGTTTAAAGAATTTCAATTTCAAGCAGAAAAAGATACCTTTAAATCTCTGACACCTCAACGGCTCTAATCTTTTGAAAAAACAATCTCACCCCACACACTCTCTGTAAAAAAAGCCAATGAAATTCACAATGAATGGAAAAATCTCCGCACGCGCGCACGTGCAATAAAAAGTAATATGCAAACGATGGTGTTGGTGCAAACAAAAAAAAACTCATAAGAGGGCAAGCAATTCGGTTCGCGAAATGAAAGTAGCAAAAAAAAAAAACAAAAAAGGAACATCAGAATGGCAACAGAAGGACACCCTCCTGTCGAAATAAAAACCTGAAGAGCAAGAGCGCAAACATATTGAATGTGTATGCAAAAAGGGAGCACAATTTTGGCTCACGTGAAAAAAGTAGGAGGAAAAAAAAAGCCGAACGAACGCTCACTGACACCTTAGCATTCATTTGGAGGAATTTTCATTGCTTGCTTGCTTTTCTTTTTGCGGTGGTGGGGAGATACCTACTTGAAGCAGAGGAAAATTCATGTGGTTTTTGGATTATTCATTTGAAAAGTGGCTTGTTTTTCGGTTGACTGAATCACTAAATGAATGCGAAAGAGTCTGACAGAATTTCTTCATGAAATTTTGATTGGGTAAAATAAAAACATTTTTTTTTGGATCAAATATAAAAATTGCGATTATGCAAATCATAGACAAGAACATGCAAACTAATTCTGCTATTTGACACAACATATAAAAAATGTGACATTCAACATAAGAAATCCTGAAAAGCCCGCAAAGCATGTCAAAACATTGAAATACAAATATAAGCTTGTTTACATATGGAAAGTACTGAAAACCTTAATCAATATGTTTTTTTTTCGATTACCACAAAGTGAGCACAATAAAAAATGTTATGCTGAATTAAAATGAGCTGTTTTCAAGTTATCGACAAAAAAAAAGGATTTAAATGATATTTTGAAAAAAAAAACAAGTGAAATTATGTATTTACCACAAAATTGTTAAAAGTTTTGTACAAAAATTTCAGTTGTCTTTTAATCAATATTTATGAAAAATAACCAAGATAAATCAAAATAATATAATAAACGTCACATTAAAAAAATGACAAATTTTTAATTTATTAATTAACAAGATTTATTTTCAATAAAGTTTATTAAATAAAAAATAATTATTTAAGTTAAATTTATATAAAGATTAGAATGCCTTTAATTTTGTAGATATTTATGATTTTATTTAAATCATACTTGAAACTTGTAACTTTGAAACAAATTATAGCTATTTTAGTTCAAAAACGTGACACTATCATAGCTTTTAAATAATTTCATTCATCAATATTTTTAAGAAACAAAAAATTTTGGCATTGGAAAAAAAATTCTTAGGCTTAACAAATTTTCGGATTATCGAATAACGAAAAAAAAAATGAGCATGAGCATGGTTGACTGCCAATGAGCTGCTACTCCGTTATTGACGGATCAGCTGAAGTTAAACAATGAATCAAAAATGATCAGTGGGAGCCAATCATCCGTTCACTGTTTAACCTCTGAAGATCCCTACTTTATTAGTCAATACCGGCGCCCTCTCAAGAAGCCTGCAGTTCAACGAAAGGGAGGAATGTTAGTCCGATAGTTGAAGTTGCAGACATAGTTTTTCGCTATATACTTAATGATACCGCTTGAGACCGTTGAATCCACAGCATCTCCTTCAAGCATCACGTGATTATTTTTTTTTTTGTTAGTAGGATAAGGTATTGGCATTTCGATGCCTCCCGAGCTACGACGCTACGGGGAGGACTTTCATAACAGACCCGTCGGCGAGCCTTCCGAGCAACGATGCTATGGGAAGGTCTTTCTGGTTAACACACAAAATCACTCACACACAGTTATTTTGCTCCACTATTAACTCGACGATCCAAATTGTGCGTCTTTCGATCATTATATAGAAATAGCTTTTTCACCGCAAAAAAATAAAACCTTATTCGAAAAATTTAAACACAGTCCACCCGACGCCGTGCCTTCCGATCAACGATGATATAGGAAGGGCTTTGAAAATCACAAAACATCACTTTTCACTCTGAATATTTTTTTACGACCACGCGCTCCCTTTGCCAATTATGCACTCACCCGAACAGCGACACAAAAGAGACGGAAAATAACACGAAAAAACAGGACTGCGCGTCCACACAGGCACCGCACTACTGATGCCATTATTTCATCGAATAACGAAAAAAAAAATGTTGAGAAATGTTAATCTTTTTGTTGAGTTATTTTCAAAGGATAAATACTAGGGTGGGTACGGATTTTCAAAAGTTCTCAGATCAAGTTCTGGTGTGGTTCCCCTTGTAGGGCATACCCATAGGGACTCTCAGGCCAAATTTCAGCTCATTTGGTTGAAAACTGGCTTGTCTCAAGCGAGTTCAAGTTTACATGGGATTTACTATGGGAAATTTTGAATTTTCGTTCATTCGCTCCTACAGGCCTGGGGGAAACATGTAGAAACTTCTAGGATGGCCAGAAATGAGTGGAATCGTCTGGAGAACAACTTTTCCTAAGTGACCAGGTCGATTCGTTCAACCCCCATCGAGCTCAACGGCAATACATCCGGGGTTTTCGGAACCAACGGTTTTCCCCAGAAAAGCAACAAATTTTCCTTAGCATGCTATGAATGCTTGATGAACACCGCGACGTCACATGTCAAACAGCTACCACGTGATTGTAAAATTTGCACCATAACAATTTTTTTCTTATTTGAGGGTTTAGAATACAGCTAAATAGCATCAGGATCACCATAAATTTTAATTCCATGGTTCAAAAAGTAATAAAAAGTAATTTTTTGTAGGCGATGCTAGTCCACGTGGTAGCTGTTTGACATGTGGCGTCGCGGTGTTCATCAAGCATTCATAGCATGCTAAGGAAAATTTGTTGCTTTTCTGGGGAAAACCGTTGGTTCCGAAAACCCCGGATGTATTGCCGTTGAGCTCGATGGGGGTTGAACGAATCGACCTGGTCACTTAGGAAAAGTTGTTCTCCAGACGATTCCGCTCATTTCTGGCCATCCTAGAAGTTTCTACATGTTTCCCCCAGGCCTGTAGGAGCGAATGAACGAAAATTCAAAATTTCCCATAGTAAATCCCATGTAAACTTGAACTCGCTTGAGACAAGCCAGTTTTCAACCAAATGAGCTGAAATTTGGCCTGAGAGTCCCTATGGGCATACCCAAGGGGAGCCACACCAGAACTTGATCTGAGAACTTTTGAAAATCCGTACCCACCCTAATAAATACACAACATATTATAAAAGCCTATGATTCTGAACTCAAAATTCTTAATGTTTATTGATTTCAAATTTCAGATGAAATCAGTTCGAATATACCCGAGAAGACGACATTTTTTGATATTTCAAAATACTAGGCTAATAACATTTTATGTTATTTATAACAAAATTTGTTATTCGTTGTTATGATTTTTTTGTTATTGGATTGTTGTTGTAATAACAGACTAATAACAAATTTGGTTATTTTTCGAACAAATGTTCGTTAATATTTTTTTGTTATTTTAACAACTATTCTGCCCATGATCGCATAAATGTCCCATATTCAAAAGCAGCAAGTAGAGAAAAACGCATTTGTAGTTTGTCCCATACATAAGGCTACGTGTTATGTTTTCGCGAAAAAAATGGAATTCCTCCTGATTTCTAGAACAAAGTACTGGATGTTGTAGGCTTTTCTGAAAGGGAACACGATTTTGAACCAAACTGCAGAAATAACTCAAAAGTGATGAAAATACATAGGGGACATTTATGCGATCATGGGTAGTAATCCGATCATCCCAATAACAGTTGAAGGTATTCTTCCAAAACAAAAAAAAAAAAAAATATTCCAAAGTTGTTTTGGCTTTCAACCAATATCAGACCAATAATAAATGTTGTAATACCCTGTTATTATACCCTTATGCAAAAATGGATTTTTCATGATACTTTCTGTTATTTTAACAATATTTGTATTAAATTTTGAAATTTGGCTGTTATAATTAAAAGTTGTGCATAAAAATATAGAAAAATATCTTTTTTGAGAAAATTGGCTGAAAATTGCTAAAAAAGTCCTTTCTCCTAAGTTCAAAAACAGAACACTAAAAAGTTGAATTTAGGAATGTTGAAAATTTGGTTGAAATAATAGAGAATTTGCAGCAAAGCGTCGCCACCTATGAACAAATAGCGTGAACCTATGATTTTTCCAAAAATGTGTTTTTACCTTTAAAACCATTATTTTTATTAAACTTATGCCGGATTCGGATGAGAAAAATTATTTCCAACAATTTGGTGTGCAACTTTCCAATATTCGTTTGATTTTTCTATGAGAAAATTTTAAATTTAGTAAAAGACAGTAATTCGAACTTTTTGGCAACAAAGTCTGTCAAAAATCATTAAAAATGGTTGAATATTCGTTAACACATCTGTTATCAACTATATCACTGTTTATTTCATTGATATATATGGGGAAACTAATTTTTTCGTGTTCTGAAACATGTTTTTTAAAGAAAAAGTTCACAAATTTTTGCGCGCCCAAAAATTGATGTTCATTATTCTAAAGCAAAAAATGTTTCTCGTTTTTTGCAACCAGTTTCATTAAGATTGATACAGGCAATCATGAGAAATAAGCGATTTTGTTCTTCAATCCAGCAGTAAGGAATACGATTTTTGGCAAGTAACCTCATTTTGGCGCCACCTATATTTGAAACACAGGCGCGCTGCAAAACCTCAATATTACTTCTTTTTTTTATTATTTCTACCTCAAAAATGTGTAAAAATGTGAATCTGATGAAAATTATCCAAAAACAGATGAAAATTTCCAAGTTTCTCATGAAACATGAATTCAATCAACAATTTAGATTAAACTCATATTGCACGAGGAATTGGCGAATTTTCATCAGTTTTTGGATAATTATCACTTTTTTAGGTAGAATTACTCATAAAAAGAATAATATTATTTCAACCAAGTTTTCAATCTTCTAAAATTTGTCTTTTTTGTGCTCTGTTTTTGAAATTTATGCTTTTATTTTTTGAAAAATGTTTGCAAATCATTGAAGTTGAATTTAAACATAAGATTAGTGGTAACAAAATAACTTAAAAAATGTTTTGAGCTGGAAACATAATATCTCGAATAAAAATACGTTTGAGAAAATTTTCCTTTGTTTTTCCATCTTTTTTTATAAGGTGCCTAGAAAATTCAAAACTCATTCTGATTTAAATCTTTTTCTCACTCAGCAACTAGCAAACAAAAACTGAGCTTCCATAAATTAGTTCCTGCGTTAGACCCCAAATCTGTCCCATAAAAATTCCGCTGCAAAAGTGAAGAGAAGTAGCAAACCCCTTCAAACACCGAACCACCTCCATCGTCAGTAGACCAAGGTCTGGCGAACTCCAGCTCCACACAAACTCACAAAGTGGCAGAAATCCTGCGAAACCGAAAGATAACTGCACTTTCGAGTTCTAATTACATTTCTGGGGACAACACTCACACACACTTGTGTAGCAAAAGTTTTAACCCCGGGCCGGGGATGGCCACTGGACTGGTTCTACTACCTCCTCCCTAACCTCCTCGAGCCAACCCTTAAACCGCTTAATCCAATCCGTAATTTATTCTTGCTTTTACCATACACGCTCCGTGACTCGTGAGTGGCCTCCCCAAAGCTTGGATCCCGGGAAAAAGAGGGGCTGAGAGGGGGGTACTTTTGGCCAAAGTGAACTTCAAGTGCTTAGCTTATAACTTCATGATCATGCATTAGAATTTTCGCATATTCTATGCCACCCCCGACCCCCTCAAAGTCGGTTGGTTTACCCTTTTACCGCCAACTCAGAGCAGAACCCAGAATCCGGGGGGGGACCGAGGACACCAAAACGGATCTCTGGAACCGCTTTCACCACTCATTTGCATAATATCGGTTTTATGAAGTACGTGTGAGTGTGTGTGTGTGTGCGTCTGTTTGTGTGCTCCGGGGGGTTGTTTCGACGTTGACGCCGATGCCAAGATTTGAGGCGAAACGACACCACACTGTAATGCTCACACACACAACACAGTGTATTGCACTCGAAAGTTGGGTATGCGTTTGCAGGGATTTTTGTGTGACTTTTTTTTTTTTGTTCGGTTTCGTCCTGGAATCGTTTCGTCTCGTTGGACTGACCAGATGGTCAAAAGCTCCCTTGAGAGGAGGACTTCGTCTGCGGTAAGCTCGTACTGATGAGTGAGGCGTGCTTATGGTTTAGCTTCGAGGAGGGAAAGTGGCTTTAGATTGAAAACAGGAAAGCGCTTAAATTTGTGGATTTGTGGAGGCGGGATTGAGAGGCGATTGGAATGCACTTTAGATAACGTTAGAGGATTTTTTGTTTGTTAAGGGATTCTGGTTGGTTGCTCATATTAATCATATAAGGATAAATCCTATTCATACTGTAACAAAATTAAAAAAAATATTAATCAATGGTTCAAAACCCATTAAAAGTCTTGTCAGTTTTGGCACAACAAAACAAATTAACCTGTCAACGATCAAAAAATCTCATTATAAAAAAAAAAAACAATCTGGCTTAAAAGTTTGGTTTGTAGATCCAAACTAGAAGTAAATACACGATTATCGGAAGTCCTCGAAAAAAAACAATTCGGATAAGCTTAGTTATCGTTTTCCAGTTCTGGGTTGTTGAAATTAATGTGACCGAAAATATCGAAAAATAAAAATTTTGATATGTACAGCTCAATCAACCATTCATATTAAATTAAATTAGGTAGAAAAACTTATATTCGACGTTAACATTAAAACAAAATGGAAACATATTTTTTTTTCGTGATTCGGTTTGAAGTTCCTAAGAAACCTTCGAATAACACTGACCAACACAAACTGGAGAAGAAGGATGAAGTTTGGATTCCTTAGAAAAATTGACCTCACATTCGAGATCAAGGACCAAAATCACCTCTGTTAGGAAAAAGTTTATCGCAAGTAGAAGGCGTAGAAAATTGTCCACATGTTACGTATTGCTGTCTCTAGTTAATTGATAAAAGATCAAAAGAAAATGAAATACGTGATTTATAAATGTCCCTATTAATTTCAAATAAATTGTTGGTTCTTTTTGAATTAAACGTATTTTAATTCTTTTTTTATAATTATAAAAAAAATTATAAAAACACATTTGGGTAATTCTTTACCAACTCACACGAAATCGGGAAAAGTTGCCCCGACCCCTCTTCGATTTGCGTGAAACTTTGTCCTAAAGGGTAACTTTTGTCCCTGATCACGAAACCGAGGTCCGTTTTTTGATATCTCGTGACGGAGGGGCGGTACGACCCCTTCCATTTTTGAACATGTGAAAAAGAGGTGTTTTTCAACAATTTGCAGTCTGAAACGGTGATGAGATAGAAATTTGGTGCCAAAGGGACTTTTATGTAAAATTAGACTCGACTGTAAAAAATTTTGGAACATGTCATTTTATGGGAAATTTAATGTACTTTACGAATCTACATTGTCCCAGAAGGGTCATTTTTTCATTCAGAACAAAATTTTTCATTTTAAAATTTCGTGTTTTTTCTAACTTTGCAGGGTTATTTTTTAGAGTGTAACAATGTTCTACAAAGCTGTAGAGCAGACAATTACAAAAATTTTGGTATGTAGACATAAGGGGTTTGCTTATAAACATCACGAGTTATCACGATTTTACGAAAAAAAAGTTTTGAAAAAGTTACTTTTTGCGTTTCTCTTTGTTTCGTCGTCCGTGTCTGTCGCGGGTGACCATGAATGGCCATGATCGATGACGACCAACTTTTTTGAAACTTTTTTTCGTAAAATCGCGATAACTCGTGATGTTTATAAGAAAACCCCTTATATCTATATATCAAAATTTTTGTAATTGTCTGCTCTACAGCTTTGTAGAACATTGTTACACTCTAAAAAATAACCCTGCAAAGTTAGAAAAAACACGAAATTTTAAAATGAAAAATTTTGTTCTAAATGGAAAAATGACCCTTCTGGGACAATGTAGATTCGAAAAGTACAATAAATTTCCCACAAAATGACATGTTCCAAAAATTTTTACAGTCGAGTAACGGAAAATGGGAGAATTTTTAAAACTTTTTTAGCGTTTTTTTCGATGAAAAATACGTTTTTTCGAAATTCTGAGTACGCCATCGAATCGGGCGTCTAATTTTACACAAAAGTCCCTTTGACACCAAATTTCTATCTCATCACCGTTTCAGGCTGCAAATTATTGAAAAACACCTCTTTTTTCACATGTTCAAAAATGAAAGGGGTCGTACCGCCCCTCCGTCACGAGATATCAAAAAACGGACCTCAGATTCGTGATCAGGGACAAAAGTTACCCCTTAGGACAAAGTTTCATGCAAATCGAAGAGGGGTCGGGGCAACTGCTGTGTGAGTTGGCGGAGAATTACCCATTTAATTATTTTTATGTTCTTCTTGTTTTTGTTGGAAAGATCATCAAAAAATATAATGAAAAATATGTGAAAAACTGTAAAAATAAGTTTTGGATTTTTTTTTTCATTTTTTCAAGCTATTTTTATTCAAATTTGTGATATTTTGTGAGCGTTTTCCATTCATTAGGCTTTACATTCTATGTAATGTTAAGGTGAAACAGGAATGCAAAGCAAAGTTGCCTTAAAAAGGGTCTCTCTGTTGCAGACGATAAGTTTAACGATAGCAAGCTATCTGTCGGGTTCAGGAATTGAATTAATTCCGTTTTACCTTAAATGATTACAAATATTAATATTATCATTGTTGTGTGACTTCAATCAGGGATGGTATTTACTCGTTTCCTCGCCGATGGCGAGGGCTTTTAGATATCGTCCCTCGCTCAAATCATCAAATTTTTAGCGTTCTCCCAAAACTGCATCAAGAGAGCGAAGCGAAAACGACGCCGATGAAATAGCGAGCAACGAACAAACCGATGCGTAAGACGGAAAAAAATCTCTCACACAGCCAGTCCCCTCGCTCAAAAAGCAAGAGAAAGAGCAATCGTGAAATTCTCTCGCCCGTAAGCCCTGTAGAAATGAGTTCATTTGTGTGCGTGAGCTCCAGAGTATGTATACAGCAATTTCGTGTGCGTGCCTCTCTGGTTGGAACGATAGTTCCATCGGAGCCAGCGAGAGGGTATTTCTCGTCGATGTGATGGGCTTTGGATATTCGCGATAGCAAGCCGACCATCACTCGGCTGCGAAAGAGAAGAGAAATTTTAAGAGACGAGGAACGCACCGAAATATACATCAATGATAGTGCGATGGTGATGGTTTACCTACCCTGACTTCAATATACAAAATAGCAAATGTATAATTCCTATCTTCTGTTTTTGTATACATTTCATGAAGCTGGTACAATTTTTTACAAAGTTTTTATCCTCCTCCCCTTTTATAGTTTGCATTGCAACTGACAAGAATTTCTTGAAAAATGCTTTTATATTGTGCACTTTTCAATAATTAATCAAATTTTGAATAAGGGGCTACAGATCGGAAAAATACGAAAAATAAAAGATTTTTTTATGGCAGCTTGGTTTTTTATGTTAACTTTAAAAAATCTATGAACTGTGATGATCTACAAAGCGTTTTGCGATACTTTTTGTTTAGATATCAGACTTGAAATTCAGTTTTTATATCTCCTTCCCCCTTGCCTCAACCAGGGGAAAAAACTTGAAATGTCAGCCTTATGCTACTATTAAAATAATTGAAAATATCGATGAAATTTTTTGGGGCATTTGTGCCTATTAATGTCTTTTTTTGGCTTCCTCACCTTACTGAGGAAAGGCTATAAAATCACTCGAAAAATGAACTTCTTAATTCGACTTCGTAGACCCACCTTCACGTATACCTATCGACTCAGAATCATGTTCTGAGCAAATGTCTGTGTGGATGTGTGTAGGTGGGTGGACAAAAAATTCGATTATCTCCGCACTGGATGAACGGATTTTGACCGTATTAGTCTCATTCGATCCGTCTTGGGGTCCCATAGGTCTCTATCTAAAATCAGCAAGTTTAGTAAAGTACTTCAAAAGTTATGCTAAAAAAACGATTTTGGAATATGTCCGGAAGATTGTAAAAAGGCTATCATGTTAATCATTTTCAGAAAGGTATTAAAAAGACCTTTCCAATGAGCCCAAAACATTGAAGATCTGACAACCCTATCGAAAGTTATTAGAACTTAAGTGTTATTTATACACTTTTTGGAGGCCGGATCTCAAATATTTCAGTAAAATTTATGTCCGGGTCCATCATGCGACCCATCGTTAGTTAGATAATTGAAAGACCTTTCAAATGAGCCTAAAACATCAAGGATCTGAAAAGTTATTGACACTTAAGTGTTATTTATATACTTTCTAGAGGCCAGATCTGAGATATTGTGATAAAAATATTGTCTGAATCTTTCATGTGAACTTTCGTTGGATAGGTTTTTTTTTTATCAGACCTTGCCGATGAGCCAGAAAAATTGAAGGTCTGCGAATCCTATCAAAAGAAATCAGTAATAAAATTGATTTTTTAAACATGTTAAGGAAATGTTGCTATTTTTACTGAATGTATTGATTTTATGAATGTGAGGAAGGCACCAACCACCTAAAGGTGGATTAAGTATCGTTTTATAAGAAATTCTATAATGTGCTTTGTACAATGAATTTTTAAAAGATTAAATGATTCTTTGCTCCCGGATTTTTTGGAATTTTTTGAAAGAGAATTGAAAAAATAAATATAATAGAATGAAGCAAAAAATTGAAGCGGTTCAAAAAAAAAAAAAATAGTTGTTGTGTTGTAGATTGAATTAAAAAAATAAAACGGTTTTAAAATTTACCTGAATTCAATTAAAAATTAATTTGGCTTACTGTTTTGATCCCTGGCTCGATTGTTTAGGTAAAAATAAGTAACTGTGCCAATTTTGAGCCAAATTAAAAATGGTTCAAGTGTCGCTTTTGATCGTTGAAAATTATAAAAGAAAAAAAACGTAAAAATGTGTGGGCGAAAGCAAAAAATAAAAAAAAACCCTCCAAAAGCGTTAAATGTGTTGGATCATTGTCAATTGTAAGATTCTTACAAAAAAATGCATAACAAACATTTTTGTCCAAGACCACAAAACGATTCGAGTTTACCCTGACGAGCTACTAACGATTTGAAGAAACCTTTTTTGTATAAAATGATTTTTTCACTAACTTTAACGATTGATTTTCCGTAATAGGGACAATTTATGAATTAAAGTCCAACAACAGTACAAAACAGGAACAAATTGTACAAATACGGGCAAAATTCGTTCAGCCATAGCTGAGAAAATCATTAAAATCCACTTGGAAAACCTTCTGTTATAAATTACATAATGAGTCGATATGTATAAATAAAAAAGAATCAATAAGGTGAAATTGAAAATTTAATTTTTCAAGTGATTTTTAAAATTCGCGAGAGAAGCTTCCACGAAATTTTCACTGAACTCATCGTCCAAGCTCCGTCTAATAACCATCACCTTCTTCGCAGTCGTCCCGTGGAGGTAAGATTTATCGCCATCATCCTGGAACGGTGACAGAAGGGCATTTATCCCACACAACGACCGTCCTGCCTCAGCAATGGGCAAGCCATTCAGCGCCCGGGAACGAGTTAATCGTTTCAGTTTGGCTGCCTCAACTTCAATTCAAAGGCTTTTCACGAAATTTACGACCCCGCCAGTAATTCCACCACAATTGAGGGCACACTTTCTTCGAACCAATTGTGCCAAGAAAAAAAGAGTAGAAAATTGCAAAAGATTCATCTGCAATAATGTTTGATGTACGATTAGCTGCCGCAATATTTATGTCCTTTTGTGTGGTCCTGTCCTGCGTTGTCCAACTGCGGTATTCTGAACACACGCATTGACCGGTTTGTGGCCGACAACGATCCTTGTTGCTATTGTGCAATTGTTCAACCGCAAGAACAAGGAAAACGGTGGAACTCAATTGGCCAGGATGAATGCGATTTATGGACCGTGTTCGTTAGCTCTGGTCATTCCGGACCAGACCATATTTTCTGTCGTGTAAAGTACTGGCGGTTTTGTCCCTGCGGGAAGAGTGCGGTGTCAGCGATTTACTGTGAAAGATGGTTAGGATTCTTTTTATTGTTGGATTCTGCTATTCTACAAGATACAGTTCAATTTTGTAAGCAATCGAGTACATCGAATTGAGTTAATCAAATTTGATTTCAACTCAATGAACTCCTCGTTAAGGTTCCACTTTAAACTCATTCTAATTACCGAAAGGACTCACGTCCTGGATCGCAAACTGCCCATCAGTTCAAATAAACATATTTCCCCGACCCCCCTTCCTAACCCACCTTCAAGAAGCCGACGAAGGTAGACGCGCGTGAGCGGCGTTCAGAGCAGAGTCCTCCCATGCACACACACTCACACCCTCCCATTAGCAACTTCCTCTCGACAAACACTACATCGATTGTCACTTTGGTGAGCCCATTTTCGCTTCATAGTCGACTTTCGAGTTGCCACCCCCTCCTCCTCCCTTCTCCAAGAGACCGATATAAATCGAAGTTGAGGCAAATCTTGGCGTACACGGTGGCGTACGTGTCCTTAAGTGGAATTAATTTGCCCGGCATTCTAATTAATCACCAGAAATTTGCTGAATCAAGTGACATCAATATGTCATGCTGGCAGTGGCAGCAGCAGCCGTACGACGATGTTGGCTGAGAATTTGCTGTCTCATTTTGCGGTCTAACGTGCGTGCGTGTGGGTGAGACTAAGGTTGGGTGCCGCATTCGACCTTCTTCCCCCTTCCTGAAAACGGAGAAAAGGGGGCGTTTCTAATGTGGCAAAGTCAAAGTGTCAATTTGAAGACCTCCCACCCCAGCCCTCGGAATGACCTCGATTATTGGTTGGCACTTTACGGGGCGGTTACCAAGTCGTTAGAAAGCGAGTCGTTGAGCGTCATTATTCGAACGGTATAACTGATGATTATGTCTTGTGTTGACATTTTTGAACTTATAAGCACCTTAGTTGCACTAAAGCTGCTCTATATCGACATTTAAGGCTATTTTTTTAAACTACCAAAGTTATCAAAACTAGCACAAATTCAACTCTACAATAATTCCCAAAAGATTATCGATCCAAACCCCTCCGACAGTAGCGCAATTCCACCTAGAAGCAGAGGTGTCAAACAATCGGACAAACTGGATTGGATTTGCGCGCCAAATTTCAAACTTCACTTGTCATATGTGTGTTACATGTAAGTTCGGAAAGCCTTTCTCCTCCCAAATCATCCCCTGTATAGTTGCACCACATAAAGCACTCTGCAGGCAGGAAGGTTGCACTTTGCTGGCACTGTCGAAATTCTCCGAACAGATTCCGACAGTTAGCGCGCGCGGCGCTACCTTGGCAGTTAATGCAATCAGCTGAGGGGAGGTGCTGTGGGACGATCTGGGGTGAATTTCAGGGATTTAGTAAAACCGTCAAATGTGGAAAATTTGTATTTTATGCAATATAAAATCAAAATTTTCTACGTGAATTGCAAACATGTATCCCAATCCCAATCCCACCCATGAATTTATTAACGAATCTATTCAAGAATTTGTTGAAAAAATTTTTCACAAATTTATTCAGAAATTCATTCACGAATTTAATCACGAATTCATTCACGAATTAATTCAAAAAAAATTTCACGAATTCATTTACGATTTATTCACGAATTTATTCACGAAATTATTCACGAATTGATTAACGAATTTATTCACGAATTTATTCATAAATTTATTCACGAATTTATTTACGAATATATTCATGAATTTATTCATACATTCATTCACGAATTTATTCACGAATTAAATTATGAATTTATTCACAGAATTATTCACGCATTTTTTCCCAATTTTTTCATAAAATCAGTAATAAATTTTTTTACGAATTAATCTGCGAATTTATTCACGAATTTATTTACGAATTTATTCACGAATTCGTTGAAGAATTTATGCACGAATTTGTTCACGAATTTAATCACAACTTTTATCATAGATTTGATCACGAATTGTGCAAGAATTTGTTCAAGAATTAATTCAGGAATTTATTCACGAATTGATTCAACTATTTGTTCAAGAATTTGTTGAAGAATTTGTTCAAGAATTTGTTCAAGAATTTATTCAAGAATTTGTTTAGGAATTTGTTCAAGAATTTGTTCAAGAATTTGTTCAAGAATTTGTTCAAGAATTTGTTCAAGAATTTGTTCAAGAATTTGTTCAAGAGTTGGTTCAAGAATTTGTTCAAAAATTTATTCTCGAATTTATTCACGAATTTATTCAAAAATTTGTTCAAGAATTTGTTCAAGAATTTGTGCAAGGGTTTGTTCAAGAATTTGTTCAAGAATTCAACGATTTTTTTCAAGAATTTGTTCAAGAATTTGTTCAAGTATAAGTTAAAGAATTTGTTCAGGAATTCACGAATTTATTCAAAATGTTGTTCAAGAATTTATTCAAGAATTTGTTCAAGAATTTATTCTCGAATTTATTCACGAATTTATTCAAAAATTTGTTCACGAATTTTTTCAAGAATTTGTTCAAGAATTAGTTTAAGCATAAGTTGAAGAATTTGTTCAAGAATTTGTTCAAGAATTTGTTCATGAATTTAGTCAAGAATTTGTTCAATAATTAATTCACGAATTTATTATCGAATTTATTCAAAAATTTGTTAAAGAATTTGTGCAAGTTTTTGTTCAAGAATTTGTTCAAGAATTTGTTCAAGAATTTGTTCAAGAATATGTTCAATAATTTGTTTAAGAATAGGTTCAAGAATTTGTTCAAGAATTGGTTAAAAAATTTGTTCAAGAATTTGTTCAAGAATTAGTTCAAGAATTAGTTGAAAAATTTGTGCAAGTTTTTGTTCAAGAAAATGTTCAATAATTTGTTTAAGAATTTATTCAAGAATTTGTTCAAGAATTAATTCACGAATTTATTCAACAATTTGTTCAACAATTTGTTCAAAAATTTGTTCAAATTTTTTTTCAAGAATTTGTTCAAAAATTTATTCACGAATTTATTCAAAAATTTGTTCAAGAATTTGTGCAAGAGTTTATTCAAGAATTTGTTCAAGAATTTGTTCAAGAATTTGTTCAAGAATTTGTTCAAGAATTTGTTCAAGAATTTGATCAAGAATTTGTCCAAGAATTTGTTCAAGAATTCGTTCAAGAATTTGATCAAGAATTTAATCAAGAATTGGTTCAAGAATTCGTTAAAGAATTCGTTCAAGAATTTGTTCAAGAATTTGTTCAAGAATTTGTTCAAGAATTTGTTCAAATTTTTTTTCAAGAATTTGTTCAAGAATTTGTTCAAAAATGTGTACAAAGATATGTTCGGATATGTGTTCGAAGATGTGTTCAGAGGTCTTTTCGGAAGATTGATTCAATGATTTGTTAAAACTTTTAATAAAAACCAAAATAAAATTTGATTTTGAATTTAATTCTCTTCTGTCAACGGTACCACCAGTGATTGTTTTCCATCAACCTGGCACTCTGGTGGGGGCGTCGATCTCCGAAAATTTTCCCACCTTCTCACCTCTACCCTTGCCAAAACACCGTCAAGGATTTTCCCCGCCATCGTGTGTCTGTCAAAACCACGGCGCTGCAACCTGCAAACTACTGCAATAACAATCCCGCGCTGCGATGTTTGCTGGTTTTGCTGATTCGTCGGCGTCGGGGAGAGGACGGAGCGCATTCCGGCTGGCAAAATATTAATGAATTTAAAATCAACTTTTGACATTGTGATAGTTTGTGTAAAATAATATTCAACAACATTTTAAGTGGCATCCATTATCTCACGAGGCTCGCTAGAAGTTTCGTTGGCGTCGTCATCGTCGTGGGGATGGATAATGACATCCTGGACGGTGCTGTCAACTAAAGTCGAGGGGGGTTTTCCCGGGGAAATTCGCTGGAAAGCAGGTCGTCAGGGGTTCTCGAAATTGTGGTTTGATGTTTTCTGATTTTTTAAAGTTTGCAACCTCTGACTAAAATTTAAAATGAAAGCCTCCAGTCTTGCCTCACAGAACGAAAAGGTCGGATCAAAAGAATTATCCCCGTTCGTCGTGTCGTGTGTGATGCTTCCCCTCCGAAAATTCTGAGAAGACTGCACACGGGAAGATTAAAATGCAGCGACGTTATTAGAAATAATAACACGTCACTTCGCAGAGAGAGGATGCGCTCGCGCTCGACACAACAAGGACAGGCACTTTCCAGGAATAATTTATTAACAAATTATGTTGGATGCTCCCGGAGAGCTGATGTTGGGGCTCTGTGTCTTTGGGGAAATTCCAACCTTGTTAACCTAAGGTGCAACAACAGGTAATATTTGGACAAGTGTCGCTTTTTTTGGCGAGCACATTCCACAAAAATGAACCTTTTTTCAACGAGAACTTTAAGAGTTTCATCATCTAAAATTGCTGCTCTTCTGCTCGGGATGGGGGAGAACTTATTAAAACAAATTGCTCGCGAAGATAAAGTTGATTCGTCATGTTTCTGGCTTTGACGGTGACACGACTACGGAGTGGACCCGAGCCGATGGAGATGTTGAGCAAGTGATTATTTTTCCTTGACGGTACAATTTAGGTTATAAAAAACATGTACATATTTTGAAACATGTACAAATCATTGAATAAATTCTTGAACAAATTGAAAAAAATCTTTTACTAATTCATGAAAAAATTCTTTGACTAGTTCTTGAACAAATTCATGCACAAATTCTTAAAAATATCTTGAACAAATTCTTGAACCAATTCTTGAAAAAATTCTTGAAAAAATTCTTGAACAAATATTTGAACACATTCTTGAACCAATTCTTTCAGCAATGTTTGAAGAAATTCTTGAACAATTTCTTGAACGAACTTTAGAACAAATTCTTGAACAAATTCTTAAACAAATTCTTGAACAAATTCTTGAACAAATTCTGGAATAAATTGTTGAAAAAATTCTTGAATAAATTCTTGAACGAATTCTTGAACAAACTCTTGAACAAACTCTTGAACAAATTCTTGAACAAATTCTTGGACAAATTGTAGAACAAATTCAAGAACCAGTCCTTGAACAAATCCTTGAACAAATTCTTGAACAAATCCTTGAACAAATTCTTGAACAAATTCTTGAACAAATTCTTGAACAAATTCTTGAACAAATTCTTGAACAAATTCTTGAATAAATTCTTGAACAAATTCTTGAACAAATTCTGGAATAAATTGTTGAACAAATTCTTGAACAAATTCTTGAACAAATTCTTGAACAAATTGTAGAACAAATTCAAAAACAAATTCATGAACAAATTCTTGAACAAATTCTTGAATAAATTCTTGAACAAATTCTTGAACAAATTCTTTAAAAAAAATTTGACCAAATTCATGAACAAATGTTTGAACAAATGCGTGAACAAATTATTGAACAAATTTTTGAACAAATTCTTGAATAAATTCTTGGACAAATTCTTGAACAAGTTTTTGAACAAATTCGTGAAAATATTCTTGAACAAATTCTTGAACATTCTTGAAGAAATTCTTGAAGAAATTGTTGAACAAATTCTTGAAAAATTTCTTGAACAAATTCTTGAACAAATTCTTGAAAAAATTCTTGAACAAATTGAAGAACAAATTCAAGACTAAATTTTTGAACAAGTTTTTGGACAAATTTTTGAGGTATTGTATTAAAAACAAATTTTGAAAACTTTTTTTTGAAATGTTGTTGAAAACTTGTTTTGAAAACCATGGCTTGAAAAATTCAACATGGTGCAATTTTCCCACTACTCCTTCTCGGGAAAACTTGTGCATTCAGCATTTATCATATTTCGCATGCACCAAGTCATCTTCCGTCGTCCCTCGTACCTGCCCGGAAAGTGTCCTGCCCACGTGGTGAACACCCCTCAACCCCCACCATCCATTCTTCGGACAAAGACTGCTACTTTGACGGATGCTGCGAAATGCTGCCAGATCTTGGCTGTGCAAGTTTGCAAAGTTTTTCTTCTCAGCTCCGCGCTGCGTCAACGCGCGTCAAAAGGAGCAAAATTTTCGTGCAAAATTAGAAATTATGCTTCGTCCTCTCCCCTTGTCACTTGTGCCCCATGATGGCTGCCACATTTTGGCGTAGTTTTTGTCCGACTTGGTTTTCGGTAAACATAATTTCGCCACTATCAGAACGCGCGCGCGCTAGTTTCGTGGGAAAAGTCAAACAAATAATTGTTTTTCTTATCTGGCCGTCGTCGAGTTGCGCTGGCATAAATTAGTTTTTTTTCTCCCCCGCCTTCCAGAATGCTTGTTCTGCCGAGACTGGTTGAGCTAATTCGGAAAATTCCCGAGAATTTCCCCGTCACCTTCCAGCGCAGCGCATTTATCCTCGAAACAAAGCTCTATTTGTGTTCCAATCAGTGTCGATGCTCGAGCTTTCAATAACCACTCCATTCACCTCGATTGACTAATATCGAGCCAATTCGACCAAACTTTGATATCATTATACCGAATCAGGAGCTCGAGCGGGGGGAGGTGACAAACTTTTTCCCCCACCCAGAGAGCCCACTTGTACTGAATGTGCCATCAGTACAAAATCGATTGACCTCTGGCTGGTTTGGAAGGGGGGAGGGGAGGGGAGGTGACCTGACCTCCCGTAGGGTTCGGTATGGGAAAAAGTTTCGGACAGCGGTCAGGTTTCTGGCATGCCAACGGAGCCGCAGGGGGGTGGGCATCAAAATAATAGGTAACAGTTTAACATTCAATTACATTCCATTAATAAGCATTTGCATTGACCCCCTCTCGCGTCATTTGGATGTCACGTGGAGGGGTTTTGTAGAGGAAAATGGGGCAACCGGTTTTCCAACATAAATTTATTTTTTAAATCATTATTTCATTTGATTGATTTGCATTTCTGAAATGAAAAAAATATACATTTATTTTGTTAAATGAATAAAAACTTGTCTTGTTAAATGAATGAAAACATGCATTGTAAAATGAATGAAAACATGCATTGTAAAATGAATGAAAACATGCATTGTAAAATGAATGAAAACATGCATTGTAAAATGAATTAAAACATGATTTGCCAAATGAATAAAAACATGTATTGTTAAATAAACGAAAACATTCATTGTTAAATGAATAAAAACATGAATTATTTAATGAACAAAAACATGTATTGCTAAATGAGTAAAAACATGAATTGCTTAATGAATAAAAACATGTATTGTTAAATGAATACGAACATGCAATGTTAAATAAATAAAAACATGTATTGCTAAATGAATAAAAACATGTATTGTAAAATAAATTAGAACATGTATTGCTAACATTTGTTTAAAAAATGTATTGAAAAAAAATGATAAATGTATTAAGAAATTTTTAAGAAATATCTGTTGAAAACATTGTTTGTTTAGATAATTAAGTTGGCATAGTTATTCAAAGGTTTTTTTTTAAATATATTTATGGATTTGTTAGTGAGAAAGAATAAGCACCTTACCCTTTTCTTCCCTTTGCAACAAATATCCAAAAGTGTCTCAAAGTAGCATTTTCTCAGAAATTTCACCACCCCCTTTCTTTCGAAAAAAGAAGAAAACAAATTTCCACGTGGAATGAGACGCCAACGTCAGCGTCCAGTAAAATTTATGTTTGTGGCTTTGCCGCCTTTCCCGTAGGGTGAGGTTAGGTCATTCCCTGCTATCATTCAGGTCATTTATTTATTGATTAGTCAGTTGTTTTCGAAGAGTGCGGCCGCTTCTCGGGCAGTAATCAAAAACGTTGGCTTCTTCGGCTGGTGAATGATGGCACACTTTTGCGCCGGGGTCCATTTGTCAAGTCTTGGACGACGACTGCGACCACCGCCATGATGATGATGATGATGATTGGCCAAGAAATGAGCCGATTAGTAGCGGGCTTAGTTGGTGACTAGTGTGGGGGAGAGGAGGAGATGCCTCGTGACGCACAAGATCTATGAGCGTGAATTTGGCGGGGATTTCAAGGAGCAAGAAGCAATTACGTAACATTTAGGGGAAATAATAAACCGAAAATTAACTGCCACTTAATCACCTCATCTCATCCGGTGAGAGAGAGAGAGAGAGAACAAAAAAACATTTTCTAGACTGTTTATTGGGCAAGCCATAAAAGTTGGAAAAAATTTGGACAATAGCGAAAGTTTTTGGTGGGACTTTTAATGGGTGCCATTTTATGATTTTTGCTTAGAATTACAAAGTTTTGCTGTGCGTCACCCTCTCAAGATAAATGAAGGTGGCATAAGCCATGAAACGTGAAGATTTGTTAACAGTTTTAGTGCAGAAAATAATCCTCAAAAAAACAAACAAAAAAGCAAAAAAGCAAAAAAAGCAAAAAAAGCAAAAAAGCAAAAAAAAAGCAAAAAAAAAGCAAAAAAAGCAAAAAAAGCAAAAAGCAAAAAAGCAAAAAAGCAAAAAAGCAAAAAAGCAAAAAAGCAAAAAAGCAAAAAAGCAAAAAAGCAAAAAAGCAAAAAAGCAAAAAAGCAAAAAAGCAAAAAAGCAAAAAAAGCAAAAAAGCAAAAAAGCAAAAAAGCAAAAAAGCAAAAAAGCAAAAAAGCAAAAAAGCAAAAAAAAAAAAAAAGCAAAAAAGCAAAAAAGCAAAAAAGCAAAAAAGCAAAAAAGCAAAAAAGCAAAAAAGCAAAAAAGCAAAAAAGCAAAAAAGCAAAAAAGCAAAAAAGCAAAAAAGCAAAAAAGCAAAAAAGCAAAAAAAAGCAAAAAGCGAGTAAAGTAAAGAGTAAAGAGTAAAGAGTAAAGAGTAAAGAGTAAAGAGTAAAGAGTAAAGAGTAAAGAGTAAAGAGTAAAGAGTAAAGAGTAAAGAGTAAAGAGTAAAGAGTAAAGAGTAAAGAGTAAAGTAAAGAGTAAAGAGTAAAGAGTAAAGAGTAAAGAGTAAAGAGTAAAGAGTAAAGAGTAAAGAGTAAAGAGTAAAGAGTAAAGAGTAAAGAGTAAAGAGTAAAGAGTAAAGAGTAAAGAGTAAAGAGTAAAGAGTAAAGAGTAAAGAGTAAAGAGTAAAGAGTAAAGAGTAAAGAGTAAAGAGTAAAGAGTAAAGAGTAAAGAGTAAAGAGTAAAGAGTAAAGAGTAAAGAGTAAAGAGTAAAGAGTAAAGAGTAAAGAGTAAAGAGTAAAGAGTAAAGAGTAAAGAGTAAAGAGTAAAGAGTAAAGAGTAAAAAGTAAAGAGTAAAGAGTAAAGAGTAAAGAGTAAAGAGTAAAGAGTAAAGAGTAAAAAGTAAAGAGTAAAGAGTAAAGAGTAAAGAGTAAAGAGTAAAGAGTAAAGAGTAAAGAGTAAAGAGTAAAGAGTAAAGAGTAAAGAGTAAAGAGTAAAGAGTAAAGAGTAAAGAGTAAAGAGTAAAGAGTAAAGAGTAAAGAGTAAAGAGTAAAGAGTTAAGAGTTAAGAGTTAAGAGTAAAGAGTAAAGAGTATGTCCTGTCTTGACAAACAAAAATTTGAATTTCATGAGCACATATTGGAGCCATCCAACAGTCTATGGTTTGCTTGACCAGATCTTGCTGATCCAGCATATTTCAGCTCAGTAAATTTCTTGAGTGTCCAAGCTGACGATTAAGCCTACAGTTTCCCATAAAAGAGGGGACAAAAATCTCCCAAGATTCAAGACATTTTCCGGGGCAGGACTTTTGATTGCATTGCAGTTTTGCCTCCAACCCTTCCAAGGGAGAGGGGGAAAAACGCACTTTCAAAAGTATTCTAATTTTAATAAATCTGTTTTATGGCAAGAGGCCGGCTGAGCCGAAACTGCTTTCTAAAGACACACTAATTCTTGCACGTACAAACACACAAGTTGATGGTTTCAAAGGATCTAAACACATGCACCGAGGCTCGAGACATAAAGTTTGCGAGCCTTTTCTGCGCCTTAACTGGACTGACGAGGGGAAGGCTAGTGCTGAAGGAAACTAATTTTCTGCTTCGTTCCTGCAAAGGGGACCGAGAGCTTAGAGATTTGCCTCAGCTTTTCCTTCCTGGAAGGACAGAAGGATTGAAGCACACACACGTTCAAACACTAACTCATGCCTCTCGGAGAAAGGACGGAATGATGGCAATTTAATTCCTATAAAAGCGGAGTGTTAAATGTTTTGAAAAGATTAATATGCAAAAGTTTAAACGAATTACGGAGCCGACGAATTTATTTCTAATTTTAATTAACAATTACAACTTTGGCATTTGGGGTAAACTGATGTAAGTGAGATCTGTTGCTTTAGGCTGAAAACTGAAACTGAAGGCAAAATTGTACATTTGGAAATTGAAAATTTGGTAAAGGCCAAATTAGCATTCGCAAAAGAAACCAATTTAAAAACTCTAACCATAATTCCTTATCACAATCTATTTAGAAGATTTTTGATAACGATCCTAACCACTTTTCACGCAAGTGGCCCAAACTTTTATGAATATTTACCCCCACCTTGGTCCTTTTCACAAATAATGAAATTCCAATCCACTTTTTCCACTCTTTAGCAAAAAGGTGAATATTGATTTTAACCGTGACCATGTCTATGATCTCGCAGCATGAGATGTCCTTTCTGTGTTCTTCTCTCCCCCCCCCCCCCTCCACAACAGAGGACTCTGAGGACATGTTTCAATTTTCCATTCCACCCCCCCTCTCCCAATTTGGTCACGCCAAGAATTCCGTCCTCGTTTTTATCAGCAACCCTTGCTGCCTCAATTTGCGACACAGAAATTGTTGCTGGGAGGAGGACGAAACTAGCCCGAAAAGGCTTGATTATAAAAACCGACCATAGTGATAATGTGACTTTGCTTTCACTGCCAGGGCACTCTTTCACTTGAGGAGGGAGTCTGAGTCATTGCAAGCGGGGGTGACCGGATTAAAAGGTGACTGGGTGAATCTGATCCCGGTGGAGGATTGTGGGAAATTGCGTCAAAAAATGAAAGAAAATGGAAGTAAATCTTGGTATTAGAGTATTGAAGCAGAAATGTTATGTTCATAAGGTTGAAAAACAACAAGAGTTAGGTAGAATGATTGATTAAATTTTGTCAATTTTGTCAATTTTGTCAGTTTTGTCAATTTTGTCAATTTTGTCAATTTTGTCAATTTTGTCAATTTTGTCAATTTTGTCAATTTTGTCAATTTTGTCAATTTTGTCAATTTTGTCAATTTTGTCAATTTTGTCAATTTTGTCAATTTTGTCAATTTTGTCAATTTTGTCAATTTTGTCAATTTTGTCAATTTTGTCAATTTTGTCAATTTTGTCAATTTTGTCAATTTTGTCAATTTTGTCAATTTTGTCAATTTTGTCAATTTTGTCAATTTTGTCAATTTTGTCAATTTTGTAAAGCTCTCCTTCCCACTGTCTACCCCTTTGTCGTCAATGACTTCGATCCCACCGGGGTTTCGAAGGTACTTCGACGACGAAACATTCCGTAACTTCAATGACTAGTCATAACTGGAAAATGCTTTGAAGCACAAGAGGCAAGACTCAAGTCAGAAAAAAAATCGAGTGGAAATCTGGGAAAAAGGGACACCGACAAAAGGATTAGCTTGGGGACCTTCGAGATTGTTGCGGTGAGAGAGGCGATCTTTTTCTTGTGCAAATTTTCCCACCCGAAAAAGGGTTGATGAAACAATGCACACTGGGCTGGATGTTTACTGGCGGGGCTAATGAGAAAATTTTCGTGAAAATATGCGACTGGTCCAAAATTTCGTCATTCCGGGTCGAGATTCGGGTTTGATGATACGGAGGAATGTGGCGACAACTTTTGCTCATTTTTAGTCCCACCCCTTTCTGAAAAAGTAACTTTGATTCGAGCTTTTGTGTGCTGCTACGCTCGCATGAGTGCGGAATTTTTTGAACCAGCATCAAACTAATAAACGCCTTTTTTGCTCTCTCTCTCTCTCTCGTCTCTTTGCAGAAAGCCTTAGAGATTACTTTAGCAAATTCGGAGAAATCACAGAAGTAATGGTGATGAAGGATCCCACGACGAGGAGGTCGAGGTAAGTTTGACTATTTTTTTTTTTGTACTTGAAAATTTAACCTGCAACACACAATATAGAGCTGTCACATCTTCCTGTTACACACACTCTTTGTTTTACTAACAAAAAACCTTGTTTTTAGTTCATCAAACTTAACAGTCCTAAAATGCTTCTAACTATATTTAAAAATGATCATCAACAATCATTATGTTGCTGATTTGTGCAGCAGACTATCATACATGTCCTACTTTTATATACAGCAATTCCCCACGAAGACAGCATGATTCAAAAAAAAGTTCTCCGATCGGGCTCAAAATTTTTCTGAGGTTCCTTGACCGAAATAATTAGACCCCTATTTTTTTTGTTTGGCCATTAGGGTGACCTACGCCGAGTTAGGGTGGTCCAAAAATTGCAATTTTCGTCGATTTTTGCAAAAACCACTTTTTTCAAAAAATCATAACTCCGCACCATTTCAACCGATTTTAACTGTCTTGAGCGCAAACAAAAGAGTATTAAATAGACTTTTAAGGAAAAAAAGTTAAAATTTTTAAATATCTAGACTAACATTTGAAAAGGGCAAATGAAAACTTAAAATGCTCTTTTGAAGGTATCGGGACCAAAGAGCCTAAGTCTGAAAATATTTTTATCAGATTCCTCGGGAAATCAAACAAATGTAAAGTTATGTTTTCAACATTCCGAGATTCGATTTTTTGAAATAATAAACTTGGTTTTTCGACGCTTGAAAAAATAGGAAAATTACAAAAAGGACAAAAAATCGATTATCGATTTCTTTTCGTTTTTTTCACTAAAACTGCGATACATTAAAAATTTAAGCGATGACCTATACATGTTAGGGTACCAAAAGTTGCGTATTTGAATAACGAATTGTTTTTTTTAATTGTTGAAGGTACTTATTAAAAAAACAAATGATTTGGTCCTGTCTTTTCTGGTTTCATACGGCGATAGTTTTATAAAATCGGAAAATTGGTGATATAAATAAATGTTTTACATTCATCAAAAATTAAATTGTCAAAATGTTTTTTGTAATTTATAACTTTTATTAACAGGATATTTAGGATTTTGACTATATTTTTTGAAATTGTGTTGTCATTCGAATTGCTATTTAGAAAACATTTATTCACAATAAAAAAAAAACTTAAACTTGTATTTCGAAGATATTTAGAAATCTTATCTAAAAATAAACAACACATAAAAAATTACAAACATTGGAAGAAGATTTCATTATTTTACATACAATTTTTTTGCAAAGCCTGGTAAGGTTTTTCTCACGATAATTGTTTATAAAACATGTACTGGGGTTGGTTGGTTTTGTTAGTTTAAACATGAAAAAATCATTGGTGATTTGAAATAAGATAGTTACGTTAAAAATTCTCAGTTTAAATTTCGGAGTGACTTTGTTAGTCATAGTTTTTCTTGTTAAAATCAGATTAAAGGTTTTCAAACTTAGTTTTTACGTCAAATGTAACATCACTAAGGTTGCTGATACAGTTTTTAAGAAAATAAAATGTCAATTGATATATTTAGTTAACAAAGTTTAAAAGCTTTTTAACAAAATAAACATAAATTTTAGTTTAAAATTGACAGATTTTTTTTCCTGAAATTCGTAAAAATCACTTTTGTTTATTAAATTAACAATTTATATTGAATTTTGTACTGAATTTGAAGCATGAATCCTAGTGAAAAATTGTTCAAAGAATCCAAAAATGCATTTGGTTTTCCGATTCAAAATCATAGTCATTAGGAAAATCATGACACTTGGAGAAGATTGAATTAATGCTATTCATTAACATTTTTTTTAATTATAGTTAACTAATATTTTAAACTTTTCAAAATTTTATGAAAAGTTCTTTTCGAGGTACTTTGATCACTTCTCTACTACGGTCAGTATGATTCCAAACCATTTTAATTTGTATTCTTCATTTTGCGGAAAAAACTCAAACCAATCAAAGTCACCCCGTTTTGCAATACATTCTATTCAATAAACTCTTAGATCAAAAAACGATAAGAATTTGGCTTTTCACATTGTTTTGCTTTATTCTGTTGCACAAGTATATTTTTTTGTTTTAAGAGATGTAAAATATTGATTTAATTTGAAAAAGCAATCTCAAAAAAATAAAAATAAAGTACTATTGGGAAATCTGAAATTAAACTTTCTGAAATTGAAAAGAAATTTTAATAATATTGAATAACATTATTGATAAAGTACATTTTTCAATTCGTGCAAATAATAAAATTACAGGTAGATTTAGTATGTTTTTTGTTTTTTGTTTTCGAGACAGTGGAAAAATTTTTGAATATATAAAATCCAGAGAAATTTTAAAAAAATGTTCTAAGGGATAGCCTTTCAAAAATACATTGTTTTTTTTTTTCAAATCGCCAACTGTATAATATATCGAAACTGTTTAGGAAACTTTAATTCAAATATTTTTTTTCATGTTTATCAAATTGGGCACTTTATGACCTTGAAAAAAAATCTAGTTTTGAAATAACAGATTGGAAAAATACAAGACTTAAACAGATACAACTTTTAACTATGGAAAAATTATGTCACTTTGAAGACACCACTTTTGAAGTACGTTTTGAATATCCCAAGTAGCATTTGGCAACATGATAAATTTGACTAAGTCCAGTTTTTGTTTTGTTTTGCTGTAGAAACATAAAAATGACATTTTAGCAACAATACGTTGCAATGTTGCAAACGTTTCGAATTGAAAACAACTTTGCAACAATCCATTTCATTTTGTAATCGAAACATATTGAAAACTTATTGGTTCCATTGTTGCAACATGTGACTTAGCCCGATTTGTGTGCTAAGAATAATTTTGAAATCAAAAATCCTTAGATACAGTTCAGCCCAACCATTTGTCCTTTCATCAATTCATCCGTGGCTCAGTGGTAGAGGCAAGGTGTGAAGATCTGAAGGTTCCAGTCCAGAATCCCGACAGGGGCACTTTGGTTTTTTGTTCAAATAGATTTTTTTTGTTTCACACAAATTAAACGACAACATAATGGCAACATCATGACAACACAACAAACTACTTTACCGACATATTTAGACAAACAAATTGTTTCTGGAACTTCGTCGTAACAAAGTTGAAACAAACGGCTAAATGTTGCCAACACAAAATTTTCATGCGCTTTTTAGGGCACCACGAGTGTTCTAACTATGTTGTGATATCACATTTTGGGAGTTACGAAATAGTTGCATTTAAGGATACGCAACAAAAAATGTTACTTGGGATCTATACCAAGCTCACTGTTTTACAAAGATCTTTTGAATGTGAGTTTTTTAAATTGTTTTATTTTAACAGTTTGTTTAGAAACAATAAAAAAAATACTTCAATTTATTTTAAAAAATCATTTATTTTTTAGTTCAGAATATTAAGAAATTCAATTGGCAGACTAGCAAGAAATTAGTGCTTCGGTTGAGGCACCCTTTCAAGAAATATTTTTAAGAAAATTTGTTTTTTCTTTTTTGTAAAATTGAATGCTCCAGCCATTAAAAAAATCCAAATTATTTTTGTTTTCACATTTTCAAATCACTTTTCTTATAAGACTGGAGACTTTTTTCTTTTGATTTATTTCTTTTCTTTAGTTCATCATTTTGAAGCTTGGTTTCGCATAATAACAAAATTTAATTTATTGTTCAATCTTTTTTGAGTCTTTCATATTGTTTCCTTCTAAAGAAATTCAATTAATAGGTATTTAGATGCAAATGAGACTAGATGAGGTAATAATTATCAAATCAGATAACATAGGTTTTGGGAATTTGCTAGTTTTTTTTTAATTCTAACTAAAACATAATCATATTATTGCTAACTATGACTTTCTTTATAATGCTTTAGTTTTTGACCAAACCAGGAAGAGATATTGTTGAACACCTTGATTTTGACAAATTACCCACAGCCTTGCTCCAATAACCCATAAATCCACAACTTGCAGCATTGCTTACCACAAAAGACCAATAGATATTCATTCACAGCGAGTCTTTCTCTTAAAGCCTCCCTCGCCAGTCCGAAAGACTTTCGATTTATTCACATTTAGCTCGCCGAGGGAAAACCCAAAAATCAAAAAAGCCCAATACGTCCGATTAGCTTCCAAACTCTATCAATTTCACTTTTTTTTCTCTTTCTTTACTCTCATCGAACAGCAAGCACAAGTCTGATGAATTTTCTTCCCATGGCTAGTTATGCGAGAGTTTGTAACACTTTTCCAAAGAAAAATTTCCCTCACTCGAAAAATCGGAAGACGGGGAAAATAAACCAAAACACAATAACAGTTTGTCTTTGCCGATAATGATGAAATATTGGAGCGGTGCAGGATTCTTTATTTTTTTGCTTTCCGGAAGAGCTCGAGCGGTTTTTTTCCCTCTTGGAAGATTTCCCGGCCGCCCTCATGAGTGCCATTTTGCCGCCGGTTTAATAGCACTAGATAATGCTCTACTCTGTGCGCTGCGCTGTGAGTCTGTGTCTTTGGGCTCTATTAAGACCGCACTCTTTTTTTGGGGGGGAAATTCGGGGGGGTGGCCAGTGAACCGCGCAGCTCCAAATTTATCACTTTTAATTTAGAGACTCACTTTTCCTCGGAGCGCGCTTGCTTTCTCCCTCAAGGAATATGTAGAGAAGAGATAGGTTGGCCAGTGAGCAATGACTTTGAACGGAAAGTTATTTCCTGAACCAAAGTCCCTGAAGAGTTTTGGAAATTTGGTGTAGGAAAGGAGAGTGGAGTGATAAAAAACGAGTTCAATCAGCTCATTACTCTTGGCGAAAGTTGAGCTGCTCGTTTGGAAAAGTTTAATTTGCAATAATTTTTGTGATTTGTGGGGCAGAAAGTTAAGATGAAGATTTCGCATAATTTCTACCTGTAATCAACAACTTAAAGCTTTTATTTAATCTAGAATGCCAATCAGTATACCATCACTTTACAGAAAACGATTCAATTAAATTCACACGCGTCAAATTCCCGGGAAAATTCCACCCCCACCCCACGTCCCACCCACAAACAGGAAAAGTAGAATTTTCCCCCCCGCTGAATGGTTTCGCTGAACTCTTAAGCCGATTCATTTCGCAACCACCGGCGGTGCGAAATTCCGCCATTTCTCGTGACGACGACGGATTATCAAATCAAGCATTAAGCCCACTGAGGCGAACGTAAATTCCTTTGATTCGTGATTTACACCGCGGAGCATGGTTTTCCACAACAAACATGCAAAAGCAGCGGCAGCAAATGGGGAAAAATCCATCGAAGCATGGCAGCAGCATCCGCGAAAAGCAGCAACTCTCATAAATTCATCAGCGAATCGCGCGTTTTTACAGCGCAAAATGACGTCCTTTATTGGGGTTGGAGGGAGAGAGGGAAAAAACGCAAACGATTATGCTGCTCATCCCATGATTTTCCCATTTTTCCTCGAACCTGAGTAGGATTCGTGAAACGAGCCATTTTCATGTTTGGTGAGATTTTGCGATTTTGTAAAGAGGTGGTCTAATCCGTGTTTTCGTCACAAATTTTGAGTAAATCAATTTCCAAAAGCAAACATAAAAATCTGATCAGAACAGAAAATTAAATTACAAGACCAGCTGCAAGAGCTGAGAATTCCCCCCCCCCCCCCCCTCCCAGTCAAACATCTTTTCCCACCACCCTCCTTTTTTCAGAGGGTGGCCGCCCCAAACGTCACCAAGCCAATTGAGTGGAATTAATTGAGTGTTGGTAATGCGATAAATTTTAACAAGTTTATTGGCGAGTAGCGGGAGCAGTGCAGTGGAACCAACTTTTCCAGCAGCAGTGGTTCCATCCTGCGATTGTAAGAGTTGGATTGGTGCCGGCTTTGGGTGATTGGCTCTACTGAGCAGTTGGCGCGGTTGAACTTGGCGTATTTTCTTTGGTGTGACGAAAATTGTTGATTTAATCTTTGTGGTTGCATGGAATCGGTGATGGGAATGTCACATTTCCAACTATTTTTAAGCTTTACCTATGATTGAAGCCAGATATTAATTGTTTGAAAAATGATTGTAGTCTTTCTCTTACTTTTTATATTTTTTATATTTTTCACATTAATATTTTTCAAAAATTCATAAACGTTCCATAAAAGTCATCTCAGATATTCTACAAAAAAGATGCAAGATCTGACCAAAAATAATAATTAATAAAACTGGAGTGGATTTTTTTTACAGAAATGCTTAACTTTTGAAAATTGTGACTTTCAGAAACGGTGTTCTAGTATCGATCTAGCTTTAAAAAGTTCAAACGAAATTTCAATCTTAATTAAAACTAATTGAAGTTTTTAAGTGCATTTTTCACCATTTTATTCGTTTTGAAATCACTAGCTTAAAAAATAGATTTTCAAAAAAAAAAACTAAAATTTACGCGGACAAAAAAAACTTTTATCAGAACTGGAGGTCGGAGACACACTAAAATTCAAAAGCTTTTTAAATGAATCAAATCTTGCTTAACATGATTCTAAACGCAGGGGAATGAATTTTAATCGATTTCCGCTATTGCACTTGAATTTCCGTTAACATTATGATGTGATTTGAAACATATTTTTTAGTCACTTAAATTATTTCAGCCCAACAAAAAAAAATATTTTGAAAAATCTAGCTTCAAGCTAAAACCTTAAGTTTAAAAGTAAAGTTTATCGTAAATTTTAATTGTACGTTCAAAAATTATTTTTTTGGGAAAAATTGCAATTTTTTTTCAAAATATCATAACTTCTATATAAAGGAAATATCGTTTGAGTTAGATAAATTTTAATGAAAAAGTAATTTATTAGCTGTATTTTGGATTCATTTTGATAAACTTCTCCCTTTTTTGATTTTTTTTTGTGAAATTTTGTGTTCATACTAGGTTAGATTTTTCATTTCAATTGTTGATTTTTCCTGTAAAGTCCAACTAATCACATTTCATCTGTGTCAACATTAGCTAAACTGTTAAAAAGGACAAGCAATTTAAAAAAATGATTTTTGATGAATTTTTTTTTGAATCACCTTTAAAAAGCTAGGGCTAAATATATTTTTTTCATATTCAATCCACACAGTAAAAAAAATGTGTAAATTTGGAAGGTTGAATATAACAAGCGATTTGTTGTAATTTCACTTCAAATAAAACTGAAAAGGTTTCAATTCATCAGAAAAGTGGTGAAATTACACATTTCAGGGGTAAAATTACACATTTTTTTCTGACATAAGAGATGTACCCCTTCCCAGGTTTAATATTACCATGTTTTTTACTGTGCAAGTAACCTCCTTACCAGTTTTGGATCATTTTAAAATTAAAAAAAAAAGTTTTCCTGAATAATTAAAATATATTATGTGTGAGTATGTGTTTATGAAAATTTCAATCATAATGATTAAGAGCAGAGCAACCAATGAAATTGGATTTAAACATTTTTCAAAACATTCAGAGAATAAAGCAACTTTTTTATGGATTTACATAATAATTTATAAAAAAAAATATGCATAAATGATTCTAAATCAATTAACAATTTTAAAGTTATGTAAGAAAACATGTAAGAAAAGAAGAAAGAAAAAAGTATTGGAGATTTTCTTCTTCTTTATCAAGTAGGCATTTTTTAACATTTAGTGAAAAAATTAGAATTATTTAAATAAAAAGATTTTTTAACAATTTTGCCAAAAAAGATTTTTCAAAATTTCAAGGGCTAAAAAAAGTTTTATAGGTTGAAAAAGTTTAACAGTTTATTGAAAACTGTCCAGGCTTTGCATAAATGTAGTCATTTTTGAAACACTTATGATGATAAATTTCAAGATTTCGTAAAAAAAAACAATAGGTTGTGGTAAGTAAGTTAAACAATTTAACACTAATAATAACCTAAGATAAAACTGACAATATTACACATGAAATTTCAACTTAAATTTGTTCTTCTCATTATTTGAAAATTTTAAAAGTTGTTTTAATATAATTACGGGATTGATTTTTCATTGTTCAATTATTCTTTCGAATTAACTCTAAAATCGTTCAATTAATGATGCACAGCAACGATAGAAGTTGTTATCATCTTATTCCAAAATTGTAAAACTTACGGATAGTTCCCGTAGTTTTAAAAATACGTAAATATCTGTAACAAAAATCTTGGTGCAAAAGCTCTGGTTCATGTGCACTGTTAAACAAAAAAATAGTTTTTGTTAAATTTTGATCAGCTTTATGAGAATTAAGAAAAAATAAATAAATTTAATTTGGAAAAACAGTTTGTTTAACCCTCTGCTGCCCAATTTTGTTTTTAATTTTTATTTTTCCCGTGATCAGGAGGTTATTTTGAGCAACTTTTGTTCTCCGAAAACTTTACTTCTCTTTTTTTGTAGTTTCATCTTCAGTATTTATGCTTGTATTTATCTTGTTAAGTATAGGTTTGTTTCTGATAATATGCGGCTAATACTACCATCTCCTATCATTACCTTTTGTCTGTTTAGTTCTTTTAATTTTTTTTAACAGACTCGTTTTCATTTTTTGCATGTTTACTTAATTTTTTCCCTCTAGACTAACATTTCAAAAGGGCCAAACATTTAATATTACGCGGTTTTGAAATTTTAGTCTTGATTTAAATTTTTTGAAAATATTGTTTTCGAAAAGATCGGAAAATTTAAATTTTCCTTCTTTAAACTTTTTTAATGGCAATATCCCAGCAACTGAGGGTCGACTCAACAACGGTCCAATAAGCAAAATATAGAGAATCACCTTTTCAAAAATATTTTTTTCAAAAGTGGGCAAACAAGTGCACTAATTTAAAACAATGAAAAACTGCTACTTTTTTTCAAAAAAGATACCTAAACTGGCTTTAACTTGAAAATGATACACTTTATCAAAATTTCACTAAAATACTCTTTGAAAAAAAAAATGCGACCAATAATTCGATTTTTTGAAAACATCAGTTTTGATTCAAAAATTCATAGCTCGGTTAAAGATTTTTTGTCAGTTCAGAAAATTTTGGCATTATGTCTTCTAAAACATATAAAAAATACTGTTTTTTTGCAAATCAGGTTTTTGGTGACAAAAAGTTAAATAAAAATCCCCAATTTTTTTAACCGTGTCTCATTTTTTCAGTGTAGTCCTTATCCATACCTACAACTTTGCCGAAGACACCAAATCAATCAAAAAAATACTTCAAAAGATACAGATTTTTGAATTTTCACATATCATTTTTGTATGGACAGTGGCAGCATGGAAAATTATATGGACAAACTAATGATGCAAAATGGCTCCTTTAGGCATCCCGAAGGTACTAAATAAGTTTCAAACAAAATTTGTTGAACAAATAATATATTAAAAATGTTAACTGGATTGCGAGCCAAATTTTTTAAAATTTCAAAATATTCAGCTCAAGCGGTTATTTTTTTCTAGAAAATAGTTTTTTTTTTGGTTTTTGTATGTATTTTCTGTAAAATATTAAAAATATTACTCCCTAAATGAAACTGAATGGCAAAACATTACATCACCATGGCAAAACATTACATATGTAGAACATATGGGTTCATGAGCTTGTTTTGATTGATGGAAGGTAATTTTTTATAAGCAGATACAGACAACGATCAAATTCAAGTATTAAATTTAGCTACAAAGAATTACACCAAGTTATGGTGCACAGTTTGTTGAAAAAGCGTAATTTTACATCAGGATATGGTGATATTTTGGACAGTTTCTGTTAAATTTCTCATTTCTTCTTCATATTTTTGGTTTAACTTTTAACAAATGAGGTTAAATTTAACAAAATTTTCTAACTTAAACATTCATAGTTTTTTAACTGTGCAAATTTATCATAATTTTGATTTTTATTTGAAGATTTTCATATCCCTTAAATCCATTAAAACCAGTTTGAATTCTTCGCTGAAAGCCACATCGCTTTTCCGGTCGATTTTCCCAAACTTCTTTTCATACACACACACACCGCCCCTGCAGGGTACCCCAAGCCACGCCGAAGAAATCTAATTGTCTTTGGCAAAATAAATCAAAACTGTGTGCGCTATTTTCAGTGAAAATAACGGCAAAAGACAAAGTCCTGGAAGGGACCAACCACACACACACACACACAGAGGCACACTCGTAGGACAGTAGCTCGTCAGTCAACAGAACTCCTCATCTTTGTTGGTTTGGATTGGGCAAGAGTGGGGGCGGCAGAGCGAAACAAGCGGATTGGAAAGTCTCATGAATAAATTGTTTTTCTATTTTCCTTCAAGCAGCAGCGCCACCAATAATGTGCGGTGTTTTTCTTGGCGGGTTTGTGTTTGAAGTGGTGGTGGGTTGGTGGGGGAAAAGAAAGCAAAGCTTGGGGGGTTTGCAGTGACTGCGGTTTGTCTTTAGAGTTTTTTTTTTTTGAGAATTTCAAGCAGTTTAAATGTAACGAAAGGTAATAAATTGCTTTAAACTTGCACGAAAACTATTAGAACTTGCATGCAAGTTATATACTACAATACAACGACATCTAGTGGACAATAGTTGAGTTTCGATTTGAACCAATCAGGATGAGACTTTTAAATTATTAATTTTCAGATAGTTGATATCTTCTGCTCAAGCGCTCTAATTTGAGCATCTTCTCGAGAACATCTCCAAGTCGAAACTATGTTGCACTCATTTGTTGTTGCAAAAAGTAACGTCTCCGTGTCTCGTGCAGCACCGTCATGACTTCCACTAGCTACTTCTAGCAAGGTCCTCATCGCACGCTGCCTGGTAGAGGATGCTAATGAACGTCGTCGTCGTCGTCGTCCTGGCCGTCGACATCCTGCAGTGTCAGCAAAATGTGGTCCTTGGATCGTCTCTCTCTCGCAGCTTGTTTAAATTAATTAATCGATATCGCATCGGGAAAATCTGCTGCGATCGACAGTTTTCGGTCGAGGGCACACACATACCGTAGGGTGGTGGGAGCTGTTTTGAGTCCTTTTTGAAGAATTGTTAAAAACTGAGTCAAACTATGAACACCCACCCTAGTTTCACTCAAACAGCTCTTTGGGCACGTTCTTGACAAGTTTTTCTTTCTTTCCTCACGAAAGCCAACGTGAAGCAATAGCAATATTCATTACGAATAGCATTTACCAGCTAATAGAGCTGTTGAATATGGCCGCTGGGAGTCGCTACCAGGATGACCGAAAAGCCCGGGGAATGGCTTTTGCACCCAACGAAGCTTGACCTGTGCTTCGAGAAGTGGTGGTCATCTGATTAAAAAGTGTAGCAGCCCAACGCTCTTTTGTAAGAAATCTCCAAAAATTGCTCGTGCAATAAAAACAACGACCACTTTGGCTGGCCAGGGGGGATTGCGTAGCCCAAATTCGAGGATAATTAAGCCAAACGAAATGTACTTGTTTATGGGATAACATTTTCATTGAAACTTTTTCGCCTCGATTTTTTTTCTCTCCTGTTGTGGTGTTGTGTTGAGGAGAGGTCTGAAAAGTCAGCGGAGCGAAACTACACTCAATGAGTGCTTTTTTTTTGTTGGTTTGTTGGTGTACGGAAATTTGATGGTTTTTTATAACCTGTTGGCACGCGGTGTGACTCGGCATACTTATGGGTTGTTTTTCGGTGAAAATTGAACGACTCCCTTTTGAAGGGCTATTTGAATGGTGAACAGGTAAACAATGTAATTTGGCAAGGGATTTGGATTTTGTTGAATGTTTTCAGATAAGGTTTGTCCTGTTTTAATGACTTTGATATTATTGTTATTGTTACTGAAAATGCAAGACTTGTTAACATTGAAGAATTATTCTCTTAGGATTGTAATACAATTTCGTTTGGAAAAAAATATTTTTTATTATTATTTAATCTTGTTGTATTCGTTTTTGGATCAATTTTGTAATCGGTTAAAATCCGAATAAAAAACTTTAATTAAAATAATTTTGATTACAAGGTTAAAATAAACAAAAAAATTTAAAAATATCAGAAATGCAAAAATACATTATTTGAAAGATGTCAGATTTCATTAAAATTTTGAATTTTGTTATATTATGTTTCATCTAAACTTTTCATCTGTGCTCTAGAATATTTTTTTCTAAGGAAACTGTTTTTTTTTAATCGTCGAATGGATAACTTTTTTCTGTTTGCAATCTTTTGAATTAATTAATTTTATAAAAAAAATTCTCTCCTGATACTTCCACAGTATAAAAAAAAGTTAAATTTTGGCGTGTTGAAAATTTGGTTTTCTTTATTTTGAGTAATTTAACCTGCTTTGATTTTTGATACGACCAATATCACGGAGGTTGAACCTAAGTTGGAAAAAAGTATCTTTAAAAAACCTCTAAATTTTTTAATCTAGTCTAATCTAATCTAATCAGACCCTAGCGCAGCCAATCTTTCGAAGGGATCCTGGAGAGTGCCTTAGGTTAGATGACGCCTAGCACTCTTCTTGTCATTTATTAACATTTGTAGTGCGCCATTGCATCGGAATGCATTGAAACATCACAAGCGTTAAAGCGGCCAGGCCTACTGCGTAAAGCCGTATCGCAGAGATGACTCGTAATTGGGTTGAGTTTGAGCACTGAGTGTTTGAACAACAACACAATTCTGAATCGACAGGGGAGGAAGAAGCGTGGGGCCACACCACCATACGCTCCGAGATTTTGGTTGTATTCGTTGGGAGCACCATGCTAAGAAGGTTTGGTACTCCGGGACCCTCTGGGATGGGACATTGTATTTCCACGAATGCCCTGGACACTATTTGCCGTAAAAACCTCTTAATTTTTTAAGAAACAAAACTTGATTTATTCAGCACTTGTCGATATAACGAATGCACAGTTTAAAAATGACGGTGATATTACATCTGAGAATTGTGACAGATTTTGTTAAAAAAAAGTGTTATTAAACATCAGCATTTGGTAAAATTTTCACCAGTTTCTGTTGAATTTCATACTTTTATCCATTGATTTTGATAAATTACTTTAAAGAAGGTTAGAATTCAGCAAACCAAATTTTTAACCTGAAAAAAATCAACTTTTTTTTATTACAAAAATAAAACGAAAAGCTCACTCAAATCTTTATTTAAAATGTGATTTTGTGTAAAGATATTGGTATCAACAATCAACAACGCAAAAATTATATTAATTTTCACTTATTTACAATTTTGTTGTGTGAGGATTAAAGAAATCACAAAACAGTGTAGATTTATTTTTTATAATTTTTATTAATTTTAAATAAGATTTTTAACCCATACAAAAGTGTCTTGGTTTTTCTATGAAAAAAAAATCATCGATTAATCAATATTGTAAATAAAAATTAAAGTATTTTTACAAAAATACTGAATTTTGAGAGAATTTTATTATTTTACTCTCCAAAACTCTAGAGAGCAAACATTGAAGAAAATATCGTTGTTTGTTGCATTGGGTAAAAAACAGAACAAGGTTTTGGGAAGAATTAGTTATTCACGCTCTTAAGTACTGGAAATCTATACAAATTTCTATGTCAATTAATTAACACCTAAAAAAATAATTGTCAAAATTTTGAGAGTGTCAGCATTTGAAATAATACGGCATTTCGTGAAAAATTAGAATTTGTTACATAACATAATTTTTTTTAATGATAAAATGCCCGTTTCATTTAACAAGATTAAAATTTGCCGAAATAAGGAATAATGTGGAAGACTGAATTAACAAAATTAGAATTAAAATGGAATTGACCATATTTAGGATTTGGAAGCTTAATAATTCATTTTTAAAACGAATACATAAATATTAGATTTTTTTCATAAAAAAACATAACTGAATTTCATTTTTCATTTATTTGAGTTATGATGTTATTAAAATTTTTAATAAATCTATTTTCTTTTTCAAATAAATGAGGTCTTTGAAAACATTTTAAAAAAACTAACTTAATCCACCTATGTGGTTGATGCCTTCCTCACTTTTTACCAACAATGGGTAATATGAATGGTTTGGACACATATTTCAGCTATTTAATTTAGATCCAGAAAAATAAGTACACAGATATAACTTAAGTGATCATAACTCGAGACAGGGTTGCCAGATCTTCAATGTTGTGGACTAATTGGAAAGGTCTCTCAATTACCTAACCAACGATGGGTTGGATGATGGATCCGGACATCGTTTACATGCATATAAATGAGATCCGGATATATGTGAAAAAACATTTTTATACATAACTTTTGAACTAGTTATCGAAACTTCAAACAATTCAATAGCGATGTATGGGACCCTATACCAAGTCGATTGCAAATGGTTTGGTCAAAATCGGTTCAGCCAGTGCTGAGAAAACTCAGTGAGAATTTTGGTCACATACATACATACACACACACACACACACACACACACACACACACACACACAGACATTTGTTCAGTTTTCGATTCTGAGTCGATATGTATGCATGAAGGAGGGCCTTCGAGCTTTTAATAAAAAGTTCATTTTAAGAGCAGGATTATAGCCTTACCTCATTGAGGAAGGCAAAAATGTCGAAAAGCAGGGTGTTTTTCATGAAGTTTCAAGATCAATTTAACTGAAAAATAATCTTTTTTCGGCATTTATTTGATTTATTGAAGTTTGAAATATGTTTAAATATTTTTAACTTTCTAGAAATTTTTATGAACAATACTTAAGGTGTTTGTTGAAGCAAAACATATTTAATTTGATAAATAGTTGTTGTTTTTTTTTTTTGAAAAAATCATTATTGTAATTTTTTATCAGGCTTCCTACTTCCCTCCTATCTTCTAAGTTTTGAGATCATGGCTTGAAATTTAAATTTTTTCCCAACATTACGACATGACCAAATTTTAAAACCATGCTTACAAAAATTATTTGCAAAGGTTTTAAGAAAACAACAACAAAAAATTGTTGAAATGTTTTTTAGCTAACAGTCTTGAAAAATGCAGAAAAATTCGACGTTTGGGACGTTTTGAACAACGTAAAAGTTGAACAAAGCTAGTCGACGGAATCAACCCATAAATACATAATATTTGCGGAAAAAAATATTGAAATATTGTAACATAGAGTAGAACGGGGCAAAGGTGCGCACCAGCCTTTTAAATACTTAATTTCATCCTAAAAAAACTCATATTTGGGTTTTCGACTTGTCTCATTGTCAATTTTATGTATTTACAGTGAAAAAATCATACAAGGCAAAGGTGCCCACTTTATTTTCTTAGAGAAATTGCCTGGTTCTCGAGATGTAAGCGGATTGAGGTAAATCCTAGTACAGTAGTTGTTCGGTAACTGGGCTGAACAAAAAATAACGAGGGGACCACCGATGCATAATATTTTCCAGATGAAATATAAAAATAAAAGTTACTTAAATTTATTTACAATGCTAACTTTTCATATTTCTTTAAATGTAACTTGAAATTAAACAAAAGTTTGAAAAAAGTTTTTTTATTTATTGAATATGATTTTTGCATCCATGAACCATTTGGTCAATTTGGTTTGTTTTGGTTTTTTGACGTTTGTCTGCTTTTTAACTGGGCTACGGCCCAGTTATCGAGCGCCCAGTTAAAAAGCAGCCCAGTTAAACAACGCCCAGTTACCGAACAACTACTGCACTACGTTTTGAAGGCCATGGACAAGGGTACCATTTGGTATATACAACAAATCAAAAATATTGTATGGTCAACGGTGACAGAACGATTGCCATTAGGTTTGCACCTTTGCCCACTTTACTCTACCCTCAACATTTTTAATATTTTAGCTGTTTTTCGCAACACACATTCATTTAGAGTTTTTTTTTTCACTAATTTGCAAATCAAATCCCAAAACCTATACCACTTAACTTGTTTACACCAAATCGTACACCGTCCCTGGGGGGGTTAACAGCATCTCAACCAGCAGCATAAATCACTCAACATTTGAAAGCATACGGGCACGACGCTCGACACGATTCATTGCAAAAGAAAACAAACATTCCGGTATTTTTTCTGTATTCCTTACGAGAGAAAAAAAAATCTGATATCTCGACTCTGGTGGCTCTAAATCAATGCCGATTGCCGGGTTTCCGTCTAATGCCACAAACACCGCAAATAAATAATTCCTCGCCTCATCAGTAGCCAAAAGCTGAGACTTTCGGTTGGTCGAAAAAACAATATTATGCTTAGGAATTTTTCCTTCCCGGAATTTCCCGGAAAATGGTCCGCAACTTATGAATGTATGTTTTTGTATCATCGAAAATAAAAACACCCTCAAGGGACAAAACATTCCTCCCGATTCCCGCTTATTTGCTCTCAAAATAATAACTGCGTTGATGAAACAAACGACATTTGTTCTTCACCACGTGCCAAAATCCGTTCACGAAAATTTCATGCAAAAATAATCCCGAACCCCGAAAAACGCCAAGCCACCACGCGACGGCGGTGGCCGCCGCAATCTGATAGCAGCTCATTAAAATTAAAACAACGTAAACCAGCATAAATTTGAAAGGGGTGAGCCAGAAAAAAAATAACCCATTCCGGAATGTCGTGGCCACACCAAGATTGTCCGGCCGGATTCTCGCGCATGAATAATAAAAAATCACATATTTTTGGTGTGCGTGTGCACGCTGTCACACGTGGTTCAAAGGGGTGGGTAGGGCAGGGAAGCGAATGTGTCACAGTCACAGATTGTGTTTATGGCATTTAAAAATTCAGTTATTACCCTCAAAAATGTGCGTGTGTGGTGTTTGGGAGGCCGACCCCGAAGGGGGTGCACGCCCTTTAGGTGGTTCAGAATAGCGAGGACAAAAAAGAAAGGTTATGAAAATTGTAATCGGCAGCGCTGAAGTTAACGTTTGGCTGTTTAAAACAGCATTGATCAAATTGTGAAAGAATTTATTTCATCTAATAATTTTGCAATTGAAACTAAGTCAAAAACATCGTGCACAGTTTATTTTTGCTAATCTCATCCTATTCGACACTTTCCCAACACTTTGGGAGAAGACATATTTTTATAAATGTATAGATATTTGCTATTTTTTGTTACTGGCATTACATCAACAAAGTAAATAATTTTCTGAAACCATTTGTTTACAAAAATGGAAAAGAAAACAATTAAGCACTTTTTAAAGATATTGAATCATATAAGCAATTTTTCAACCAACTGGAAATTGATTTCCTTTTCTTATTTGACTAAAACTTTCCAAGTGACTTCTCTATGACAAAAGAAGCCATCTTGCATAATTAATTTGCCCATACAATTTCTATCTCTTCAAAAAAAAAAAAAAAAAAAAAATGCAAGTACATATTCAAACATCTGTATCTTCTAAAGGAATTTTCAGATTGGTTTGCTGTCTTGTACAAAGTTGAAGAAATTGGTTACCCATATTTTAATGTAACTTTTCTTTAACTTATAATTGAATTCCTATACCCGTATTTTTAGATTTAATAAAATTTTGATTTGTTTTAGAAGACCAAAAAAGGCATCTTTTAAACCACAGAGAAGTATAGACAAAACAAATGCCGCTAAGTTATTAGGTTTTGAAAAAAATATTCGATTTCGAATATATCGAATTCCAAGCAATCAGTTTTGAAAAATATTTTGTAAATGCAAATTTCAATTTCAAAAACGGCTTTACAAGTACTTTTTAAACTGCTTCATTTTTGAGTTATAGTCACTTTTGGTCCGATTTTTGGTTTTAAATAAAAAAAATTTCGATTTATAAAATTTACTGAACATATTTTTTCCAGTTAAATCTAAGTTTTTTAATTGTCCTATAAAGAGCACAAATTTTCAAATGCTGATATCTAGGAAATTAATGGTTCGATTTAAATGCCAAGTAGTGAATTATTCGTGAAATTTCATGATTTTTTCGTTTTGTATATACAAAAATGGTCAAAGTTTCTCCCATTTAATAGGAATAGTTCTGATTCTTACATATTCAGCATATTTTTTTTGAAAAGAAATAATAAAAATGTATGGTTTGCTTTTCCATTTTTAGAAGCATGACTATTTTTTTCCTAACTGAAGTGTTGAGATTATTGTTAGATTTTGTACAGAGTATTAATGTAACTTTATCTTAAAAACCAACTAAGGCCATTTAATTTACATTACATTAAACAACGTTTCTTCCTTTCTCCCAAATAAAAAAAATGTGAAGACAGCATAAAATATATTTAAAAAAAATTATAAATTTAATTTACTTTTTAGTTGTAAATCAATTGAAATAAAACACACATTTTAAAATATTGTAACTTTGTTTGAGTTTCATATTGAATGTTTTAAAATTTCCACAGAAGATTTTTTGCATTTATTCCGTGTTTTAATAAATCACACAGCATATCGTTCGTTAAATTTCAAGATTTTTTTTCTTTTTTTGAGTAGGGATTTAAAGTTCAATATTTTGCCCTTTTAATAAGATAATTCTGATTTTTTTTTCAATTTTTTAATGCTTTTGATAAAAATCTTATATTTAACTTTTTTTTTAGGTTAGTCACGATTTGTTTACTTTTTACAACTGAAACATTAAAATTTTTTAGATTTTGTATGGATTGCAAACATTGCAAAACGTTTCACCCGTCCAAAATGTGCCATAAAAACTAATAACATTAAATATATATTTTACATAAAATTTTAAATTTTTTGAATCTATATGTCTTTGAAGTGAAATTTATGTTTATTAGAATTTAATATTGATTTTTAATATTTTCACACTAAAGAATTTTTGCAGTAATTATTTTTTGCAAAAATATTGATTTTTCTTGAAAAAAATCATACCATGTTTTTTTTTATTTTTATACATATTTTATGTGATTCTCATTAAAAATAATAAAAAGTTACGTTAACCATAAATATGTTTTTTTCAAACAATTGATTCGGACTAATAAATTCCATGAAACTTTTTTATCATTAAAAAAATTGATAATATTTTTCAAAATTCATAAAAAAAATCATCAATTGACCTCCATGATAATATTTCATTAAAAATAAATTCGCTAATTGAAAAAAAAACTACGTTGTGATCAACAGTTGAATAAAGTTTTGGAAAATTAATTAAAGATAGTCAACTGAGCCAAGCATCGAATATTCTATAAGTTCCTTGAATTTTATTATTTTTGAAAACACACTTCTCAAGAATTTCGCTTTTAAATATGACTGTTTTCAAGAACATTATTTTTGTAAATGCTCAAAAGATATATTCAGAGTTTTTCAGTAGAATTTAAAATTTTTTTTCATGTTTTTGATTTTAAAAACATGTTGAATTTAAATGGAATAATTCTTAGATTTCACTATCGAGTTTACAGTTTACATACACGTGAATCGGTCAAGTTTCTTAGTACTGGGATGGGCTCTGTTGCGACGAGAATCAATGATCTGCTTGTCTTTGATGCCTGAGTGGGAACAGAACTTTAGCTAACATTTTGAATAACTCTGTTCATTGCCAACTGCTAAGATGAAGAAAGATTAACACCAAAAAATACTCAAAAAGAAGAAAATCAGTTGCACCAATTTGTGAAGAAAGATCCGGAAAACCGAAGCCAAATGAGATTGCAAGAAGGGTGTTTAATTACTGAATAATTGTAAGTTGTTAAAAGAAGTTAAAAGAAGTTGGAATAATAAAAATGGATTCAAGTTTTAGCTGATCAACCACAACAATCGGGATTTTCAATCTGCTCAAAGAAATTCAGCCCAATTAGGCCTTCGCAAATCTCAACAGGCTCATATATTCAAAAAATTAATAAATCAATAAATATTATTAAAATTTATATTGATTTTCAAGTTACTTTCAGCATCATTACACTAAACAGAAAAAAAGCAGAATTTTTGAAGATAGAAAATTAAATTGGTTAATATAACCTCTTTTATGAGTTATTTTAAATCAAATATGTGTATAAATACAAAATTTAATAAATATAAACTATTTAAAATTTCACCAGTTCCAAATGTGAAACGGAAATGTTTTTTATTTGACAAAAAAATTGATCCAATTTTCAGGTGTAACATTACCATCTTTTTTTACTGTGATGTTAATTAAATCGACGACAAGATGTCGTCAAGACATTTCTTTCAAATTTGATGTGATTTTTCTGAGGCTGACCTTTTATAGTTACATTTCTGAAACCTGTGTTTATTTGAATGAAATTTTTTTTCCAATCAATATAAAATATTTTAGAGTATCAAGATTTTCCTGAAGATTTTATTTTCAGCATTTTCTAATGTCTTCCTTTTTATTGTCGATGTATATGTGTGTTGCGAGAAAGTCAATAACAGAGCGATTACTTAAAATTCTCCCAAAAAAGCGAATCATTTTCTGTCTGTCGTCAAGTGCACGGTGTAATATAAAAGCTCCTCTCTAGCAGCAGTTCTGAAAATAAAATACAAAAAACAAAAATATTTATTGCGTGTTCCCACCCATCCACCAGGCAAGAGCCACCCACCAAATTAACCAATTTCCACCCTTAACCAAGGTGGCGGCCTCCCATTCTCAAGCCTTTTTTTTTAACAGAAGAGACCAAAAAAAAGCGAAAAATAATAAATTTAAATAATTTTATCATTATCATGCGGGAGCTGTTATTGCCTTTTTATTTATCGGTAATTTATTGCTTGCTCTTGCTTGCAGCCTCTCACACATATTAAGGGGAGGCGGGCACTGGAAAGGTGCGTGTGTGTAAGTGTGCTTGGTTGTGTGTGCGTGTTTGAAGAGGGCGCTGATGGTGATGATGGGATTTAATATTATTGTTTCTTTTTTTGTTCTTGTGAAGTCGATGGAAAGTAAAAAAGAGAAATGGGGTAGGGTTTTGGAAACAACTGGATTAAGGTGCTTCTGATAAGGGAACTAACGACTCTGATAAGGACTTGAATGTGGAAATGTTAATGAAGCTGTAACGTATTGGTAAACGAGATGTTTATTTGTTAGGTTGAAGTTCTACTTCAATTTCTTTAAAAACTACCCAAATTTAAAATAAAGCAGTATGTATTCAAAGATCCAACTTAAGTTTAGTTACTCTTTCAACATAAAGGGATTAGAACATCATTAGAAATCAATCGAGTGTAATTCAGGAGATTCAATTGAATCCAACTATGAAAGCAATCTTAAGACCCTCTTTCAAATGACTCTCAACCTCTCCCATTTACCTTCCAAGCCGATAATTCCAACCACATTGAATCCGTTTCCTCTCCTTCTGATAAGGACCCTATTATTGTACCTTCATCACATCACACCAGGAACGGTGACAGCAAAAATAACACTGTCATCCTTCCATAATTTGCTTAAAACAGAAGCCTTTCCCCTTCTTTTACTGCTTTCCCATGAAAGGGTTGCCCACTTTCAAATCATTATCTTTATTTCTTCCAACTCATTAACCGCTCGCAAATCTCGGCCCGAAGCCCATCTTTTGCCAACCCTAACTAACAGTTCATAACCTTAAGGGGTTCAGCTCCCCTTGCGATGACGCCAATGTTCTGCAAAGATGTCGAGTCCGGTGGAAAAGTGCGTGATTTTTACGGTGAAGTCGCAGTGGGAGTCCTTATTGGGTGGCGATCCCTTGGGCAAATTCGCGGATTTCCGTTACTTTGAGGGAGCATTTTCTGCTCCGGGAACCCCGTGGAGTTGGTTAAGACGATGGGCAGT